>NC_088382.1:100322500-100654375 GCF_037993035.2 Macaca fascicularis
GTTAAGGATTATTAATTTTATTTGGGAGGTTACCTTTGGTAAAAAATTCAAAAGCTAACAATATCCACTGTTTTTTCCTGCTGAAATCTGGTAATAAGAAATTTTTTAAAGGATTGTTTTTTTGAAACCTATGTAGTTAAAATTGATTTAATTTGGACTATATGGGTACAGATATTGTTTTAAGGCGCTTGCTCTCCCTCTGTAAAAACTTCTCCGTCAACTGAATTCTGTTTCTCATTTACTCCTCTTTGTCCCTCCTTCCACTGTATCTATTCTCTTTGACTTTTGGGGGCACCAGGATTACTCTGCATTATGAGAAAATTTAACCTTAATGTATAATAGCTAGATAGGAGATATACTTTTTTAAATGACTGATATCACTTGCTTCCAGTGAACGATGATCACCACAGGGTTGTACGTCTTTCTTTGTATGTTTAGATAAGGAAAGCATGCTTATAAACACCTAGAAGGTACAGAATGGAAGATGGGGTGATTATAGCATAGGCCGATTGGCGTTGGTTTGCCAAGCAGCCAGGAGAAATGTCCTTTCAATGAGATACACTGTGGAATCATTGCACTGTCTTGTCTTGTAGTATTTCCCTCTTTTGGGGACCCAGGATTTGGTGTAAAAATGAGATCCTTGATCTTGGGGATCTGTTTTGCCTTCCTGCTGTGCCTACTTATTGGACCCTAAAAACTGCATGCTTTCCTGGCCCAGTTGCCTAAAAGACTCCACCCTAAAAGCCAATAATCCAATCAAGAAACATCTTTAAAAATTCTCCCTGTGTAAGGTGGAGGTTGCAGTGAGCTGAGATCACGCCACTGCACTCCAGCCTGGGTGACAGAGCAAGCCTCTGTCTCAAAAAAAAAAAATAAATAAAACAAACAAAAAAAAACCTCCCTGTGTAGGAGTGTCTGTTTTTCCTGGTCATCTTGACTAAACTTTTATCCACACCATTTTCCCTTGGTTTAAATAAAATATAAATTCTCTATTTAGTTTCACCTAAAAATTATCCATTTAAAAACAGAAATTTAGAATTGCCTGGCTGACAATTATTTAGGTCAGAGAATAGATAATCAAGAGACTAATGGTCTGAGGTCAAAAAGGAAAACTTAAAAACTGACAAATAAAGAATCTTATCACAATTAGCCAGACACAGTACAGTGGTGTGCACCTGTACTCCCAGCTACTTGGGAGGCTGAGGTGGGAGGATTGCTTGAGCTCAGAAGTTCAGGGCTTCAATAAGCCATGATTATGCTAGTGCACTCCAGCCTGGACAACAGAGACATTGTGTCAATAATAATTATAATAATAATAATCATCATCATCATCATCTTATCCCCCCACCAGATCTGCTTCTGTCTATTTATATATGCTGAGTATACATTTTGTTACCAAAATACATAAAAGAACTATAATTAATTGGCTTTAACAAAATTCTGTATATAAGCAAGTTGGCCAAAATTAAAAGGATATTACTTAGTTTTTCCATAAATTAAAATATTAAAAGAGTATACTGATGCAGAGCCAGAATCTAGGTCCATCTGTTAAATAACAGTTTCCTTAGAGCACTGATCTGCCCTTTAATAAAAAATTAGAAAGGATTATAAAAAGACTTATAAAAATTATACTCCATAGTCAAACTAATTAAAACTGGACATATTTATTTATAAAATGTTATTAAAATTGAGTTTAACATTAAGAATATACTAATGCAAAATTAAAATTTGGCTTTCTCTTTTAAATAAGATTTTCATAATATTAAGAAATAAATTTTATTTGTCATTTAAATACAGGGGAGAGAGAAAAGACAGATTCAGTTGGCTTCATGCTATCTGTATTGGTCTTAACAAGTTAAGACTCCTCTCTATTAACAAGTAAAGATTTTTGCCTTTTTGAAATTTTAAATTATCATTTTGGCTAAGTAAATGACTTACAATGACCTAGAATTCTGTTTTGTGCTATCAAGTGTTAAACCTTTGATATTTGACAAACATTCCAAAATCAAATTCTGATTTAAGTATTTTTTTGACCTCATTAACTTTTAAATATTAGGTCCCCTGAAGTCCAAAAGAGACATATTTGACTGATTTGGTATACTAAAATCATACAGAAAGCATTGTCAAATATAAAATGGTATTCAACTTTTTTGGCTACAGTCAATAAATGTGTTATTAATATGTGTTCCAAAATTATATACATTTCCTATAATTCTGATACGTCTGAGTATATGTTATAAATAATAATTACTATATGGTTATGTACCATAAAAATGACCATGCTTCCTTTTCAGTTGCATCTTTAACTGTGGCTGTCCTAACTTTTGTTTTCCACAGATAACTGTCTTGTTTTGATCCTTTTCAAAAGGCGGTTTAAAACCAGCTATAAGATGCTAATGGGTGCTGTTGGATGCAGGTTTCTGATAATTGTAGAGACTGTGCCATTAAAACAAAAAACAAACAAACAAACCAACAAAAAAAAAACCTTCCAGGACTGTCATAGAGAGCTAGTGTGTTCATGAGGACTCCTGGTCCAATATTGAGCAAAACAGCAATTGCATGGACTGAATTAATAAAAGACCAACATCAGGTGCAGTGGCTCACATCTGTAATCACAGCACTTTGAGAGACTGAGGCAGGAGGAATGCTTGAGCCCAAGAGTTTGAGACCAGCCTGGAACTTAGGGAGGCTCTGTCTCTTAAGAAAACAAAACAAAACAAAAAAGACAAATAATATTTATGACATTTTGTTTAACATATTGCTAATTCTTTTGTTTTGCAGTCTAGAAAACTTTTTTCTTTTAAGCTATTTACAGGGTATACTCATGGGAGTAAAAGTTAAAACATATTTCTTTCTATCTTATTTCTCCAGAATTTAAAAACTATTTGTAAGCATATACTTAACTTATAACAGTATAGTTACATGCATAATTTCAATAAAAATCTGTTTTCTTTTATGATAAGACACCATTGGTTATTTTACCAAGGCTTTAACTAGAATGGCATGCTTTCAAATATAAACAGACTGCTTTAAGGAATCAAACTGACTTACAGAGCTGATAAAAGCCACTTGAAAAAATTAACTTAATACCTTGTCTACCTAGTCCCTATACAGGGTTTCTGACCTATGATTTAAAAAAAAAAAAAAAAAAAAAAAATCACTTTCTGATAGGCCTGGGAGCCTCAAGTTATCTTGGGACCTGGAGAAAAGAAAAATTATCCAATTCATACAGGTATTTATAGGCACAGATAAATCCATGGCTGGCTCAAGGCTTTAAACTTTCAAATCTGCAATTCCTTATTTTGAAAAATTCCAGCAAAGCCAATGTTTAGAAAGCCTATATGGCAAATAATTGTTCTTGCTGTACTTTATGTAAATAATCAGGCCAAGTATAAAAAAACTTAGACTGATTTTGCAAATAAATTTGTCCTACTATGATTTGTCATTAATAAAATAGAAACGAGAGAAAAAATTATGTTTCAAATAAAAAAACCTATAATACATCTGTTTTTAGGTTCTAGTCTTGGCCACTGTTTTGGGGTTTTTATTATTTTCTGCAATTTGGACCAAATCTTGAATTCTTTCCAGGCTACAAGCTACAAGTCCCTAAACTTAATGTTTTCAAATTTTTCTTCCATTTCTCTTTTTTTCTTTTTGAGAAAGAGTCTCGCGCTGTCGCCCAGGCTGGAGTGCAGTGGCGCGATCTCGGCTCACTGCAAGTTCCGCCTCCTGGGTTCACACCATTCTCCTGCCTCAGCCTCCCTAGTAGCTGGGACTACAGGCACCTGCCACCACGCCCAACTAAATTTTTGTATTTTTTTTTTAGTAGAGATGGGGTTTCACCATGTTAGCCAGGATGGTCTCGATCTCCTGACCTCATGATCTGCCTGCCTCGGCCTCCCAAAGTGCTAGGTTGCTACTTTTCCCTAAGACCTTGAAAGCTAGAACTTACTCCTTGTAATACAGGCAAGAAAATCATGTCAGATCAGATTGCCACACCTTTTTCCTCTGTAACTAAAAATGCTTTGAGTCTAATATCTGGATAAATTGTGCCCAACATTACCTTTGTTTTCCTTTTATTTCTATAAAAATGCCTTTTATTAAAAACATTTGCCTTCAACAACCCATCTACAACCTACAGGCCTAGTCCATCTACAACCTCCTGAAATGAGACACAGTTGTTTAACTGATCTAGTCACAGAACTAAAAATTGACTATAAAAGATATGGTGTATTTAAATTTACTCTTTCCTGTTTATCCCAATTTGTCTTTTTAACAACCTCTGACCCTAATCTCTCTCTATTAGCAAACCCATATCTGATTGGCTCTCAGGGCTATTCATCAGGATCTCTCAGGGCTTCAGATGAATTCTACAAGAACTCCTGCAGCCAGAACTTTTGCTTGTTATATTAGGCATGCAGACAGCTGCAAAGCAGTTTCATTTCTCTTACCCTGGGACTAACCCCTATCTCAACGAAGCCCCCGTCAGCAGGAAGTTGGAGCAGTCATTGGCTTTTTTCCATCTCTGACTGGTTTGGCTGTGTCCTCACCCAGATCTCATCTTGAATTGTAGATCTCATAATTCCCACATGTTGTGGGAGGGAGCTGGTGGGAGGTAACTTAATCATGGGGGTAGGTCTTCCCCATGCTCATGATAGTGAATAAGTCTCACAAAATCTGATGGTTTTATAAAGGGGAGTCCCCCTGCACATGCTCTCTTGCCTGCCACCATGTAAGACATGACTTCACTCCTCATTTGCCTTCCACCACGATTTTGAGGTCTCTTCAGTCATGCAGAACTGAGAGTCTATTAAATATCTTTTATAAATTACCCAGTTTCAGGTATGTTTCTATTAGCAGTGTGAAAACAGACTAATAGAGTAAATTGGTAGCGAGAGTGGCGCACTGATGTCAAGATACCCAAAAATGTGGATGCAACTTTGGAACTAGCAGGCAGAGCTTCAAACAGTTAAGAAGGCTCAGAAGAAGACAGAAAGATGTGGGAAAGTTTGGAACTTCCTAGAGACTTGTTGAATGGCTTTGACCAAAATGCTGATAGTAATATGGACAATAAAGTCCAGGGTGGGGCAGTGTCAGATGGAGATAAGTAACTTGTTGGGAACTGGAACAAAGGTGACTCTTGCTATGTTTTAGCAAAGAGACTGGTGGCATTTTGCCCCTGTGCTAGAGATTTGTGGAGCTTTGAACTTCAGAGAGATGATTTAGGGCCTCTGGCAGAAGAAATTTCTAAGCAGCAAAGCATTCAAGAGGTGACTTGGATGCTATTAAAGACATCCAGTTTTTTGTATTCAAAAAGAATATGGTTTGGAATGGGAACTTATGTTTAAAAGAGAAGCAGAGCATAAAAGTTTGAAAAATGTGCATCCTGATGATGCAACAGAAAAAACCATTTTCTTTTAAAAAATTCAAGCCAGCGGAAGAAGTGTGCATAAGTACCAAGAAGCTAAATATTAATCGCCAAGACAATGGGGAAAATGTCTCCAGGGCATGTCAGAGGTCTTCACGGCAGCCCCTCCCATCATAGGCCTGGAGGCCTAGGAGGAAAAAATGGTTTTGTGGGCTGGACCCAGGGCCTTGTTGCTTTGTGCAGTTTCAGCACTTACTGCCCTGCATCCCAGCTGTGGCTAAAAGAGGCCAATATACAGCTCTGGCTGTGGCTTCAGATGGTGCAAGCCCCAAGCCCTGACAGCTTCCACATGGTGTTGAGCATGCAGATGCACAGAAGTCAAGAATTGAGATTTGGGGATCTCCACTTAAGATTTCAGAGGATGTATGGAAATGCCTGGATGTCCAGGCAGAAGCCCTGATGAAGAACCTCTGCTAGGGCAGTGCAGAAGGGAAATGTAGGGTGGAAACCCCCACACTGAGTCACCACTGGGGCACTGCCTAGTGGAGCTGTGAGGAGAGGGCCATTGTCTTCCAGACCCCAGAAGGGTGGATCCACTGAAAGCTTGTACCAGGCGTCTGAAAATCCATAGATATTCAATGCCAGCCTGTGAAAACAGCCAGGAGGTCGGGCTGTACCCTGCAAAACCACAGGGATGGAGCTTCCCAAGACCATGGGAACCCACCTCTTGCATCAGTATGACCTAGATGTGAGACATGGAGTCAAAGGAAATCATTTTGGAGCTTTAAGATTTGACTGGCCCACTGAATTTTGAACTTGTATGGGGCCTATCCTTTGTTCTGGCCAATTTCTCCCAATTGGAACAGATGTATTTATCCCATATCTGTATACCCCATTGTATTTAGGATGTAACTAACTTGCTTTTGATTTTACAGGTTTATAGTCAGAAGGGACTTGTCTCAGATGAGATTTTGGACTGTGAGCTTTTAAGTAATGAGTTAAGACTTTGAGGGACCATTGGGATGGCATGATTGGTTTTGAAATGTGAGGACGTGAGATTTGGGAGGGGTCAGAGGTGGAATTATATGGTTTGCCTATGTCTCCACCCAAATCTCATCTTGAATTGTAGCTCCCATAATTTCCACGTACTGTGGGATGGGGGTAATTGAATCATGGGGGCGGGTCTTTCCTGTGCTATACTCGTGATGGTAAATAAGTCTCACACGATCTGATGGTTTTATAAAAGGGAGTTCTCTTGCACACGATCTCTTGACTGCCACTACGTAAGACATGACTTTGCTCCTCATTTGCCTTCTGCCACGATTGTGAGGCCTCCCTCGTCATGTGGAACTGAGAGTCAGTTAAACCTCTTTCCTTTATAAATTATCCAGTCTTGGGTATATCTTTATTAGCATGAGAACAGACTAATAGAATATCCAAAGCTCACACCTTAAGAATAAGGTATGGCAAAACCCAAAAGGGAGGACAGAAACTATCTTTGCAAAAATTATAACAACTTATGTCAACTTTCATAACAGTAAAAGAGATCCAATCTAACCAACTCCAACTTGCCTCTAACCTCCAAATTGTCCTTGGTCATTCCTGGGTATGGCCAAGCTAACTTTGGAAAAAAACATTTAGCTTATAGTTCAAATAATAATCGCCCTTCCCAAAACTAAACCACCTTTATAAAACTAATAAATATCCACCAAGTTAAAAAAAAAATGAGAGGGTCCTAAATTCTCCTAAAACATAGGCATAAACAAATATCCACCATTATTCTGGAGGTCACAAGATTTACAACTTCCTCAATTACTTCTGTAAATAACATCACTATTATAAACAGAACACTGGCCTTTTGAGATGTCTTTTTAGGCTTTTGCTCTTCTGACAACAGGATGGCCCCACCTGAGCCTGTAACTTTTGACTTATCTAGTTCTCTGACCCCCACCCAAAAGCGGACTCCATGCACAGGGCCATTTTCCGTACCCCTACGATAGCATCCCCAACCCATCAGCAACACTTACTTCCTAGCCCCTGCTTGCCAAACTATCTTTTAAAAACCCTAGTGTCCAAATTTTCAGGGAGGCTAATTTGCGTAATAATAAAACTCCAGTCTCCCATTTAGCCAGCTCTATGTGTATTGAACTCTTTATTACAATTCTCCTGTCTTAATCAGCTCTATCTGGGCAGTGGGCAAGAAAAATACACTGAGTAGTTACACCACAGCTCCTATTTCTACCTTATTCTTCTGCTTTTACAGTAGAAACCGTCATCATAGACCTGGTTGGCCACATTTTAATGTAATTGTGTCTTCACTTTTCTACCTTCCCCACTAACTGAGAATCCCTCTAGTGTTATTTCTATTTCTGTAACCCCAAAGCCTAACAAATGCTTGATATCTAGCCTATTTTCTCCATTTGCTCAAAAAATGACTACGTGGAAATTCAGAAAATTTAAATCTTACTTTCCCACTAATAATATATGGGAATATACAGATAACCGAAAAATTGACATAAAAAAATCACAAGAATTCGATAAACTTAACCTTAATTGTTTATGAAGGAAATAACTTGGATAACTCAAAAGATATGAATCAAATGAGTCTAAGTTATGTGTTAGCTGAACAACTTTTTAAAGGTGCTGGTGGAGGTGGTAGTCAACTGAGGAAAAACTCACTAGACTGAAAATCCATTTGTTTACACCACCCTGAAAAAAGTTCCTACTTGCATGACTTTTACCTTTTGCCTCAATTCTTCTTAATCCTTTTTTGGTCAGAGACCCCCTTGAGTACCATGAACTTTATAGTTCCTACCTGCAAAAACCAAAAACAAGGTAAAAAACGTATCTTTTTAAGAAAATTTCCCCAACCAGCCCCACATGCAATGATTTAAGTACTCCTTTCACCACTCAGTTTGTGCTATAGTAATTTTTACATTGATATTTTACCCTGTAAGTATCGTATTGTTGTTATTTTTGTTATATTTGTTGTCTCTCTACCTTCATTGTGTGCTCTGTAAAGACAGGAGCCAGGTAACTTTTAATACTCTGTCCTACTTTAGCCCATATGTCATCTGCTAAATACTCAGATACTGAAAGAGCTTCTCAATGCCTAAGAACAAGCTGGTGCCAGGTAATAATAGCTAATGCTTACTGTGTACTTGCTACCTACCAAGTGTTACTCTCAACACATAACTGTATTAAACTCTGTAATTTTGACAATCACCTCCATGAGCTAAGCTAGGCTACCATCATCCAGGTGAGGCAACTGAAACACAGAAGTAACTTCTTAACTTCTCAAGATCATGTATCCAAGAAACAGTGGCCCTGGTGTTTGAATACTAGTAGCTGGCCTTAAGAAAGGACACTCTTCAATTCTCTACTACATCACCTCAAGTACTTGGGCAGAACAACTATCAGCTGGGATGTTTTAAGAAAAGAATGACTTCTAACATGCCAGTGAAAGAAATACAGGCCCATTTTGCTCTTAAAAATAATTGATTTTTTCCCTTCCTTTTTGGCTTTATTATCTTCCCCCTCTCTCCTCTTCATTCTATCCCCATCAAATCCCTGAACCCAGCTTTCCACCCCCACCAGAGAAATCCATCTTAAACTAGTTTTCCTTCCATATTTTTATCCATACTAATACTATATGAGGAGATGCAGATATTCACATGCATACAAACCACACATACCAAGGAAGAAAGGGCATTTTCTTCAAAATGCAATATTTTTACAGCTTTCTGCATCTTCTTTCACAAAACAATACTTCCTGGAAACGTCTCTAACTCACTGGAATACATCTAGTTCATCCTTTCTGATAGCTACTCAATCTTCCTTGTGTGGATCTATCACAATGTATTCATAAGAGAAGGGCTGAAAACAAAGTTCACTTTGTTTCCAGTTGTTTGACACTAAGAACAAAGCTGCAATTAATATAAGACATCAGAAATGTCAGTGGTGGAACATGAAGCAGGCAGGCTGAGTTTCTTGGAGGAAGCTTCTCTGTCTCTGGTCTTCCTGAATTCTCTTCTCAGGCAGCAGGGAACACTCCCTCCTTCTCGGCCATTTGTTGGGGGTCAGGAAGGGAGAAGTGACATATTTTGGTGGGGACAATATCAAACTTCTCTTCAGAAGTTCAAATTTGAAAGCCAAAGAGATCTTCAAGATCTGCTCTCCAGTCTTTTCCCCTGGCACTTGCCAGCCCATGTATGAGAAAATCCTGTCCTGGTTTTCTCTGCCAAGACCCCCACCAGAGAGCAAGGCCTTATATGCACTCAGCACCAAGTGGAGCGAAGGAAAAACCCAGGTTCTATGTTCCCAGAACCTATTCCAAATCCATCTAATAATTTAATGCTCTGCTACGAAAACTACTTGAAATGCTCATTCCAAACAAAGCTGTTCTATTGTATAAAGTAGAAATGTGATGATACAAAACCAGCTAATTTACTTAAAATCAGAGTAATTAACTGGAAAGAAAAAAAAAAAAAAAAAACTAGTGGAAAATAACTCAGTTCCTGCCTTGCCTGCCAAGGTCAACTTAGGACAGGACTATAAGAGCTAGAGCATGAAACAGGCCAAAATCACTTTACTGAAAATGGCTTGACAATCAACAAAGACAGAACCAAAGAGTTCCCTCTTAGCTTCTCCTACTTTGTGGTGGTCATGAATTTTATGTCTCCTAGGATAAACGTACTTACATTGAAGCATACCACTCAAATTGTACTCTAAAATTTTTGTAATTTTGGAATTATTATTTTTTTGTTCAATACATACTCTATTCACTCTTTCTTACTGAACTTCACTGAATATTTTAGGATTTTCGAGTCTTTCATCTAGCAGGTGACCTTATAGAACACTAAGTCACATTTAAGACAGTGATATCAGTTAGCAGTTTGGATAATCAACTTGGTTGAAACTTGGCAGAGTGCTTAAATATAAATTTACTATATACATATGTCTTGTTTAATATCACCATGCATATAATGCTACCCCATAAATGTTAAATATTTAACTTATAATACAGTATACCACTAATACATACTTTCCCCACACTCCTGATGCTAATAGGCACTGTCAACCAAGAAGAGCAAGCATGGCAGACAGTATCGTACAACCTTGAATAACAAGCACACCACAATGTCAAAATGCTTATCGTCATGACGAATGCTCCTCTACACCACCTGGGTGAAAGTAGTCTGCAACATGTAGCTACGTCTTGTGGCCCATTTTATAAACTAGCAAATAATTTTGGTCCAAAATGGCTAACAAAAGGTATACAACGGTATTGGAGCTTCTACAAATAGACAAGGACAAATATTGTTCTTGGTGCTAAGATGAAAATGTTATGGCAAATGGAATGCGGCTTTTAGGAAACAGTCATGGAAATAGGGTAGAGATCAACAGAAAATTAAATTGGTTAAAGTCCTTTGACATTATGAAAAGCATCGTAAATATTGCCACTAGCTGGGATGAACGAATAACAATTGTTTGGCAGGTGGCATTTCATGACTTAAAGATGTAGGAAAAAACTGGAGTGCCAATTTAAGATGTCAGAACCATTTCTCCTTAGGGCTTCTTCCAGAATCATAACCACCCCATGGAGCGTCAATTATCAACATTCTCATTTTTAGGAGCACATCCTCCCTATCCCCTGAAACACTGCTTCTCATGGGTCAGGTCTCTACATCCATTAAAATATAAAGACAAAGAAAGAAAAGCGAGAAGTAAAATATTACCTTTTATTTTCTCAGGCACACAAGTGATTTGGATACCAATTATCAAGACATTTTACTGATTTCCCTTTAGAATGATCTATTTTAAATCTTCAGCCACCTTAGAAAATAGTTTGCAGCAATCACTTTGCAATTCATAAGTATCAGGTTAGAATTAAGTTGTGGAGTAAGTTAACAGTTTATGTTCAATATGTGAGGTTATTTGAACTCCTGAGTTTTAAATGTCCTGTAGAACAGTGATTCCTCTCCCTTCTAATGGCTTTTCAGATTAAAGCAATGACTTTAAAAAATTATATACTAAATACTTGATTACAACAGAAATTGGCCAATCTAAAAATCAGATAGTGTTATACTGAACATCATTCTGATATAGTGAGTAGCCTCTGGCTGAAACAAAATTCCACCACCAAGGCCATCAACTAGGTTAGTACTGTTTTTCCTGGGGTCTATGTAAAACTGTCCTTTTCTCTGCAAATGCTGCTTGGCTATGAACAGCATGGGTTTACCTGCACCAACCTGGCACACACCTAGCGACTTTCTCAAGCATTCTAAAGATGTCCCTAGAGACAATAAATATTGACATATGTAAGTCACAGCACGTTTCTCAAGAACAGTCCAAATCAGCAGTGCACATTCACACACAGGAATGCTGGGGATATGCTTGTACTTGCACCACTTAATTACAACAAGGGGAAATAAGAGTAACTAATGAACTTAATAGCTTCATAAGAAGAAAAATGTTTTATAGTAATACACTTGACCCTATCAGGCAAAAGCCACCTAAAAGGATTTGTAACTGGTTACAAAGTGCATCAAGGGAGAGAATGGCTGGCTCTGAATAAACCCAGTCACTTCTGAACATAAAATACACATTCTAATGACAGAGAGTTGGTAATATTATTTTCACAAACCAAACAGTACAAATTTCAAGTTATTTCACAAATCAGATGATCAAATAAAAATGGACATGAATATACTTAGTAAATTAGTATATACACTTTTAAAAGGTGCTATTGTAAAATAACCTACATGACAAAATTTGGCAAAGAGTAAACAAAATCATTAACAATAAACCAAAAAATATGCAAAACTTAAGAAAACGCCCAAAGAATTAAAAAAGAACACATCTTTCAAAAGATTCAGAAATTATATACCATTTGTAAGTGTGCATTAAGCAACTTTATACTGCACTCTAACAGTCTGAGAAATTTGACATTTCTATAAATATACATGACTGGAGACATTTTATAAGTATATATGACTGACAGCAATATTTGGACAACATAAAAGTACCCTATAGATGTGTGTTGCTGCCATAAATCCGGGATACAGGATTAAAAATGGAGTAAATAAGGCATGGCAATGCTTTGCACGATTTATTGTGAATGCAACCTGAAAACCCAGCAACCAAATTCACCCAGCAGGTAGCAGGACTGTAAGGGACTACTGTTTACTTGGATGCTGGAAATGCTGAAGAAAAGAAAAACCACAGCCATAGATTGGTATTTTAGAAACAGTCAATCCATACTATTTTAAGAAAAAAATGGATGATTTATTATATAAAATTAAGATTGGCAGAATACAGAA
This sequence comes from Macaca fascicularis, assembly GCF_037993035.2. Taxonomy (NCBI): domain Eukaryota; kingdom Metazoa; phylum Chordata; class Mammalia; order Primates; family Cercopithecidae; genus Macaca; species Macaca fascicularis. The sequence goes on from NC_088382.1 coordinate 100,335,191, forward strand.
AAATTATTTCTTTTACCTTTACATATCTATTATAAGTACCAAGCAAAGTGTAACAATTAGAACTCATTACAAACTATCAAAAAGTATTCATTTGGTGAAATTATTCAAGTCACAAATGCTAAGTAAATAAATGCACTTCCAAATACGTGAAGTGTAAAACAAGTATGAAAATAGTGATCTTAAATAATGATTCTTTTCACAAAAACTAACCAACAAACAAGAAGCACACGAAAAAGACTGTCAGGTTAGACAGAAAAAAATAAATCAAATGTATTGTTGGTTGGGATTGTTAAACTAAAATCATTAAAAACCAGCAACTAGGATTCAAAAGAAAGTAAGAAAAAAGAAAAAGAAATGAGTAATTAGGACTCAAAAAAGAATAAGGGTATTCCAATACTATATCTATTTTCCTACTATTAACAAGAAAAGAGGATTTGGAGGCCAATTATGTCCTGTAGACCCAGGTGCTCTCAAAGTATTTGCACTGAAGTCTTCTTGGTATGGACATATAAATGAACTTTACTGTTAGTCAAAGGTGAGAAAACTTACACATTATAAAGGAAAGGAAAGCAATTACACCTGATAGGGAAAAAAGATCACCCATTAAAATGAACAAATTCATCTCTAGCATAAGACTAAAATAATCTGCTTCCAAATAATTCCTTTGTACTTTAGTAGATGAGGACAAAGCTTTTACCATGATGAAAAGGCAAATGGGAGGTCTCTGATAAGTTGGAATCGTCATAGCAATAAAAGAGATACCTACCAGAAAATTTGCATTAATAGCTATAATCTCATTTGTTAAAAAAAACTCATTAAGTTTATAATTAAACTATTTTTAAAATAAAATAAATGAATAATACATATGTAATATGAATCATATGCCAAATTATATTCTATAGTCGTAAGTGCTATTAATAAATACATTTGATTCATGCTACAAGAGAAAGAATTGAGACAATTTCACATTTCAGAATTCCTGAGTCTTATCAGAGAAAAACAAGTACCGAAAAAACAAAGAAAATAAACTTACTTAAAGTAGGGCAAATAACACAAATTTGGGCATTAACTTAATATCATATTTATAGTTTTAAAGCTGAAGACTATGGGAACAATATATATGTACTTCATGAAATTATAAACATGTTTTTAAAGCTTGGTTTTTAAAAAAGGCGTTTTGATCAAACAAGGCCACCTGAGTGACATCTTCAATGATGGTAAGCCCACCATTTTAAACGAATAATATTTTTATTTAAAAGCCTAATTATTAATATAAAAAGGAAAAAAGTTTATTTTAACAAAATGTTTTAGTAAGATTGCAATGGGACAGCCCTTTGATGAAAAATCTAAGGAGGGTAAAGCCAATGTAAATGAATTAGAACAAGAGTTCTAATTTTGAGTCACTACCCACTAAATAATTTCCCTTTTGCTTTGCATATTACACAGTGAAAATAAACAGTTATCTTAAGAGCACTTCAGTCCCACAAGGTAGGATTTAAGCTTTGTGAATAGGTGTAAATGGCCCTGTAACAACATGATGCCTGCAAAAATACATTCCACTGAAAATTAATGTCTGTTCTCTAACTAGTAAGGAAATGGGAAGCTAAGTGGTCCCACTTAAACAATAAAACAAAACAAAACAAAACCCACTGTTTATCCTTTCTGGAAAGACTACCAAAGCAAAGAACATCCAATAATATTACACATTTAAAACTGCATACTTTTACTCATCTTTACAAGTAGGAAATATGCATACAAATAACTCATGGGCTTTATAAATAAAGACACTAATCAGAAATAATATTTGGGTTATTTCTCTGTTCGTAAATACCCAGAAATAAAACAATTAAAAAACACTAAAGTGCAGACCTATAGGCCAATACAGGCATGATAAAGAGGTGCAGCCAAATTTGCATCTACATTTACACTTACATATCCAGAAAATGATTCTTGCTTTAAAAAAAAAATTGTGCAATTTAAAAACGAGTCAGTTTTGTTTGTGCCGTAATACAATTAGAACTTGTCTCTGCCCACTAGTGAAGTGACTGCTAGACCTTAGACAGCACACTAGGCTCTTGACAATCACATATCTCATTAGAATCATACAACATTGATTCCACCTCCAGAAAATGTTAGGGTCCTCTTGTTGTAGAATGAAGAGCCACTGGTATTTGGTTGATTGCCTTTAACCAGAGAGGACTTCAGTTCCATTTCACAAGCTACAATAGCTGCATTCAATTCCACTTGAGCTCGATGAACTACATAAAACATGAGGCCTATACTTATAATAATCTGTGAATAAAAATAAAACATTACAGTTATCAATATTTTATACAGAAAAAAAGATAAATCCAATAAATATTTGGTTTAGAAATGCTTCAAACCGGGTGCTTCTCAAAGATGGTAGGTAAAAGGCTATACATTTTTAAATAGTTTACATACAGTTATTGTTTATTCTTTCCTTTGCTGCTTCTCCTGGGAGTGGAGGACCGAAGTCTACAGGTAACCATGACACGGTATTAGGAAAACACACATTCCTTTTGGTTCACTTGATACAAGCCAAACCTGTCTCTTTGTGCCAAAAAGCTTTCTTCAAGGAATAAAAAATGTCTACAACAGAGGTAACAGCTGGCTAAACTTTGTTGGTATAATTAATGTATTATACCTTTGCATGACTATAAATGTCCATAGGTATTTCTAAGCCAACTTAGTGAGAAGCACTACCATTTACAATGAACTATCTGGTGCAGACAAAATTAAAAGTATTATGGACCACTTAAAAAAATGAAATGCCAATAAACTTCCAAAGAAATTAACAAGAGATTGTGAACAAGAAACTGCCTATACTTAGGAAAAAACAAAATCAGAGGAAAATACGATGATTATTTTAAAATGTTAGTCAAAGGGATACTAGAAAAAATAATCACACTGATCAAATTGAAAGTTAGGTTTCTAGTCTTAGCTTAGCTACTCACTAGTGATGTGATTTAGGGAAGCTTCAGTTTCTCATTGTCTTATAGGAAGCTATGGTCCCTCTGTACATTTTTCCTTTTTCCTCTTTTGAGATGGAGTCTCGCTCTGTCGCCCGGGCTGGAGTGCAGTGGCACAATCTCAACTCACTGCAACCTCCACCTCATGGGTTCAAGCGATTCTCCTGTCTCAGCCTCCTGAGTAGCTGGGATTACATGCATGCTTCCCATGCCCAGTTAATTTTTGTATTCTTAGTAGAGACGGGGTTTTACCATGTTGGCCAGGCTGGTCTCGAACGCCTGACCTCGTGATCTGCCGGCCTCGGCCTCCCAAAGTGCTGGGATTACAGGGGTAAGCCACAGCACCTAGCCCACTTTAACATTCTATGTACAATTCCTCAGAATGTCTAAGCAGTGTACATTTTCTAAATGAGTTTTATTCCAAAGTTCATTTATAAATCAGTTCTTTAGGACTTGGAGCAAATACAGCAGGTGTTATTTAATGTCCCAGCAAGTTTACAAAGGCTGCTGTAACCAAAAGTGATGCTGAAATATAATACAATTTCAATGAAATCTACCCATAATTATAACATAAGCTTTATGGGGAAAGTATTTTAAATCCAAGTGCTGAGGATGGTTGGGGAAGAGAAAATAGAAGCAGAGCATACTTGGGGTATGGTAAATGTGAGAGGGGAGGAACTTGGAACTTGCGCTAGGGGGTGCCATTAAATGAGTACCCATCACTCAGTAAAATTGTAAATAAGTTAGGCATCTTAAAGCTGGGTCTTTAAATTCTGTAATTGCTTTCTGTTAATTCTCTTAAAAGAAACAAGATATATTTACTGAAAACTCATACGTTTGCTACATATCAATAAAGGGAAACACCATTTAAAGAGATGAAGAAAATATTGGGGGGGGTGCGTTGTGAATTAAATGCTACGTTCTGTTTTAGACATGCTGAATTCGAGGTGCCTGTTAGATATCCAAAAAAGTTCACGGATGTCAGGGAATGGGTCTGAAGCTATAGAAAGAGGACTGAGCTAAAGACAGTGCTGGGGAGTAGGATGAGGGTGTGGGGAGGATCTTTACCCAAATGCACATCTCAGCAACCATCAGAGTAATTGGATTTGCTGTTAAAGAAAAAAGTTTTCAGAGTAGGACTAGAAAACTTAAGCTAGAATCTTCAAAAACACAGATATAAGGGGTGAAAGGAAGAAGTTAAGCATAAGCCAGGCAAGTGGGAAAAAAAGTTAAGACACTGGTATCAAACAAACTAAGGGAAGAGTGTTTTAATAATGAAGACACTGTCAAGAGTCTTAGACTGCTAACAGGTCAAGCTAGATGAGAACTGGAAAGTGCATCTCATTTAGAAAAGGTTACTGACAGCCTTAAAAAGAGCAGTTTGAGGGAAGGAAGTGGCAGGGCCACAGATAGCAAGGGTGAAATGGTTGTATCTTTAAGTGGGACTTTCCCAGCTGCACTTCTGATCCCAGGGCCTGATGATTTGGACAATCCCCCAACAAGCCCTCCCCATCTTCCTTAGCCAAGTGAAGTGTTAAAAGCATTTAGAAAATGGAAACAGAAGGTATAGTCAATTTTTTAAAAAGTTTTCTTATTAAAATGAAATCAAAGAATCAAACACAGGCAGAAGGTCATGCGTCACACAGAAAGACAGGCATCTCTTAATGCTAACTGGAAAGCAGGCTAAGCAGGGGCGGGAACATAAGAAGTTAACAGATTTCTCATATGAAAATTCAGGGGTTTCTCAGTTGAAGGCTTCTGATTTTTCTGTTAAGCAAGAGAGGTAATCTGTTGACAATAAAGAGGGAAGCAAGTGAAGGAGTCAAATTGTGAGGAGAAGTGAAGATAGTTTAAAATAATTAACTATTTCAAGACAACAGCAGGGGAGTGAGAAGACAAAGGAGAGAGATGGGATGTGGGGTAGTGTTGAGAAACTAGGTGAAGATTTGCAACCATGAGTTAAATATCAATCCGTTTGGTTACATGACTTCCCCAAAAGAATAGGGGCAAAGCAGATAAAACTTGGATGGTTTCGGTTGGTAGGTACATAGAAAAATAACAGGCATGGAAGAGTAACTAAATAGACCACAGAATCTAAGCTGGATTTCAGTACAGGTTGAGAATCCCTAATCCAGAAATTCCAAATCTCAAAGGCTCCAACCAAAAGTTTTTGAGCACTAACAAGACACTCAAAGAAAATGCTCATTCGAACACTTTAGATTCCAGACATTTGGATTAGGGATACTCAACAGGTAAGCATAATGTAAATATATTAAAAATCTGAGGAAATTCAAAATCTAAAACATTTCTGGCCCCAAGCATTTCGGATAAGGGATAATCAAACTATACAAGAAATGGTTGTGGCTTCCTATGAACATTTATTTTGTACTGCTTTATTTTAGGTTGGCAGCCATAAAACTCAGAGGCAAATTTGTGGCTCATTTCTAGAAAATATGAGGAATCTCATGAATATACTTATTCTGCTAGCTTTAACCTAAGCTATCTTCTTATTCTTTTGTATATATTTTGTAAGCTGCATTAAATGCCTCCTGATACAAATTAAGCTGTAACTAATATCAATTAAATCAAGCAAGCGTAAACATGTCTTCACTTCTTTTCATAAATCCCTAGGCTAAGAAATATGTGATTTCCCCACTGTTTTGTATTCTAAGCTTAAATCTGCCAGCTTAACCAAAGGGTGAGAAATCACTAAATAAAAGAAGATTCTATAGTTTAAAAAGTACCATGAACTTCATTGACTATGGTTGAATAATTTACTAAGACACATAAAAAGTTTTAAATAGTAAAAGTTATCTCCAAGCTATTAACAATGAGGGATTCTAATTACTCAAATGTAAAGTCAAAGGGAAAAAATGTTTCAAATAGATTACTTATTTTCAGGAAACTAAAAAAAAAATATGCTTAACTTCATACTAAAAAAGTCTGAGAACGTGATACACATTAATTTTACAGTACTGTAGGATGATCATAAATGATATACTGTGCTATAGATATAATGCATAGAAAGTTTAACTTTGTATGATTAGCGTGCTGTATTAATATAAATAAACCAACTGTAACATAAACATTTAACTTAGATTCAGATTATCTAAAGAAAATATAGCTCTGGGGAAAAAAGTAAAGAAAAAAACTGACTCTACATATCCAACATACTACAAAATTTTTCTTAAAGCAAGTACTTTTATTGATAAGCTTTATTTGGGCAATATTTCAATGTAAATATTCATGGTTTTACTTTATGTACTAAACTTGTACCTCGTAAGCACAAAGAAAATTAACTCTGGCTTTATTTTATCATAGTATTTTAAACACAATAGAGTCTCAAAAACTTGAGAATAATGCCACCAAAATAAAATCTGTAATATGGTACCATATACTCAGTAACAGTTAAAACTAATAAGTTAAAAGACCAGTAAGTCTGGAGGACCATCTCATTAGTATTATTTGCTTAGAGGAGTATAGTGTTGTCCCATGTATCTGTGGGGTATCAGTTCCTGGATCCCCCCAGATTTCAAAATCTGCATATACTCAAATCCCTTACATAAAATGGCATGGTAGCTGCATATAACTTTTGCATATCCGTCCATATGCTTTAAATGATTTCTACATTACTTATACTACCTAATATGATGTAAATGCTATGTAGTTATTGCAATACATTGCTTTTTTGTGCTATTTTTTGTTATATTGTTATTTTTAATTTTTTTCCCAAATATTTTTAATCTGTAGTTGGCTGAATCCATGAATGTGGAACCAATGGATACAGAGGTCTGACTATATTCTACTGGTTTTGAGCATGATCTCTAGAACCAACCACCTTGGTTCAAATCCTGGCTCTACCACTTATTAGTGGGGACTTTAAACAAGTTACTATCTAATGGTGTCTTTGTGAACCAGTTCTTGTGGATCAGAGATAGGGGGCTTGATTTACAGCACTTGCCATTTCCCATGGTGTAAATATTCCCATCATGGGCAATTTCAAACTATCAATGTGATGTCACTGAATGCAGATTTGGGAAGAGATGTATAATAAATAACCAGCTCAAGATAATAAACATCTGTACCTCCTAGGGTTTTCGTAGGGACTAAATGGGCTTAAATATGTGGCATATAAAGCATGGAATAAAGGTTAACTATCATCATCATCTCACTAGTTCATGAAAAATTACGATTTTCTATTTTGTTAAATCTCAGGAATAAAATCAATCACAAATAAATTTTTAACTATTTCTGCATGCAAATTTAAAGGCTCTAAAGAAATTTGCCTACATGGCAGTATTTTCCTCTTTCATCAACCTCTTATGTAAAATTTTATGTGCCCCAAACTATATTACAATTTGCATGGTAATAATAATCCATTACACAAGTCTTATTTGGACTTGTAATAGAAAACCTTAGACATTTTTATGAGGTAATACTTTTTAAAACAAATCTTTTGTTTCACATCAAATTGTACTAGAAAGAAATTTACATTGTCAACATAATACTTTAAAAAATGCAAACAGGTGAGTTTCAATAATTTGAATATAAAGTAACAAGATAAACACTCAACTCTGCCCAATCTTACTAAAATTATTTTCAGGCACATTTCACACAAAGTCAAAATACAGTATTTGATTTGTGATGACTCTGAAAATAATCACTACAAAAATAATCTTACTTTTGTCATTCTTTTTGCCTCTTTAAGAGGATTTTTCTGTATCAATTCAGTTCTGCACACTTGCATATATCCACACAATTAAAAAATTTTAATGTTGTCAAAATATGAGGTAGTACCAAAAGAACTAAGAAAAAAAAATCTAAAATGGAAAAACCCTCCTATTATTTTCAATGAAATCTCTCAAATCAGCAATGCCATACCAAAAGAAAAAGAGAGAAAAAAAAGAGACAACCCTTGGCCTTAAACTCACCTGTAAACAAAAAACAAAATATCCACTAACACTCTGTTCTGCAATGACATCTTCCATTGTCCGCAGGGTGGTACCCAAGTAAGAATTCAGAAGCTGGGTAGGAAGCAGTCCAACCGAAGATGCCATCAGATAGTTGGGTAATGAGAGATCAGTAATCTAGAAGAGTAGATTAAAGGGAATGATTCATTACCAAGTAAAATCTCAATTCAACATAAAAAAATGTGTGTATACGTCTAACTAGTGGTATTTCCTTGGGAAGGAGCTGACATCTTTACAACAGTATCCTGAATTTACAAAATGATTATAAAGAGAATACATGCAGAATGTAGAATATTTAGAATGAAATAAAAGTAAATTTTAATATTCTATTATACTACCATCAAAAGATTTGTGACTTTTTCTTTCATGTAAATAAAATCCACACGTAGATAACTTTGTAAAAACAGTTTTGTAAGTCTTCCTCATATCATTAAATATTCTTCAAAAGCATTCTTAAATAGCAGTGTGGTCGCTGGGCTTTGAAGCCAGACAACCCTAGAATGGCATTCTGGTGCTGAGAATTCAATAAGCTACTCTGTCTCTAAATCTCTGTTTTGTTTTGTTTGGAGACAGAATCTCGCTCTGTCGCCCGGGGTTGAGTGTAGTGGTGCGACCTGGGTTCAAGAAATTTTTCTGCCTCAGCCTCCCAAGTAGCTGGGCCTACAGGCGCACGCCACCACACTGCTACTTCTTTTTTTTTTTTTTTTTTTTTGAGACACAGTCTTGCTCTGGAGTGCAGCGGCCCGATTTCAGCTCACTGCAAGCTCCTCCTGAGTAGCTGGGACTACAGGCGCCCGCCACCACGCCCGGCTAATTTTTTGTATTTTTAGTAGAGATGCGGTTTCACCATGTTAGCCAGCGTGGTCTCAATCTCCTAACATCGTGATCCCCCTGCCTCGGCCTCCTAAAGTACTGGGATTACAGGCGTAAGTCACCGCGCCCGGCCCTACTTTTTTGTATTTTAGTAGAGACAGGGTTTCACCGTGTTGCCCAGGCTGGTCTTGAATTCCTGAGCTCAGGCAATTCGCCCACCTCAGTTTCCCAAAGTGCTAACTATCAGTTTTTTCATTTGTAAAATGAAATTCATCACCAGCTTAGATGGCTGTTAGGATCAGAAATATTTCTAAAGTATCTAGGAAATACCTGGCATATGACTGGCACTCAAAAAAGGTGAAAATTATCATTATTATGCAATTATACTACCATTGTCTGAATGTAGCACGATTTAACCGCTCCTACTGTAGAATATTTACATTGCTTCATTTTTTGTATATATGGAATTATTTATTTTTGGCTATTAAAAAATTCTAAAATTATGATAACGTCTTTTGGATATTAACCTCTGTGTTAGGCAACATCTAAAATATTCCTAATGACCTGATCTCCTGGTATTCATGTCCTTGTGTGATCCCTTCCCCTAGAGTGTGGGCTGGACCTCGTGCTTACTTCTAGCAAACAGGCAAGAGCAGAAGTGAGGAGATGTCACTTCCAAAATTAGGTTACAAAAAGAATAGGACTTCCACTTTTTCCTCAAGCAAGTAAGCTGCCATGCTCTAAGTAGTTCCCATGGAGAGACGCACGTGGCAAGGAACTGATGTGTTCAGTCAATAGCTAGCAAAAGTAGCCTGGAAAAATAGCCAGTCAATAGCCCAGAAGTGAATCCTGCCCCAGTCAAGCCTTAAGATGACTGCAGCCCTGGCCAAAACCTTGACTGCAGCATTGTGAGGGATCCTGAGTCAGACGCACCCAGCTAGTTGCAGAGGAATCCCTGACCCAGAGAAATTGTGAGACAATAAATGATTGTTTTAAGCTACTAAGTTTTGATCTGATATACAGCAATACATGACATATGTATCTTAACTCTGGTAGGATAGATCACTAGAATTATTGGTTCAAATAGTAAAAAACTTCATTTTCCAAAATGTTCACAATGATTCAACACACCTGTCAGTATGTGATACATGAACGCATCCATTGTCATACTGTTACCAACTGTAAATATTAAATTTTAATCTTTATTTCGATAGGAGTAAAAACGATGTTTCATCATTATTTAATCTGTACTATTTTAACTTATATTGGCACATTTTCTATATACATTTTTTATTCACATTTCCTTATGGGTTTATTTGTTCACATTTGCTCTTTTTTATTGGGATATTAAGTGTTTTTCTTATTTGTAAGAACTATTTATATAGTGAGGGCAACCTGTTGTCTATTATATGTGGCATACAGTTTTTGCTAAAGTGTCCTTTATCTCTTAATTTTATGTTTTGACATACAAATGTTTTTAAATTTTTACATAATAAAATATTATCTATTTTGTCCTCTTATTTTTCCAATGCATTTAGCTTTGGAAAGTGTTTTAAGAGTCTATTGTTGATTTCTACCTATATATTTCTTCTGATTATGTTTTTCTTTTTAGCATTCACCACTTATTCCTTCCGGAATTTACTCAAATTCGAGGTGAGGATATAGCCTGATCCCTCCCCTTTCCCAATAGCCAATTTTCCCAGCATTAGATACTAAATAATCAATAACTTCTCCATTGACTTATTATGTTTACTTTAGTAGAAATAAAAGTTATTTCATATAAAAAGGGCTTATTTGAAGCTCTAAAACTGTCCATTTATATTTAAAATCTTGTATAGAACTAAAACATTGGTGTCTCAAATCTTGTACTGAAACTAAATTGTAATAAAGACTACCAGTTAATACCTGGCAAGGAATTTCCCATTCTATTCAAACTTCTTCATTATGTTTCTTTTAAAAATGGCCGTAACTGTTCTCAGCCACATTTATTCTTGCAGATCATTCTATCACTCAAAAAAAAAGAGTAAATTTTATACTGGGATTAAGGCAAATCTGCAAATTAATCTGGATAGACCTGAAATCTCTACCATATTAGGTATTCTTATCCAGAAATTTTTCTATAATTACTCAAAATCTTCTTTTATACCTCTTACTAAAGTTTGGTCACTTTATTCACGTATCCCATGCATTTCTTATTAGTTTATTTCTAAGCATTTCATGTTATTATTGTTACCACTACTATCGATTTTCAAAGTAACTTTTCCACACCCCCATCTGAGTATTACTGGTATATAAGAAAGCTACTGGCCACTTTATTAAACCTTTTTACTAATTTTAAAATCTGATATTTTAAACAGCTATAGGTGACTCTACAACTATTAATACAACCTAATCTAAAAATCATTTCATATTTTCAATAAAACTACATTCAACTCTATTAATAGATAATGAACTGGAGATGTATTACTGCTGATTTGGAAAGAATATTACAGTGACTGGTTGTTAACAATCCACCTTATCGATCACTGACTCAATAACTACTAATGCAAGATGCTCCAAGAGGTGCTTGGAAGAGATAAAAAGACACAGTGCCTACCACTGATGGATTTACACACTGACAAGTAAACATAAACTACCTGAGAAATAGGCAGAATGGGGAGCACTGAGAAGGACTACATGCTGAGCATTAAAGAATAAAGGATGAAAATTAATTGTAGAAGTGGAGGCCAAAGGGTAACTTTTTGGGAAAAGAGGGATTCAAGGCAGACACTGAAAGCCTAGTATGAGTTCGGCAAGCAAAGATAGATAGGATGAGGAAGGCAGGTGTTCCAAGAAGAGAACGAACAAAAGATGAACAGCTGCTTCCAAATTATTTTATTTATTTATTTTTTATTTTATTTTATTTTTTTTATTTTTTTGAGACAGAATCTCGCTCTGTCGCCCACGCTACAGTGCAATGGCAGGGAAAGTACAGAATGTACTCATAAAGTTGGCAGCACAGCTAGGATTGTCTATAGGGCACACACAAAGAAATAGTGTAAAATAAAGACAGGAAAACTAGATGGGGTGATACATGTTGGGGCCTTAGATAAAAGAGGAAGGAGCCTATACTCAGAGGAAAGGTACCAGGGAGTCTAGTCAAAGAATGATGTGAATGGAGCTAAGCTGAGCAAGGTTCCTTCTTCAATTTAGAGCACTTATAGGAGCAGAGAACTTTCTTTAGAATAAACATGTCAGATATAGAAAGTAAGAACATATGACAAAAATGAATGTTATAAAAATTACATTGCAGTTAATAACAAAACATTCCATATTATGGAAGTTATCTTTAAAATAAATATTTCAGTTCAGAAATTTCAGAATGCAACACTTCTGGCCACAACCTTTACCTTTAAATGTAATGAAGTTTCTCTAAATAGAACACATAATTGACATTCACAGATGACATCAATAATATTCAAATGGGTAATTTAAGAACAGATTTCATAAATCTGAAACAACTCTATCACTCAACTCAACAAGACCATCACCCATGCATAAACTGCATAAATTGAAGTTTATCAAATCTTTCATGACCAAACCTTACTCTTGGGAAAAAGTGTTATTATACATACATATAATTTTAGTTAATAATCGTAAATATTTTTTGCTGGAGTGTTCAATGCTTTAACCAATGGAGCAACACAGTAACATACATGTACACAGGTTTTAAACTACTAAGAACTTTATTAAAGATGAACAGCTTCTTCCAAAATATTTTATTTTATTAATTTATTTTGAGACAGAGTCTCGCTCTGTTGCCCAGGCTGGAGTGCAATGGCACGATCTTGTTCTCACTGCAACCTCTGCCTCCCAGGTTCAAGCAATTCTCCTGCCTCAGCCTCCTGAGTAGCTGGATTACAAGCGTGCACCACCACACCTGGCTAATTTTTGTATTTTTAGTAGAGACAGGGTTTCACCATGTTGGTCAGGCTGGTCTTGAACTCCTGCCCTTGTGATCCGCCCACCTCAGCCTCCCAAAGTGCTGGGATTACAGGCGTGAGCCACTGCGCCCGGCCTATTTTTAATACAGCATTTCCTATAAGCAAAAATTTTACTCAGAATTTCCATCTAGCTCAGTCTTTGACAAACATATTTGGAATACTTGTTTTCAAAAGGAGATGCATCCAGCCTTCTCTCCGCAGTCTTCAAGCATCAAAGTTCTAAAATTTTGTCTCCTTATTTTACTTTGTAGAAAGACATTAAACATTGAGCCTAGATCAATACCATTGGAATTCTTGCCTGCAAGTACCCCAGCATTTTAGCTCAGGATTTGTATTCCAAATCAAAGAACCCCTAGATTTCTCTACCTAGGATATCAATGCTATCTTGCTAGTTAGTTTCTGTGATGAGATACCACAGCGAGAGTTTAAGGGATGGCAAACACCACCTGACTGCTATCCTCTCATGTTTTAAAAACTCTAGAAGCACTATAAAAGTATATATCCTTTATTCCCAGAGGTACATGATGTACTTGAAGATGTGATTCACTTAACATGGGGTTAACATGTAGAACATCATTTCACCACTATACCAAATAGATCCTGAAAACAAAGAAGTATTCCATCTGGGAGGGGAAAAATAAATGAGAGGAAAAAAAAAAACTGTAATTCTGAAGAGCAAGAGCTGATTCACCTCTGAACATGGCATTTTTGGAGCTGACAACAGAGAACCTCCGTCTTTAGATCTATCACTAGGACATTCACTGAAGCTGGGGCTGTGGTCGGTCCTCTTAGGCAAAGCACCAAGCACAGCTCTCAGGAAACCTGACCCAGCTCTTCTGCTTTCTAAGATTATAGCTGTTTACACAATGGTTTTACCACTTTAATTTAACCCACCAAGAAACTTTGTTTTTACATAGACTATCCTGGCATGGATGTAATAAAGAATATAAAGGTGACCTGTATTCAGAAGACCTCAAATTTTATGTGCAGCTCTGTGAATCTAGCATTCATTTTGGCAAATTATACCTTCCTGTACAGACCTGTTGCTTGGTATTTGGGATGCTGCTTATTAACAAAATTACTGTTAAAATATTATAAATTCCAATTAAAATATATTAAATTACATTATATAGGAAAAAATCATGAATCACTATAGAAAAAAATCATGAATCCCTAAGACTGTTAAGAAAGGATTGGTCAAGAGAAATTAAAATGACCAGTTTGGTCTTTTCATCTAATTAATATTTACTGATAAAGTATTTTACTGTATATATCCCCAAAATACTTCCTACTAATATTTCAGAAAAATTGGGGAAGAGATGGCTGGGCACAGTGAGTGGCTCCGCCTGTAATCCAAGCACTTTGGAAGGCCGAGGCGGGTGGATCACGAGGTCAGGAAATCGAGACCATCCTGGCTAACAGAGTGAAACCCCGTCTCTACTAAAAAATAAAAAAAAATTAGCCAGGCGTGGTGGCGGTCGCCTGTAGTCCCAGCTACTCGGGAGGCTGAGGCAGGAGAATGGCGTGAACGCGGGAGGCGGAGCTTGCAGTGAGCCGAGATCGCGCCACTGCATTCATAAATGGCAACTATTTTTCACTCTCAGAAAATCAAAAGTTTAAAAATCAGTTTAAAGAAAAACGTCAACTGCATATTCTCTTTCCTTTGCTCCTCAAAATACCTCTTCATCTTTTCTGTGTTCCCAAACTCAGCGGCCATAGCTGGAAACCTCGTCAGTCAGGCACACAGCTAATTCCTCATTTCCCACATCCAATATCTACTACCTCTTGTCAACCGCACCTTCTCTGGGGAAATCTATCCACCGTCTGGGCCTATTCCTAATTTAGTCTCCTCTCCGGCCCTGACACACAGACTACCCCACTCACTACCTATGCTAACTCCTGCAGAAATCTTTTTAAAAAGGGAGAATAATCCTGCTTAAACTCCCTCCTACTGCCATGAGGTTCTTCACAGCACAAAGTGCTTCATGATCTGGCCTCTGAGCATTTCACACATCCTGTCACACTATGTCCCAGTCACATCAAAATTGTCTCAGTTCCTAGAACACTACTTGCTCCCCTTTCCCTCTGGGCCTTTCTACATTGTTCCTTCTGGGGAGTACAACAAGCACATCCTTCTTTCCACTCCATTTACTCCAAAAAGTCCTACACTGTCTTTCACTACTCAGTCATCAATTACTCTAGGAAACCTTCCCAGATGCCACAAGCCTTTTAAGTGCTTTCAAGTGCTCTGACAGAAACTATACTTCCCTGTCCCCTTTGCACTGGAGAACAATTGAAGGTTTTGCCATTTGTTTGCCCCTCAGTCCTTTCCCAAACTATAAATTCTGTGAGGAAAGGGATCTGCCTGTCTTGGTCCTCATTGTGTCCCTAGATCTTAACAAATGCCTACTATATATTAGGTGCTAAATATATGTTTATTGGAGGTTGGATGTATCAACACCAACAATGTTTTATTTATAAACATGGAAACCTAGAGTAGTTGCCAGTTTATAAACAAGTTGGAATGCAAAGTCCATTTTTAATTGGATTTTCAGAAATTAAGAACACTCTGCCAAGCACACAGAAAAAATGTTATAAATGAAAATTAACTTATTTTCAGCAAAACTTACACCATGATTTACCTAGAATGCTATTTCTCCACTGGAATGCTACCACCTCAAGGGAGAGACTTTATTTTATTCACGGCTACACCTCCAGCATTTAAAACAGCAGCAGGCACATGCTAGGCACCTACCAATTATTTACTGAATGAATACTAAAAATATTTCCAGAAACCTCCAAGGTGAACCTAATGTCAAGGCTAAGACCCTCTTGTTAGGGTCTCTCAAGCAACCCTGAGAGTACTGAAAAAAGTCTTGCTACTGGAGAAAAAAAAAAAAAAACAAGGCCATAGCAGTGCTGAGACCCTACCCTAACAGCTAGAGAGGGCTTCAGAGTAAAGAGATTTCTACTGACAGAAATGGTTAGGTCAATGTCTGTCTACGACACAGAAGCATCTTCATCTATGCAAGCTTCTTCAAGAGTTCACTGTCCCTAAATTAGGAACTGCTTTTAATGGCTCCCAAATATCTTAGGGAGGGGTCACCAATTTATCTGACAATTTGGTTTAACCACCCTTCCACCCTCCCACCCCCATACACACAGAGGTCTTGAATCTTCCCCCAAGGGGGGAAAAATGCGTCTCTTATTGTACATAATTTCTGGAACACAAGTTGAAAAGATTTTCTTCATACAATCTGACATACTATAGCTTTATTGTTTGTACTAAAAAAATGTATCATATGCCTTCTATATATATCTAAGGCCCAGTTCTAAGCAGGAATAAAAAAGATACAAAGATAGAAAACTACAGCTGACTATGCAATCATTAAAAGTCATGTTGCAATACATGTAATGACAAGATGTTCATTACATCAAGTAAAAGAAGGTCACAAAAATCATTAACTCAATATTATATTAAAAATACATATCAATAAAATGCAAAAGAGAAAAATAAACACTAAAATGCTAAGGACTTTTTTCTTTGTACTTGCTATACTTTTCAAAGTTTTTACAATGAATACATATAGACAGAAAAAACAAATATTGTTAAAATACGTTTTAATAACCTCTCTGCTTTTAAACAAATTTTTTTAAATCTAGAAAGGGTTAATAAAACATACTGTATATACATTAATATAACAGGCTAGAGATATAGATTAGTGAATTATAAGCCTACATATGACACAAAAAAACGCAGAAGCTGATGAGATAACTAAAGACACACAAAGAGGGGAAAACAGTTTCAAGGAAATAAAGGTCAGCTGCATTCAGTGGTATTGTGAGGTCTCAGGATGTGTACTGAGATGACATTACACAACTTGGTCATCCTATCTGACCCTTAAGGGCCAGCCTCCAACTCTTTCAAAACACAGACTGCATCTGCCTTTCTATTTTGCCTGAACTGTACCACTGGCAGCAAATCATTACACTTTACTAGTAAGAAGAAATCATCATTACATACACTGATACAGTGACAAGTATTACGACTATCATATCTTTATCTGAATCTATGGCTATATCTACAGCACAGAATAAGAATTTAAGAAAATAAGAAAACATTACAGAATAAGAACTTAAGAAAATGAGAAAATGTTTATTTTTATAACACACACTATCACTAAACTGTTAAAAAATAAAACGTAATGTTACATTGTTGCTCAGAACACTTGTCTTTTTAAAAGCAAACTCTGACCTAATCTATACCCTCTCATTTTGCAAATAAGGAAAACTGGAGGCTAGAATCATTAAATGACTTCACCAGGGCTACAAAGGAGCTAAGACAGAACCAGAAGACCCCACAGCATAAGCCAAGATACTATACTGTATTTGTGGTCTTAGAGTCATTTGCCAAAAACTTTTCTTTAGTTGTAATAAATTTCAGTTCAAATATAAACTAAATTACTAAAAGTAATTTATCTTCTTGATAACTCAATGCAAACTCTAGGAAAACTTGAAAAACAGTTATATCTGCTTAAAGTTATAATGACATCCTTCACTATTATTATTTCAGTCAGTACCAGTTTCACAGCTCCCTGGCTCCCTCCAAAACAAAGAATCTATTTGTTGCTTCAAACCTATGGTGGGCTCACATAAATAACCAAGTAATTGGTGGTTTGGTAACAAACAATTCTATAAAGCAGTTCACTAAGAAGTGAGCCACAGTGATGGGTAAGGTCTTGCACTTTTAAATTTACTAATTTCTATTTTATTTGCATTTTACACACAATACCCATTGATTGCTTTTGTTTAAAAATTTTTTCTGTTAAATAAAAATATAAGATATATGTGAGAAATTAAGGGCCTCTTCCTACAGTTGCAGGGGCTCAGGCTTGGTAGCTGTTTTGTTGCTGTGACTCTAAGGCAGAATAAGTTGGCAAACTTTTTCCATGAAGCACCAGATAGTACACAGTTCAGGCTCTGTAGGCAGTAGGGTCTGTAGTAACTAGTCAATTTGCCATTTTGGATTAAAAGGATACACACATAGCACACACATAAGTGAGCACAGCTGTATTCCAATAACACCATTTACAGATGCTGAAATTTGAATTTCATATAATTCTCATGTACATGAAATATTCTTGTGGTATTTTTTCCAACTATTTAAAAATGGAAGAATCATTCTTAGCTTGTATGCCATACAAAATTGGGCTGTGGTTTTCTGACCCCTGCTCTAACATCTGGGATGATACCTAAGTCAACTGTATAGAACCTTCCCCAGTCCTCCATAATGTCCGATATTCAAGGTGTGCTAGGACAAGTATTCTACAACTGGAATCAGGATGTGTCTGGGAAATCCAGCTCTTCTTGGACCAACACTAGTACCCTGAGTAAGTTAATGACTGTAAACATTTACTAACTGTGTAATCTTGGGCAAGTTATTTCACCACTGTGCCTCAACTGCCTCAGCTATATGGTGAGGATCATGGCTGAAATGAACAGTAAATAAGTTATAAGTGCATGATTAAACAGTGCCTGACAATTAGTTAAGTACAATATAGGTATTTGTTAAATTTTTTTTAAAAGTAGCTCAGTTTCAGTATCCTCATTTTGGAATGCAGAGGATGGTGAGAAAGAAATAGCAAATAATGAGCAAACTATATATTTTATCACAGCTCTGCAGCATGTATTATTAAACACATCTCACAACAGAAAGTATGGCTCAAAAGAGTAACTATAACTACTTCAAGATGACACTGTAAATGTTGGAACCAATCTGATTTCAAGTTTCTAGTATGCATGGGAGAAGGGGAAAAAAATGGTTCAGAGGAGATAAGCAAGGGAAAGCGCCTTTCCTTCTTCCATATATTATCCTTTACAATCAGCTCCTGCTTCTAAAATGTGAATACAACTACCTCCACCACTACAAATAATAATAACACTTAACAATTACTGGGAAGTGACTATGAGCCAGACAAAATACTTAATGCCTTCACAGTATCAGCTTTTTTAAGCCTCATAACTCTACTTCATTTTACAGATGAGGAAATGGAGAAGGCCAGATGGCACGGACTAATTCAGGATCATCTATTTCCAAAGCCTGGGCCTCTCATGACCACTACACCTAACTTCTTTGAGGTAAGCCCAGATGAATTTCTCTTATTATGGGCACCAAAAAAAAAAAAAAAAAAAAAAAAAAAAAAAGAGTTTTAACTGGAATTTGTTTTTTTTTTTTTTTTAAAAAAAGAATGATTTCAAAGATAAGGAGGGATGTAGCAAACACAAGAAATATGCCTAGAAAGGGGGCAGCTATGGTCAGCAGGAGGGGTATGAGGTAGAGAGGGTATATGAGGAGGCAGAATGGAGTTCTAGAAGGCAGAAAGGAAAGTCAGACTAAAACTAACATCAGCCTTAACTAAGCTTTCTTTTCTTTCACATATCCTGGGTGAATTCAGTAAACTGTTCTAGTTGAAAGGACTACTTCTGTAAGCAGGCAGTTCAGGACAATAGGTATAAACAGGACATAACAGACCATATCCAGTGGCTTCACAGCCCACCCTGCTATGGCTATGAGTAAAAACTTTACAGTAAGATGCACCATATCAGCTGATCCTGAGTTCAAACCCTAGCTCACCCACTTGGTAGGTGGGTGACTGAAGAAGTTCCTGCATGGTTGAGCTTCTGTTTCTTTCTCAGTGAAATGGTGACAATAATACCTATTGCAAGAGGCCATTTTTCTTTTTTTTCCCCTTCTTTTTTATGGATCACACAATGCTAAATTCAGAGTTGTCCCTTGTCAAGCTCAGTTTCAACTACATGATTACCTTAAATTATTACCAAGTACAAAATACAACTTCTTAGTCACATACTTAATATGTAACAGACATAATCAAAAGAAAAGCCTACCTTATTGTCAATCAGTAAATACATAATGAGCCCTTACTATTTACCCATGACTATACCCGGCATTAAATATATATTGAAGAAATGAAGAGGTGGTGGGTTGAGACCCTACCATCAGACCATGGTTCAAAGTCTGACTCCACCATTAGTTTAGTACCTTGGTGACCTTGGGTCATAACAAGAGAAACGACAAAAGCTAACACGTGTTTGTTAAGCCAGGCTCTGTTGCATGTATTCATCTCACGTAATCTTCTCAATAATCCTATGGAAGTAGGTATCATTACTTTCCTTATTTTACAAATAAGAAATTGAAGCACAGAGAGAATAAACAACTTGCCCAAAGTCACTAGACTCTAAGCAGACAGCAGGAATCCACAGCACCAGCCCTGTGCTCCTAACTAGTAGACACTAGTCTATAATATGTGCATAATCAACTTCTGCAGGGCTGGTTTAAGGATCAGAAATATGTGGAAAGAGCCTAGGATAGTAGTTGGCATGCAGTAGGTGGACAAGAAAAGGCCCAAGGATACATGCTATACTGAAACACAAACTAACAATCAATCTATTCAGGTTCCTTAGCCTAACCTTCTTTCAAAGTTCTGGGATAGTTTATTTATTATTACCCAAGACTGGATCAAAGTTCAAGTTTATATTTCATACTACAGGAGGGTATGAAAAAGAAATTTAAGACTATACCAAACTACTGCTAACACTAAACTTCATCTCTACAGAAAACCGCTTATCTGTTTCCACTGCCTCTACCAACTACCATTATAGTCATTGCTGCTGTTGCTTGGAATCAAGAGGTTTGCAAAAGGCATTTAAAAGAAAAGAAAAGCTTTTAAAAAAACAACAAACAAGGCCGGGCGCGGTGGCTCAAGCCTGTAATCCCAGCACTTTGGGAGGCCGAGACGGGCGGATCACGAGGTCAGGAGATCAAGACCATCCCGGCTAACACGGTGAAACCCCGTCTCTACTAAAAATACAAAAAATTAGCTGGGCGTGGTG
Source organism: Macaca fascicularis (assembly GCF_037993035.2). Classification (NCBI taxonomy): domain Eukaryota; kingdom Metazoa; phylum Chordata; class Mammalia; order Primates; family Cercopithecidae; genus Macaca; species Macaca fascicularis. The sequence goes on from NC_088382.1 coordinate 100,355,858, forward strand.
GCGGGCGCCTGTAGTCCCAGCTACTCGGGAGGCTGAGGCAGGAGAATGGCGTAAACCCGGGAGGCGGAGCTTGCAGTGAGCTGAGATCAGGCCACTGTACTCCAGCCTGGGTGACAGAGCGAGACTCCGTCTCAAAAAAAAAAAAAAAAAAAGAAAAGAAAAAAGGGAAAGATTTTAATTTCATCACAAAGAGGTAGATTGGTTAGAATTATTCCTAATTCAAAACAAAATGAGAAAGTTTCCAGAGACTAACAATGATTTACTTTTTGAAACAATGCATCAGAATCACTTAAAATACATCAATTCCTATGGTTTTGAGTGCAATTATCTTTTTACTTCAGTACAGTTTTCTTTAAGTCTAGCTGAAGGGTTGAGTTCCTGGGAATCTACATAAACGCTTGGTAGTTTAGAATAATTGAATTTGGGGAACACGGTAATCTACTTTTTTAAGTCCTTCACTTTATAAAAGAGAAAAGTGAAGCCAGAAAGGGTCAGTAATTTGATCCAAAGTCACAAAGTTTGTAGACCAGATTCCTTTCTTCCAGTAAAATGATCTCTTCACTAGCAGTGTTTCTATCCTAAATCAGTTGCATGGAGATGCACACTAGCTATAAAAACCTGGGCAAGCAAAACATATGAATACAAGCACAGAAAAGTCTATAATGGTGCATATATTGAAGAAAAATAAACGCTAATTGAGCAAAAGGTTATCTGTTCTGTTTTATTCACCGCCCTGCGATTTCGAAATGAAGTTCCTCCAAAGAAAGATAAACAGTAGCATTTTCTCCTTTACATCGCATTAAAGCACAATTACTTGAAGAAGAAAAAGCCCATTACAAATATAGGAAACTCCAAAAATCGGAGTCTGCAACTAGCTCCTCCACTGTTTACTGAAACACTTCCTTCGGTCCATGTTGCTAAAAACTTGAATCAAACCCTGGATGTATTTATGCAAGCAAGAGAGAAAGCTAAAAACGTGAAGCTTTCCTCCCTAAATGTTGCCAAAGCTGCTACAAAAGATGACAAGTATTAAAGATGTGCATTTCCATTCATGTCCCTGCATGCCCACTGTTAAGAGGGCTTTTCATTTTTAATTACGTTCCCATCCCGAAAAGGAACATTAGTTTTTTATCTAACAAACTGTCTTTCGAGACTCCGCGTTAGTATGTTTTATGTGTATGACAGATTTCCCAGGGTGCGATGGAAAGTAATTGTAACTCCTGCCCTCAATGTCACTTCTCTGCTGGTGTTTATCTGATAGAGCGCCCTCCTAGGGCCGCCACAAGACCGCTCAAAAACAGACTTGGAGAGGGATAGGCCAGCGGGACCCTACTTACCGAAAACACTGCATTCTGAAGCCCAAAAGGTATGGGGGTCAGTCTGGCCAGCGCCACCACTTTCAGGCCGCTTCCTCCCTCCACGACGCGAATAACGGCGCTCAGCTTGTCGCTGCTCTGGATCCTGGCGGCCACCCAGGCAGTGAGCAACCGCTTGCAGACCACATGGGCGATGAAGGTGCCGATGAGGACGCCCACCACCATCAGACCCATGCCCAGCACGAAGCCGTACAGGTAGCCAGCGGCCACGTTGAGCACGATGTAGCCCCAGCCGCAGGGGAAGGAGACCACGATGAAGCCCACGACGAAAAGCAGGACCCCTAGCAGCGAGTCAAGGCTCTCCACCCACAGCAGGAGGTGCTGAAGGTAGCGGCGGACCAGGGCCAGGGAAGCGAAGCACAGGGCGGCCAGCACGCAGACCAGCACGAGGCTCCGGCACCAACAGGTGCTGCTGAGGCAGCAGCAGCGCCAGTTTCTCACCTCGGCCACGCCGACCACCACGCCGCCGCCGCCGCTCCCGGGGCAGCCCGCCAAGGCCCCGCCCGGCTCCGGCAGCTCCGAAGCCGCTGGCGGACCGTGGCGCTCCAGATAGGCGCCGAGCAGGGCGCCCGAGGCCGCCGCCGCTGCCGCCGCCGCGCTCGCCCCGCCCCCTCGGGGAAGGCGGTCCGCCAGGCCGTCCCCGCCCGCACCCCGCGGCAGGGCCCAGCGGGCAGGCAGCTCTGCAAGGCCCGGGAGGGCCGCGTGCTGCAGCAGCCGGGGCAGCGCCTGGAGCAGGATCCCGCCCGGGCTCCGCATGCCACAGCCCGGCGCGGGCCCTCAGCCGACTAGCCCCTCCGCCGCGGCGCCTGTTAGGCAGCTGCCCTTCATGGCGCCCGGTTCGCCCGGCCTCGACTCCCTGCGTCCGCTCAGGGGGTGGGAGACAGCCCGGACAAGGGCGCCGAATCAGCGGAGGAGCGACGGCCGGGCGGAGTGAGGAAACTCCCGCCCCAGCGCCCACGGAGCCCACTCCGGCGGTGCCCGCCCCTTGTCGGCCAGAGGGGCGGGGCCGCGGGCGCTCGGGGCGGAGCGGGCTGTGTTCTGGCCCCGCCCCCGTGACGCCTGCCCGCCAGGCTGCAGGGGTCGCGGGGCGTCTGCGTGGGCCAGCGGAGGCCCAGGGCTGCTGAGAGCAACTGCTGGGAGGGCAGGAGCTCTGGGGAGGGCGGGGCGACTGGCAGGGGCGCGCTCCCCGACTTCCCACAGGCGCGCGCATGCCTGCGTGTCAGGGCGCGCGCTCCCCTTCTCGGACAGAGGCGACCCCAGTCCGCTTGGATCCTCGCCCGTTCCCTCCTGGTCGTTTCCGCAGTAACCTCTTATCGGAGCGGGCAGCTGTGAGTGGCGCTCACATCCGCCGCTACCCTGTCGAATTGGGGAAAGCGTTCTTGTCCTGTTCTGAGGAGGGTTTGGCTATTGTCCTTGGCCCTATTCTCCCTGTCTCAGACTTACCTCCCAGGTAGCGAGGTCACCCTGTGGGTTTCATATGGCTTGGTCCTTTAGGAGCTGGAAAAATTAGGTATAAAGTCCCCCCACCCCCTTGACAGAACGCCCCTTTTGACTCCAGAGGTCCTTTATCGAGTGCCAGGCATTGGTCTAGGGGCTTTTGAAAGATTCACTGAAGGACATTTCTTAAGGGTTCGCTTTCTCAGAGGGCAGCTTCTCAAACTCATTCGCTGGTTTCTTTTCCTCTTTTTGCCTGTTTAAAGTTAGTGTTCCCCAGGTCCTCTTGCCTTCTTCCTTTTTAGAGTTCCCTGAGCCATCTCATCCAGGCCCACAGCTTTGATCCTGCCGTGCCCCCCATAAGCAGTGACCCCTAAGTCAATGTCTCTGCCCACACTTCCCAGCTTGTGGTCCGGCCTGTGGACACATCCAGACGGAATTCCTGCAGGCAGCTCAAACTCAGCAGAGCTTGGTAGATAGATGATCAACCTGGGCTCTGGTGCAAATCACGTTTAGTAACTGGTCAAACCGTCAGTCCCTGAATCTCATTGTTTCTTTTTAAATTGCAAAATGAAGATAATGGTACAATTTGCTTCGTAAGAGTGTTGTGAGGATTAAACAAAATAGTAAAGTAAGGTGATTAGCACTATGCCTGAAATTAGTCTTCAGTAAATGTTAACCATGTGATTGTATCCCTCATTAAAAGTGTGATCCCCCATAGACCGACTCTTCCTTCTGGGTTTGATATCTCAGTGGATGACCTTCCACCCAGTTGCCTGCCAAATAATGGCTCAGGACACCTTAGGTCCTTGCTGATCAGGCTCCTTCTTGCTCCTCCATGCCATTCCTTTCTATCCACCCTGGTTGGACTGAGTCAGAGTCCCTACTAGATGCCAGGCAAGTGCTGCATCCTTCAACTCCTTTTTCCAAGCCTTGTGACTCACACGGAGGAGCAGCTCTTACTGCTCCCACAGCATTTACCTAAAGTTTTACTTTGGTAAAACAGTATCAAGGAGGGGTGGTGCTAAACCATTCATGGGAACTCCACCTCCATGATCCAATCACCTCCCATCAGGCCTCTCCTCCAACAATGGGGATTACATACAGTTTGACATGAGATTTGGGCAGGGACACAAATCCAAACCATGTCAGTCCTACACTACCTTCCCATCACCATCACCATCACCCTCAATTTGGTCTTTCCTTTCCTTTCCCAGGCTACTTTCCATATGGCCATTATCACGTTTGTCCCATTGTATTGTAATTTTTTGTTTACATCACTGTCTCTCTCTTTAGGCTTTGAGTTTCTTCTGATGGGCCCTTTACTTATTAAATCTAAGGAGCACTGAGCCCTCTTTAAATGTTTATTGAATACACAAATGATTGCCGTTTGTAGGGGGAAAGTGAAGGCAGGAAAACCAGACAAAATTGCATAGGCAAGAAGCTGTCAGGATCCATGAAGTAGGATAATGGTCCTGGTGTTGGTTGAATGGGGATAAGTTTAAAGAGGAGCTGGGCAACTGATTTGTTTTCAGAAGAGAGGGAGGGGTCAAGGATAACACCTGGATTTCTTATTTGAAGTAATAGATAATGGGGCCATTGACCAAGAAAGCGACTACAAGTCTGTAGGAAAGATAGGGTTCACTCTTGATACATGAGACTTGAGGTGTCTCAAGTCTCATCCAAATGTGCTATTCCAGTAGGTGGTTGAAAATATAGATATGGAATTAAATGGGGCATCTCTCCTAGAAATTTTGACCTGGGTGTATAGGCAGCAATTAAGACCATGGTTATGAATCAGTGCATGGTGATAGGTGTGTCAAATATTTCCTGTCTGGTTTTTCTGCCTTCATTTCCCCCCTACAAACGGCAATCATTTGTGTATTCAACAAACATTTAAAGAGGGCTCATTGCTCCTTAGATTAAATAAGTAATGGGCCCATCTTGAAGAAACGCAAATATTTCCTGTTCTCTTTCAGGAATATAGCAGGATTGCATGCCCTGGCCTCCCTGTGATGGGGTTGAACTACATGACATGTTCTCCCAATTAATTGTGAACATAACATTTAATTGTTGATGCAAGACGTTCCAGAACTCTTTTTCTCTTTGCCATGGCAATCATCAGTGTTCCAGAGAGCATATGCACTATCAGTCTTGGTATTGGAGGGAAGATGATTCAGAACAGAGTCCCAGTCACATCATGAAGGACATGTAAACCTTGGTTGTTTTAAGCCACTGAGATTTGAGTTTTGTTACCAGCGCCGATCTTTGTCATCCTGGCTAATGTGCATAAGAAGAAGAGGTTTAAGGAGGAAAACTTGGGAACACCAATGTGCTTGTTAGACTCTTTTGCTTGTAAGAAAGAGAAACTCAGGAGACTACTTTAATTAAAAGAAGGAGCAGCCGGGCACGGTGGCTCAAGCCTGTAATCCCAGCACTTTGGGAGGCCAAGACAGGCGGATCACGTGGTCAGGAGATCGAGACCATCCTGGCTAACACGGTGAAACCCCGTCTCTACTAAAAAATACAAAAAAAACTAGCCGGGCGAGGTGGCGGGCGCCTGTAGTCCCAGCTACTTGGGAGGCTGAGGCAGGAGAATGGGGTAAACCTGGGAGGCAGAGCTTGCAATGAGCCGAGATTTGGCCACTGCACTCCAGCCTGGGTGACAGAGCGAGACTCTGTCTCAAAAAAAGAAAAAAAAAAAAAGGAGCAAGTGTTTATACGGGTATATGAGTAGCTATTAGGAGCCCAGGCATAAGCTACTCTCTTATTTCTTTCTCATTATGTCTCTGCTTTTTGCTACCTCTTTAATCTATTCTCATAGTACCAACTGGCTGATTAATCCACTTCTTATCCTCTAGTCTGTATTTCAGAAGAATGTAAGCCAGTTCAGAGTTCTTAGCTGTAAGTCGCTTCATGGGCTGCTAGCCAACCTGAAAATGAGCTGCTCTTGGGTCAGGTGCTCATCCTTCTCTAAACAGTGTCACTCCTACCTGAAACATCATTCAGCTTTCCTGGGTATGGGACCTCTGGGAGGGCAGTGCAAGCTGTAGTGGGATATTTCTACTCTCATCCCACTACAATTTATTTTTCACAGAATTGTGAAAGGTTATATTTTACAGTTGGACATCAGATGTGTCTTAATCCACATCTACCAGCCCACCACAACCAGCCTAAAACCCTTATATTGCATTCAGGAAAGACCCAACTGCCTGCCTGGCCTACAAAGCCCTTTATGATCTAGCCTCTGCCTGACATTCCTACCTCACCTCCTGCCACCCTCCTTCTCACATGTTCCAGCCACCCAGGCCTCCTGTGTCTCCCTTGGATGAGTCAAGCTGGTTTCCTCCTCGGGACATTTGTGCTGTGCCCTTGCCAATCTTTCTTGTTTGAACACGCTGCCCTTGACTCTGAGAAAGCCTGGTCTCCTCCTTCTTGTTCATTTTAAGCTCTCCTGTCATCTCCTCAGAGATGACTTTCCTGATTACCCTCATCTAAAGGACTGCCCTCTCTACATCGGGTTACTGGTATCCCTTATTTTCTTCATAGCACTTATCATCACCTGAAATTGCCTTGTTTATTCCTTTCTGTCTGTCTTCCTTAAGCAGAATGAAATACCATGAAAGTACATATCATTCCTGTGTTGTGAACCCCTGTACTCTGATTCCCTAGAATAGTCCCTGTCACACTAAATATTTTTTAAGTGAAGGAAAGGGCAGTGGGCAGTGTGCTCAAGTGCTGGTTGTTCTCTGGTGTCCTCTACCCAGGTTCAGTGTCTACCCTTCCCTGGCTTGCTGTGTGTCTCAGGAGGTTGGCCTCTAGAGACGGTGTCACTCAGACTCCACTGGGCTCTGGATTTCCAGTTAGGCTTGACCAGTGAGAGGCACCAGCAGAATACTGGAGGATAGTACAAGTGAGAAGTGGTCAGGGCATTTATCACTTCCCAATTGATTTTCACTATGGTTTTGGCAGTGGTTCAATTTTGTGAACAAAGTTCTTATTTACCAAGTTTCCAACTCTTTCCCAGCTCTAGTTATGGTTTTCGGATGCTTTGTCATCCCTTTTAATACTTCCTTGATTAGACTCTATTTACAGTTGCTTTTGTTGCCTGCAGAGACTCTCACTGACACAGCAGGGGCAGGTCAGAGGCTGACAAGCGCAGTACAACCATCACTTGAGTTCATACAACTCACCCATAGCCACACAGAGAAAGTGGTAGAAGCAGATTTCAAATGTAAATTCAGGGAGAATGAGGAGATCTACAGAAACTGTTAGAAGTCCGAGGAAGAGAGAATGTTAAGACGTTAAGATGGAAAGATGGAATGTTAAGATGGCTTGTCAAGTGTGATTGGAGTCCCTTTTTCTTCTGGGTTTGGTGGCCTGCTGTTCTCTGATGCTCATTAAAATCTTTAATTAAAGGGTATTTTAGAGTCCTGGGCTCAAAATTAAAATTTGATTTATTTTGTAATAGGGCTCCAGAAGCCTTTAATTCTCTATTTTATTTTATTTCTAAAAGAAAAAGATTGGGCACTACTAAGATTGGACACTGCTGACCTAAGATAAAGACCCAAGATGAGAGAAGGACCAATGAGTGTCTCTTAGATATTTCTTTTAAAGGTAGCCACTAGGGCCTTAGGGAAAGTACTTTCAGGAATAGGCAAATTGCACCAGTTTGAGAGTGAATGGAAGGTAACTACAAAAGAGTGAGTTTAGATAGCACTTTTAATGATTTTGGATGCAAAGGAAGAAAAGGGTGATAGCTAGAAGGTAATACAGGGTGAGGAAGATGGGGACATTCTAACTGAAGGATTCCAGTGTGTTTATAGATTGAAGTAAAGAAGGCTGGAGAGAAGAGAGCATTTAAGTAAGAGAAGAGAGGAAATGTTATGAAGCCAGGTTGTAAAGGAGATGAAAGAGGATGTGGTTAAGATATTAGGGGAAGAATTAGATGCAGGGGAGAGACAGTGCTTCCTCTGAGATTCAAAGGAAAGATGTAGAGATGAATGCAAATTTTCCACTGCTTATTTCTAATTGTAACAGATTCTGTCATTTCAGGATTTATTTTAATGTAGTTGGGGAGCAGCAGGTAGTTTTTCTCTCCCTTTTAATAGCCTGGGGCTTCATTTCTGTGATTTTTCCTGATCAAAAATGAGAACCAATCTATCTCCTCAGCTCTTCAGGTGTCAATTATACAATAAGCAAATTTTTCCAGGCTGCCTGTTATAGACTTGCCACTATACTTCTGACTTAGATGTGGTACTTTGTTAGTATCTGTGAGGACTGAAAATGAGATAGAAGAGAAAAATCCAATCAAGCATCAAGTAATCACATTTAAATGGAAAATAGGAAGATACTATAAAAAATGAATTCAATGGTACATCACTCTCCAAACTCTAAATTTGCTATTTTATAATTATGAATTTCCATGTACTGTGCAACATTAGCTTCAGTTAAAGTGCACCCATAACGTTAAATGTGTTTTGATATGTGGTTGTTGAAGCTAACTGTTAAAATTAGTTTGCTGTGATTTATTGTTATTCATGCAAGTGGTTATCAAATACAACTGGAGTCCCCTTTTCTTCTGGGTTTGGTGGCCTGCTGTGTTTTTGCTTTTCTCTGGCTCCCATTAAAATCTTTAATTAAGGGAGATTTTAGAGTTCTGGGCTCAAAATTATAATTTGGTTTATTTTGTAATAGGGCACCAGAAGGCTTGACTCATTTATTTTATTTTGTTTTTTATTTTTGAGACAGGGTCTTGCTCTCTCACCCTGGCTGGAATGCAGTGGCATGTGCATGACTCACTGCAGCCTCCACCTCCTGGCTTAAGTGATCCTCCCACCTCAGCCTCCTGAGTGGCTGGGACTATAGATGTATGCCACCCCGCCTGGCTAATTTTTGTATTTTTTATACAGATGGTGTTATGCCATGTTGCCCAAGCTTCTTTAGAACTCCTGGGCTCAAGCAATACACCTGCCTCGACCTCCCAAAGTGCTGAGTTTCCAGGTGTGAGCCACAGTGGCTAACCAGAAGCTTTGAATTCTTCATGAAACTCTGAAGCACATAAACACATAAGCCAGGTATCCCTCAGTGAATAACTCCTGCAGCAAAAGGAGGTGAAAGTATAAGTGCATTGCATCAAATGGTGGCTTCAGGAGAACAATGCTGTTCTTCAACAGGCTCTTCAGCTAGCAAGGCAAATAGTCTGTAGACCCTTTTTGGTGCATTTTACAGAAGACAAGTGCCTTTTTTTCTGACTTGCTTAAGATCTGTAATTTAAATAAATACATTTGAACCCTGTATGAAATTGCTCTTCACTGTTAGCAACTAATTCTTCCTGAATGAGGTGTATGCAGCTTATTTCTTCAAGAAGAGTATATTGAGGGTATATACTTTGCTAGACTCTTTTGAGAATATAAAGGTGAATTAAAGGCATTTCCTGCCTTCAGGGAGTACAATCCAATTGTGGAGAAAAGACCAATAACTCCATTACAAAGCCTGTGCGGTGCATGCATCAGAGTGGTTAGGATGGCAAGGGAAAGCACAATGACCCCAGATGGGGTGGCCATTTCTAAATAGTGCTCCTAGTTCTATTCCTCAGATGTGTTAACTAGACACTTGAAACTGAAGGTGTCCTTGATACTCTGAGCTAATGGTGAAAATAAGCAATCTTGGACAACTATCCCATGCAAGGTTACAGTTGTAGTGGGAAATGCTGCAATCTCATCCGTCTTGATCTGCTAGCCTCATGTGCACACACTTGCCCATGCTTCACCAAGTATGCACTGCCCTGAGGAATCTCTCCAGTCTCCCTCTCACACTGCTCCTCACTACATATTTGACCCAAAGAAGTGAGTCTTGGCGAAGGCAACATATAAAGATTAGTAGAGAAAGGGGAAGCCCCAACTCATATTAGCTAAGTAATTGTTTAGCTAATTACCACTCCCAGCCAGAAAATGAAAAATTATAGGTTAACTTTGCAGATGTGACTTCCAGTTCAGAAGAGTCAGAATATTTGGTATTTCCAGTTTCCATTAGTCTCAATTTCATGGGAAATAGTATTTCAGAATTCCAAAAAGAAAACTGTTGTTCATTTATAACAGTGAATGAAAATGCCAAATCTTACTGTTATTATACTTATCATACCATACAGGTTGATATACACACAAAGTACTTCTCAGTCTAGCCACTACACTGATTAACACCATATAGGATATTAAGAAGAAAAACTAGTATAAACTATCCACTTTAAATTTTTGTTTAAAAATGTAAGAAAAAGCAAAATTCAGAATATTCTACTACCAATGAACCTTTGTTTACTAGTATAGAAAATATGATTAGAAACTTATATTGATTACTTTCACAGAATAAATTCATTACTTTTTAGCCACACATACCCAGAATAATGTCTTTCAAGATTTATTAAATATGTATGGTTTTTTAACTCTTCTCATTAATCAAGACTTAAATAAAATCTATGATTGGAGAAAATTTTAAGAATTTGAACTTGAATCTGGATTTACATCAAGATTATTTGTTTCATTTATAAGATATGAGTTAGGGAGGAAAGATCTACTCTGTGGAACTCTAGGCTTAATGTGACTGACCTAATCTTTTTACAACCTTCTCTCCCAAACCTGTGCTCTCAGTTGAAGAGGAAGAAGAGGGGAAACTTCATCTTCAGTTGAAAAAAAGGAGTGAAAAACAAAGTACAGAAAGAGAGGGGCTTGCCTGCTAAGCCAGCAAATAAGCTTTTACTCAAAAATGTCTTGTTGGGCATCTACTGTGATCTCAGCATTTTAAAGGATACTTTGGAGGTGTGCCCTCAAGAATCCATCTTTCAGTGTGAGAAGGCCTAAACAACGCACCACAAAGTGTTAATTACAGTGACAGCACTGTCAGAAGGAATAGCTAAATCTGCCTGGGAGTCAGAGAAGGTTTTGCAGCCATGATGATATTTGAGCTGCGTGTTGAAGGGTAAGTATACAGTTATTTATATCTTACTCATTTCAAAAGGATTTAAGCTGTCTCCGGGTTTTGAGCAGACAGTGGGAGAGTAGAATAGCCTTTCAGGCACAGAAAGTGCCAAAGCACAGAAGTGCGAAAAGGTGCAATGTGCTTGGGAAGTGGCAAGCTGTTCTGAGGACACATGCATAGAATGCACCTCTATGTACTCTGGGGGAAGCCAGGCAAATAATATCAACAAATATGCCATCCTCTAACAGTGGTTTGCAGACTTGAGCATGCATCAAAATTCCCAGGAGAGCTTTTCAAAGAACTGTTTACTGGGCCTCATTCCCAGAGTTTTTAATTCTGCTGGTGTGTGGCCTTGGAAAGCAAGAATTTGCATTTTTCACAAATTCCCAAGTGATACTGGTGCAGCTGGTCTTGGGACCATACTTTAAGAACCATTCAGGGAAGGAAACACTTGGTAGATTATGTCACATGTCCAAGAGACAGAGTAAATAGACTGCAACCCATTTATGGAAAGATGAAATAAACTTGAGAATGTCTAAAGCATAACAAGATTACTTGGAATGATGGCATATGGGGAATAAGAGAAAGGGAAGGAGTCCAGGATGTTAAAATTATGTTCCATAATATAAATGAAATACTATAGTGTTTACGAATTCAAAGAATCTTATTCCACCAACAAACCGTACTGTTGCAGGAAGTCAGGGACCCCGAACGGAGGGACTGGCTAAAGCCGTGGCAGAAGAACATAAATTGTGAAGATTTCATGGACGTTTATCAGTTCCCCAAATTAATACTTTTATAATTTCTTACACCTGTCTTTACTGTAATCTCTGAACATAAATTGTGAAGATTTCATGGACACGTATCACTTCCCCAGTGAATATCCTTGTGATTTCCTATGCCTGTCTTTAATCTCTTAATCCCATCATCTTCTTTGTAAGCTGAGGAGGATGAATGTCGCCTCAGGACCCTGTGATTGTATCAACTGCAGAAATTGTTTGTAGAGCATGTGTGTTTGAACAATGTGAAATCTGGGCATCTTAAAAAAGAACAGGATAACAGCGATGTTCAGGGAACAAGAGAGGTAACTTTGAACTGGCTGCCAGTGAGCCAGACAGAACAGAGCTATATTCCTCCTCTTTCATAAGCAAATTGGAGAAATATCGCTGAATTCTTTTTCTCAGCAAGGAACATCCCTGAGAAAGAGAATGCACCCTGAAGGTGGGCTTATAGACGGCCCCTTTTTAAGGCGTCCCGTCTTTTCTAGTCGAAGCCGAAGGGATGAAATAAGCTCCGGTCTCCTATAGTGCTCCCAGGCTTATCAGGTGGACAGAAATTCCCACCTAATAAATTTTGGTCAGACAAGTTATCTGCTCTCAAACTCTGTTTCCTGATAAGATGTTATCAATGACAATGCGTGCCCGAAACTTCATTAGCAATTTTAATTTCACCTCATCCGGTGGTCCTGTGATCTCGCCCTGCCTCCATTTGCTTTGTGATATTTTATTACCTTGTGAAGTATGTGATCTCTGTGACCCACACCCTATTCGTGCACTCCCTCCCCTTTTGAAAATCACTAATAAAACCTTGCTGGTTTTACGGCTCGGGGAACATCATGGATCCTGCCGACATGTGATGTCTCCCCTGGACACCCAGCTTTAAATTTCTCTCTCGTGCTCTTTCCCTTTATTTCTCAACCCAGTCGAGACACTTGGGAAATAGAAAAGAACCCATGTTAAACATTGGGAGCGGGTTCTCCCGATACCATACAAAGTTTTAGATCATTTTCTTGCCAGTGTCATGAGTTAGGTCTTTACAGCTAGATAAAGAGATGGCCCAGTCATGGTCATTCAGCAGTCATACCTCAAAAATGTGTAACATGAAGTCCACTCAGATAGGAGCAAACCTTCCTAAGGAATCTTCTAGGGGTGCTGAACCCACTTCCAGTGGTTGCAGTACTCATTGCACCCACTCTTAGTATCAGAACCTTGGCTGTAAGTCACTTGTGGTGTTTCAGCAAAAGAAACTTAACAGAGTAGACAGACAACCTACAAAATAGGAGAAAATATTTGCAAACTATGCATCTGACAAATGTCTAATATCCAGGATCTGTATGGAACTTAAACAAATTTTCGAGCAAAAAGTAAACAACACCATTAAATAATAAGCAATGGCCATGAACACTTCTCAAAAAAAGACATACATGTGGCCAAAAAGCATATGAAGAAATGTTCACTATTATTAATCACTAGAGAAATGGTAATCAAAACCACAATGGGATACCATCTCACATCAATTAGAATGGCCATTACTAAAAAGTCAAAAAGTAACGGATACTGGCAAGGTTGTGGAGAAAAGAGAGGGAGGAGTGTAAATTAGTTCAGCCATTGTAGAAATAAGTGTTGTGATTCCTCAGATAACTCAAAACAGAATTACCATTCAACCTAGCAATCTCATTATTGGGTATATATCCAAAGGAATATAAATTGTTCTGCCACAAAGACACATGCATGCATATATTCATTGCAGCACTATTCACAAATAGCAAAGACAGGAAATCAATCTGAATACCCATCAATGGTAGACTTGATAAATAAAATGTGGTATATGTGCACCATGAAATACTATATAGCCATGAAAAAGAATGAGATAATGTTCTTTGCAACCACATGGATGGAGCTGGAGGCCATTATCCTGAGGGAACTAACGCAGGAACAGAAAACCAAAATACCTCATGTTCTCACTTATAAGCGAGAGCTAAACAATAAGAACACATGGACGCAAAGAAGGGAAAGCAGACACCAGTACCTACTTAGGGTAGAGGGTTGCAGAAAGGAGAGGATCAGAAAAAATACCTATTGGGTACTATGCTTATTATCTGGGTGACTAAATAATCTGTACACCAAAGTTCCATGACACACAGTTTACCCATATGACAAATCTGCACATGTACCCTTGAACCTAAAATAAAAGTTAAAACAAAATTGTGGTGTTTCTAGCCTCAGTGTACTTCAGTAAGTGTAGGATCCCTGTCCCCTGACCTCCAGTACATAAGAGACTTCGTAACAACTATAAAAAATTGATAAATTGAGACTGGTAGAAGCCATAAAATGGAAAGATAAATATATTTGAGTAAGTTGATACCAATTATATTAAACACTTACATGAAAGCTTTGAAATTAACTTCCAGTTTCTCTGTCTAGCAACTATGGAGCCCTTAGCCAAGAATACTTAAGGAATAGTCTCTGTTCTGATCTCTCCTCCTTTGAATGTTTTTATTCTTCGGGTGCCTTGGTTCTGATGACACTCTTCTTGAATTATATGATGTTCTTGACTCTTGCAGGGCTGTTGAAATAATCAAATCTTTATTAAGTACAAATGCTTATTTATCTTTTTGCAGATTTTGAATTTTCGCATCAATATAATTTCTGCCAATAGTATATCCAAAGCGGTTGCTTTCCTTAATCCTCGTTGCTAAATATTTATAACTCATTAGCCTTTCTGTTTTTACAGCCCATGAACCCTCTGAATCTCTTGGATTGGACTACAGCCTTTGTGGTATGCCCTTGGTTAAGACTGCATAGGGGATGGAAGGAAAGTATGGAGTGGGTGGGAGTAAGATAGGTGTTACATTTTACTCCTTTTGACTGGCAGAATAACTTTCATATGGGGTTTAAACTGAAAAAAGACTGGTGCAGTGGGTCACGCCTGTAATCCCAGCACTTTGGGAGGCTGAGGTGGGTGGATCACTCGAGGTCAGGAGTTCGAGACCAGCCTGGCCAACATGGTGAAACCCAGTATCTAGTAAAAATACAAAAAATAGCCAGGCGTAGTGGGGGGCCCCTGTAATCCAGCTACTCGGGAAGCTGAGGCAGGGAGAATAGATTGAACCCAGGAGGTGGAGTTTGCAGTGTGCCGAGATCATGCCTCTGTACTCCAGCCTGGGTGACAGAGTGAGACTCCATCTAAAAAAATAATAATAATAAATTGAAAAAAAAATTCTTCCCTTGGACAGAAATTTTACCCTTTCTTTATGGCAACATTTAACAGTCTTTGGCTGCAGCCTTTCAGGAATTTCTCTGATTCACCATTTTGTGCTCACAAATCATATGGGAAACAAAAACTTGCATAATACATTTCCACAGTATTGGGGTAAGAGGGGATTAATAAATTATACCTCCTCACCACTTAGGTTTTGAACTGTTGAGAGAGACATGGGTCAGTCAAATGAAGGTGAAAACTTTAACAATATTCCTGATAGAGCTGATGGAGAATGGACCGTAGAATGAGAGCCAAATAATAACTCTCTGCTGCCAGTAGGAACTTTGGAATAGCCCAGTAGCTGGAAGATTTGAGTGTAGAGCAGACAGACTAACCTAGGCCAATCACTGTGACCCATTTACCAGGTAATTAATTCAACCACCACAGAGAGCAAGAAGCCACGAGAAATACTTCCTCATGGAAAGCAAAGGATAAGTTATGTAAGACGTATATTTTATAAGGGAGTTTTAAAGACAGTAATTTAAAAAATGGCTAGGTACAGTGGCTCACACCTGTAATCCCAGAACTTTGGGCAGCCAAGGCAGGAGGATCACTTGAGACCAGGAGTTTGAGACCAGCCTGGACAGCAGAGTGAGACCCCATCTCTGCAAAATACGTTTTTAAAAAAGAAAATAACAATGACTAACACTAACTGTGTCTAACAATGACTTCTAAACTGTAGAAAAATAGTTTCTTCCCTCAAAGGTAATAAATGTCAAACACAATAAGGAATTTTAAAAATTCAAGAAAGTTAATATTTATTTTTCCATCTGTGAATGAAGATGATGATTAATTACATGCGTATCTTGTGTTGACTCCACTAAAAGCCTGTTTAATTTTTTAAAAGGTACCGTTAGGAGGGTTAAGGTTTTCTAACATTGTCACACACTAGTTCTTCTTCCATCTGTCCTCTAGTTTGCATAGTGGTAGAGTTAAAGCTGGATGCATGGCCACCCAGCTAGAAATACAATTGTTATTTTTACTTGCAACTAGAAGTAGCCACATGAATAAGTTCTCTCCAGCGGAATGGTAACATAAGAGTGATGTGTGCAACTCTAACTTCATTTATTTGTTTTTTGGGGTTTTTTGTGAGACACAGTCTCACTCTGTTGCCCAGACTGGAGTGCAGTGGCACAATCACAGCTCATTGCCTCCTCATCCTTCCAGGCTCAAGCAATTCTCCCACCTCAGCCTCCCAAATAGCTAGGACTACAGTGCATGCTACTATACCCAGTTATTTTTTGTATGTTTTGTAGAGGCGGGTTTTTGCCATGTTTCCTAGGCTGGTCTTGAACACCCGGGCTCAAGTGATCCTCCCACTCGGCCTCCCAAAGTGCTGGGGTTATAGGCGTGAGCTGCTGTGCCCAGCCAAACTTTACTTGTTTAAAATGAGATGAGTTGTTGTTCCCCACTTTCATTCCCCCTCTGAGTTGAAATGCCAACATGGCAGAGACCCAAGGCACCAGGGACCCTTTGTGACCTAACAGAGCAGAGCCACTCTAACCGCTTAGCCTGGCCAGACTGTGAGATGAGAAATAAACTCCTACCTTATTTAGGCCACTATATGTTTAGTGTCTTTTTTTCTGTTTGTTTTCGTATCAGCTTAACATATTATTTAACACAAATATGTATGCCTCATTTAAAAGGTATTTTTAAAAATATTCAATAGAAAGATATCTGTACAATTAGCAACTGTGGTGGATTCAATAATAGACCCCAAATGATATGCCTACTCAGAACCTGTGAATGTGAATTTATTTGGAAGTATAGTCTTTGCAGATACAATGAAGGTAAGGATCGCCAGATGATATCATCTGGGATTAACCAGGTGAGCCCTAAATCCAATGGCACATGTCTTCGTAAGAGACAGAAAAGAAAAACAGAAGAGAAGAAAACCACATGAAGGCAGAGGCAGAGATGGAAGTGAGGCATCTGAAGCCTAGGGACACCTGGTATCTGCAGGAGCTGGAAAAGGCAAGGAAGGATTCTCCCCTAGAGCTTTTATAGAGAGCATAGCCCAGCTGACAATTTGGTTTTAGACTTCTGGCCTCCAAACTGTGAGAAAATAAGTTTCTGTTGTTTTTAAGCCACATACATAGTTTGTGGTGATGTCTTATGGCAGCTCCAGGAAACTAGAACAGCTACCTAATAAAATTTGATCGTGAAGATGGAGAAACTGGACATGGAGAAATAAAAAGAATAATTTCTTGTATTGTTGTGAAATGCTGAGAGAAGCACAGAGCACTATTTACATTAGTTTTATATACTGGCTCATTCATTCATGACTTTTTTTTTAAATGATCTGAAATGCCTCAACTGCTGAAAGGTGCAGGGCATATAAAATGAACCACAGGTCATATATAAAATGAACCACAGGGAAGATCCACCTGCAGATCCTCCAATGGCAGGCACAAGTACCACTACTGAGGGAGCATCCAGTGGGTGGCCACCAAGTGCCCAAAGGTGTGCCTAGGCGTGGAGCTGAGAAACCTCTTTAGCCCCAAGTTCTCTGCATGGGAATGAGGATAGTGGGTACTCTAGGTTCCTGGAGATCTGCCTAGGTATGGGGTGGACAGGGCCCCTCTGCACCCAGATCTCTGCACAGGAAAGGTAGATCAGCTCATGTAGCTGAACTAGGTGAGCTGTTGTTCCAAATACTTGAAGATCTGCCTGGACGTGAAGCAGAGAGGGTCCCTCTGCACCCAGATCTTTGCCCAGGAAGGGCGGGGTGGCTCAGGTTGTCAATCCAGGTGAGCAGATGCTTTGAATGCCTGGAGATATGCTGTGCATGGAGTGGAGAGGGCCTGACTGCACCACAATCTATATATAGGCATAGTGGAGCAGCTCAGGCTGCTGATCCAGGTGAGGGGTGCTCTGAATACCTGGAGAGACCTGCTGTGTATGGAGCAGAGAGGGACCTGCTACACCATGTTTATGTCCCATGCTACACCATGTCCATGTCCATGAAGGGTCAGGCAGCTTAGGCTGCTGGTCCAGGCAGGTGGGTGCTCTGAGTGCCTGGATTTCTGCCTAGGAGTGGAATATAGAAGACCTTGCTGCACCATGATCACTGGGGAGCAGGCTGGGGCACCCAGCAAGGACACACGCAGACTGATTCCAGGTCACCAAGCTGGCCCTAGCTGCAAGTCTTGCCACCCAGGAGAAACTCTAGCTGTAGCAGCTCTCTCCTGCCCCACCTTTGTGATAGGAGAGAGCACAGTTCCAGTGCCTACTGCTGAGGCACTTCCCAAATTGTGGCTATGTAATTCCCTACCCCACTCCAGGGCAGGTGCTCCAATCTCTTGGCAGAGACTAAAATGCTTCCACAGCCAGGCTACCAGGTTGACAAAGAATGGCTGACTTTGTACGCATCTGGATTAAAAATGGCATCCTGCTTTAGGTCCTGGGTCTGGGAAAATGCCTGCAGCTTTTCCTGGTGTCTTTCCCTCACAGTGTCTCCAAGCCTTTCCCCAAGTTAATTCAGAGCTTGGGATAAACAAAGTGCTCTCCATTGGCCTGAGTTTCTTGGATCCCCAGTGGAAAGGTGAGTCACAGAGGAAGGCTTTCTGCCTCTTTCACATACTGGGGCTTCACTCACTTTTAGTAGCCAGATGCTATCACAGGAGCTGTTTGCCCACATTCTCCTCCCTGGGATCTGGGGTGTCTTTCACAATTCCAGTGTATTCCCATTTTTCTTCCTGAATTGAAGTTCACAGAATTGATCTTTAGGCACTATCTTGTTATTTCTAAGTTGCTGAGGCATGCTAAAAGCCTCTGATCTTGGAGGGCAAAAACTGCTTTCTAATTTCTATAATAAAATCTAATAGATATTTATGTTCGTTTATTTGCAATTTAAGTGTCAACATTATCCTACAAATGTAAATAGGTGGAAGGAGATAGCTGTGGGGTCTCTAATGCCTGTCCTCCAGGGAAGACAGCTGGGTTTACAGTTGTCTTCCCCAGGATCAGTTAGAGAATCTGGAGAATCCCATTAATCCCTTTTAAGGAATCCTTATCTAGGTGGGGATACCTGTGTAGGGCAAAGGTAGTGTTGAAGAGTCTTCTTGCATCTTACCAATGCATGACGCACATAAGTACCAAGGAGCCAGCATTGTGCATATTTTACTTAATCCAAATTCATTGTAAATGAGAAATATTTAAAATGATATTTAGAAACTATTGTCCAATGGAAGAGAAAAATCAAATGGGATCACTGACATACTCAATTTTACCTTAAGTTAAAAAGAAAAGGTGATAAAATTATATTTTTGTTTAAGTACCTAGGTATCTACTATGATTTTAGAATGCCACATGGTGGTTATCAATTTATTAGACAGAGGCTTGAAATGTATTTGTATACATTTGCAGATGCATATAATTTTAATGAATTATCTTTTTGTCATGAAATTCTGTGTGTAGCTTATCTCAGCAGTATTGCTTTCTGGTAATATATTATTTGATAAATCTTTGGAAAAGTTAACATGAAATCCATTGTTGTTCTAGTCAAGCATCCAGAAAGCACTTTATTTTAAGCATGATTCAGGTGGTAGAAAGAATAAAATCAGTTTTGTGTTGGTGTTGCTGCTTTTTCACTCTGAAAAAGATTTTTGTTGTGTTAAAGCCATTTTGCTTCTCGAAGTGAATCTTCTTTTGTGTATTTACAGTAAGGTTTCTTATGGGCATTTTCAAATAAAATACATAAGTGGAGACATATTAAACCAGTAATTCTGCTTTCCAGGTGTTCAGTTTCAACTTCTAAACACAAAGAAAAATGTCAAATAGGACTTAGAATAAAGTTGCACTAGGTTTTTAAGACTTACAACATTCACTTATGGAACTACTCATATTTTAAGACAAATAGAAAAATGTAGGCCGGGCGCGGTGGCTCAAGCCTGTAATCCCAGCACTTTGGGAGGCCGAGACGGGCGGATCACGAGGTCGGGAGATCGAGACCATCCCGGCTAACACGGTGAAACCCCGTCTCTACTAAAAAAAAATACAAAAAACTAGCCGGGCGAGGTGGCGGGCGCCTGTAGTCCCAGCTACTCGGGAGGCTGAGGCAGGAGAATGGCGTGAACCCGGGAGGCAGAGCTTGCAGTGAGCTGAGATCCGGCCACTGCACTCCAGCCTGGGCGACAGAGCGAGACTCTGTCTCAAAAAAAAAAAAAAGAAAAATGTTCCTCCTGGTGAAATGTTTGCTATTATATGATACATAGTTAAATCAATGAGAAATAAGGGCAAAAATAGACAAATACTAAACAAAAGCTTCGTTGTGCAAATATACTCAGAAAACCCTTGAAAAACATACCTCCTAGTTGTAAATATTACAGCTGAGTTTACACGAAATGTCTATTAAAGCCAGTAGGAGTCATGCATTCATACATTTCTGGCTAGTATAAGAGTGTTTAATAATCACTAAAGCCTTATATAAAGGTCTATATGATTCCTTGTCTTAATTATTTTAAGTAGCAGTTCCTGTTTCAATGTCCAACTTTTCTGCTGATTTAATGTTTTGAAACACCAATTTCTAAAAATAAGGGGATAATCACTATTTCACTTGTAAATTAGTAGGTATCACATTTGCTTTTGTAAACTTGATTTGCAATTGTTGTTTAAGCATTTACATATTAGCATAACAACACATAACCTCGTATTATGTTTTGCTAATGACTATGTAGACATTTTATCTGTGATAGGGCTAATGCCTGTCATGGATCAACCCACTAGTAACTTGTGCTTATTTAAATCTGGTTTTAGCCTAATGGTTTGCTTCTCTCACTTTGAGGGGCTGTTAAAGAGCAAAAATAATTTAGAAGTTAAAAATTTTGTATTACTTTTCGGAAATAGAAAAAAACATGTTATAAAGAATAAACTAAAGCAGTTTGAGCACAACAGATTTGATGAAGGCCATCTGCATTTGCTGCCTCCATAATCTGCCTTCCTTAACCTATTTATTTGCAGATGCTGTAGAAGAACCTCTTCTTGCAAGATCATTCATTCGTGCCTTGAGACAGTATGACTCAAGCTGACTTTTTTTTTTCCCAAGGAGTTTTTAAGTAAGTAAATGAATACACCAGTCAGGAGATGGAAGAGAAGTCCAGCCTGGAGATGCAAATATAGAAGGTACCAGTATTTTAGTAGTTGGTAAAACCAAGGCAGTGTATGAGATTATCTAGGAAAAAGATTATCTATCAGTTTTCTAAAGCCCATGCCTTTTTTGAATAAACAGAACACCTTTTTCCCCACCCCATCGTCATTGAGAATCTTAGCCTTAACATCCACCTAGTTCCAGCTTTGTTTTTGTGTTCTACATTATAAAACCAACATTTTTGGCTGCATTTTCAAATTACTATAACATTTAATATGCCTTTTCAGACTATATATATGATACCCCTGATGAATAAGAAGAGCAGCCAGCTGAGCATGGGAACTCTACAAAGGGAACAGCTGTGACTGACCTAGTCATCTCACAGGGTGGCTAAGAGCAGCAAACCATATAGCTACCATATAAGTCTTTGGGACTCAGTATATAAAAGCCAGAATTTACACAATACTCTTGCTAAAAACAGATAATATCTATTTTTAAGAATGTGTGCAAAAGGAAATTTTTATGTTAGCACTTGCTTTTGGAAAGTCTAGCATGGTATATTACAGCAATTAGTAGTTCTATTCATTGCAAAATTTCAACCACATAGCTGCGAAGTAACTCAGGGTAGATATATTTTGTTACCAGCGTTCAAACCATTCTCTTCTCTCTTAATATTTAATAGTTCTCTAATTCTAAATTTAGCAAGTCAAATGGAACAGCTCATGAACAGTGTAGGTAGTAGTATGGGTATCCTTTGTTCATTGTGGGCAGTGTTGGGTTCACTGTCAAGATTTTGTTGAAATCCATGGACTGGTTTGTAAATATATAATTGCTCTGTATATTATGCTGTTTACAGTGAATGTCAAGTCCTTTACTGACACCAATATCAGTAAAATATATTCTGCAAACAAAAACAGTATTTTTTACTTTTAAATCAATAGTTCATGTGTACATTGTTTAGAAATTTCAGGGAGATTGGGTTACTATTTAATATGTTTTATCAGAGTACTAAAAGTATCTCGAAACTTGTCTTAACTAAGTCTCCTCCCCAATACCTCTGAGAGGTGTATTCTCACAAAGCAAATGATTCAAAGGAGAAAATAACCAAGCAACAACATAATAAATAAATAAATAAATAAAAATAAAAACTTTATTAGTTAGGAATTTAGCTTCAAGCCACTCTACAAAGCTCTAGTAAGCTTGGCTGAGTACATGAAAGGCTTCTTTCTCCTGGCTCATTAGGCCTGAACAGCCTCAAGCAAAGGCAGGCTCTTAGGATGCTCTCTCTTCACTTTGTTTTTCTTTTAGATTCCAGTGGGCACTAATGGAAACGGAGAGAAAGACAAACAAGGGGTCCCTGCTAGCTCCCTGTGTGCTGCAGAAGTGGTGTAGGCTGTGCTCCGAACTTAGAGAGAAGGGAAAGAGGACAACCCCTCTATCCCCAGATTCCCTCCCAGCCCTGTTCTGCCAGTCAGCTGATTGGAAACAAGAGAGAAGGGAGGCCTGTGGTGACCTCTTGACACCAGGGGAAAACCTGACCCTAGAAAAATCAGCTCGATCAATATCATGTGATCTTACCAAGGCAAGTGACCCTACTCCCTAAACTGGTGGAAAGGGTGTGAATGTCAACTAGAGTTCTATACTTTAAAAACAACCAAAATATTGCAAATTTTGAGTATCTTTCCTAAAGAAAGCAACGTATTGTAATCTTGTTTTCTGTTAGATAAATCTCTGTTAAAAAGAAGCTTTGTTGAGACTCTCAAGTCTCTAAAAAATAACTCAGCCATCTTTTGATTCCTTGGGGACCCATGAAAAAGTCTGAGCACACACGCATTCTTTACAATGAGTCTCTGGCACGAAACCAGAGCCCTAGTGAGTGAGGCTGAGTCATGGCATTCCGCAAAGCCTCCTTTTGTGCCACTGGCCTAAAGCCTAGATGAAAAGAAAGCAAAGAGGCTCCTTTGACTCCACTGCCCTAGGCCTACGCCCTAATTGTTGCTTTCAGAGTCTTGTAACTTCAGCAGTAAGAAGGGGGAAAGTCAACTTTAAGAAAAAAAGTGCCAAGGGTAAAAGATCAGTTCTCCTTCATAACGTTGAACTGATCTTACCTGTGTTACCCAGTTGTGAGCCATTGGTGTGCATGTTTGAGTGAGTGTGTGTGTTGGGGGGAAAGGGAGCATTTGAATATGAAAACTATGTGAAAAGGCACACTCTATAAGAGGCAAAGAACAGCAAATCCCACAGAATGCTAAAGGTGCCAAAGGTAGAGCTTGTCTGCAAATCTCTTGGAAACCTTCAGTCAACAGGTGACTGGGTCAGCTTCTAAATTGTATCTTCCCTTGGCTCTCTGGCCTTCTCCCACTGAGATAATCATCATGTTGTATTATTCTTCAACAGCCATCATTTTCCTAGACTGGAAGCTCCCCGAGAGCCAAGATATGTCTGTCTTGTTCTCCAGCACTTACTAGGCACTCAATAGATTTTGTTTTTCCTGTTGAATGGCATTTAATCTACACTTGACTATAACCTTTATTCAGAACACTATTGGGGAAGGTATTTAGGGGAGGGCTTCTTCATGTCTCCTAAAGCATACAGTCTTTAACCAAGATTAACTCTGGAAGTATTATAATTTAAATAACTGATTAAGTTAGGAAAACTAAACTCATATGCACACACACAGACACAATTTTAATTTGTTAGCCACTCAGACTAGGTTTTGTGTGTCTATAGCCCCATGAACCATCCTCTTTTTGTATGCTCACTTGTAATTTCATTATGAAAATTTTTGTTTCAGCTAGGTTGTAAACCACAGGAGTACAGTAGACTGTGTCTTTTTTGTTTACTGCTGGATTCCTTGGGCCTAACACCTGGCCTAGCATATATTAGATATTCAATAGGTATTCACCGAATAAATGAATGAAATACTCAGCAATCCCTTTTTACAGACAAATCAGTAATCTCTTTTTGTCAGTTGCTCATTTGATCACTTCCAGGTTTTCATTAAAAGACCATTAAAGGTCTAATGTGTATGCTAACTATTGAAGTTACGGCAGCTATTCATGATCAGTTATGTCTATGCTTCAATAACTCTTATATTTCATTAGAAAGACAAGGAAAAATTGTTACATTACTATATCAGAAATTAATTTTACAAGATATCTGAAACTCAACTCTGAAATACATCTAATTTTTTGACATTATAAAATGGTGCATACATCTCTATATACAATATATGATACATCTATATAAATCTGGACAGTATAATACAGTTTTTACTGCATCAAAACTTTTCAATAAAGTTACATATAAGTAAAAGTTTAAACTATAGGCCAAATTTATTTTTGTATTTACACATGGTCACAAATAACTCTTGGTGCACAATGGTATTTCTATTCTAGACAATCCCCACAGTTCCACTTATGTAAGATACCTTGCAAAAAAGATCTTTTCAGTATTTAATCTAAATACAGATATCAAAACTGATTCTTCATTTTTTGAATTACTGAATTTTCAACAGATGATACCTTATGTTTAATCAAAAGAGATAAATAGGACTGGAAAAGTCAATTATAAAAGTAGTTGCTGCTTGCTAGTCTTACACAAATTTTTATATTCCTTTAAAGTGGAAACTTGAGACAGCAGAAGATAGTGATAAATTCTTACTTACAATGTGTGTGCTTTTTTAAAAAAAAAAAAACAAATTTATGTATCATTTTTATGGTAGATGCCTTTTAATTAACATTGTCAAATTTTAAGGCACTCAGTATTAAAAGGAATCCAGAAAGATGTTCATTCTGAGAAAAAAAAATGGTAATTTAAATACAGTATTTCTATTGAATCCCGGAAAGTTCAACTTTGCTCAATTCATAAACATTTAAACATGATTTATTTCCATAATAGGAACAGCTATGCGGAGGAGGAATGACAAGTAGAAGAGGGGAAAAGGGAAAATATAAACAAAAATAAATAGTACATTTCACACAGAAGCAGAGGAACAGAAAGTGAAATCTGAGATGTGAGTAAAGTACTCTTGTTACACCATGTTAACCACTTAGGCTGTAACATTCAGCATGTGACACAATTTCCTGAGACTTTTGAAGTGGTAATACTAAGTATATGATTAAGTATAGTATTCTTAACCTTGACCCCGGAAGCTCCAGGAGCTTTCATTCATTATTTATTCATGGAGCTCAGACTATACTACTCTGGAGGTACAGAGATGACTATTTGCCTTTGAGGGATATACAACCAATTAGAGAAGACAGACAAATAATCAGAGGATGCTAATATAGTTTCATATGTACTATAATACTGGAAATGCTATTTTTTTGTGGCAAAACATGCTAAGAAAAGAGTCCAAAAACTCTTTCTCAGGATTTCATGTGTCAGATGTTAAAGTGGCATTGTACAGCTATATTTTTTAAACTGGCATTAGTTGCACTTAAAATAAGCATTTCATAGCAATAATATTCAATATTATTTTATAGTTCCCTATATAATAAGTGAATACTATTTTAATCATATATTATTTCGAGTCAGTGTGCAACTTTTTCCCACAGTTAATATGGGACCATCTAATTTCATAATTGATATATTAGAGCAAATTCAGCAGAGTGGGAAGGAATGAATTTGACATTTAATTCCTTGCTTCAGAATATAGTAAAATGGTAACACCTTTGAAGTGGCCCCCAACTTTTTCTGAGTTTGGGGTTCTGTGAATATATTTGGTTCTGTGAGAGTTGCAACAGTGTTGCTGGAGGGAACTATAGCACTAAATACCATTTTGACACCTTTGTTTATATGGGTGATCATAGTGACAGCTTTTGATATAAAATCAGGAAAAACTCTGGATACTTCAAAGGAATCACTCCACCATTTAAATTAGTATTTCCACTGAGCAAGGATTCTATGCAAAGGTTACTCCAAGTAGTGTCATGAGGAGGATGCAATAAAGAGAGGTCCTATTGGCTGATTTGTTTCATTAAGTATACATTAGGATTACCCACTCAAAAACACTAATCACAGTTTGGGCAAACATCCTCTCCCTCCTCTGAAGAAGTTTAAGACTGAACTGAAAGGTAATTCTACCAGAACTCTGAAGACAGTGTTGTGTAAAATATTCCCAGTGAAAATAAATTAGTGGAGAAAAATCTTAAAGAGAGGGCAAAATGTACGCAGCAGAAATTACCGAGAGCAGAGATACATTAGAAGGAACAGAGATACAGCAGGAAGGGTTGGTGAAGGGATTAGCTTGAGACCAAAAGAAACTGAAAGGTGAAGAACTGGGGATTTTAGAAATGCACTGATAACCAGTTTGGCTTGATTTCAGTCACATATTTGATTTCTTCATTCTTACTCTTAGGAGTATGCCTAAGAACATGCTGCACTGTCTCTGCTCCTTCACCCAAACCATCTCAAGAGAGGTGGAACCAATGATATATGTAGTAAATTTGATTAGAATAAGAGTATCCTTGGCTGAGCTTCAGCCATCGTTCCTTTTAGGAGCATTATTTCCTGCAGAGAGCAAATGTTCTATTGCTCCTCCAAGGACAAGCTCTTTCTCCCATATAAGAAGACTTGTTTGGGTCCAATGCTGCCCTGAACTTGGTTAAATCTTCTGTATTCTGAGATTTGGCATTATCAAATTCCTGTGGCTAACAGACATAAAGCTATATTCTCCAACCTGGTCTCTATTATTAATAAAAATGTTATGCTAGTTTCTGTCTGTTATTCTTTTGTTTCTCAATGAGATCAGTATTGGATGGGAGAAAGGACTGTTATCTCTCGTGCCAATTAATTATTTACTCATCAAGTATAGCATTCATTACATGAGTGTGGCAGACTGCTAGTAGGCCCCCCAAATCTGCCTTTCCATTCTTAATAATACAAGGATATCCAGCTAGAGACCGTATTTCCAGTTCCCCTTGCACAAAATGTGACCATAGAGCTTAGTATCACCATGGAAAATGATCAGAAGCAATGAGTGCAACTTCTACCTCACTTGCTTCAAAGGAAGTTACTTCCTCTTGTCTTCCTGTGAACTAGACCTTAGGAATGGCTTCAAGTTAATTTGACTATTCAGAGGAGGACTGAGTCCCAGGAGTTAGTAGAACAGCATTGTGGAGGGAATCTGAGTTGCTGAATGTCCTTAGAGAGTAGACTTGGCCCACTATGCTTCCCTGCACTGTTACATATAAGTGAAATAAACATTTGTCTCATTTCCATTGTGTAGTTGGGGCTCTTTCTTAAAGAAGCTTAGTGTTTACCCTAAAACCCAGGATCAAGTTGATTTGGCCTTAAATAATCACTATTATAAGATGTAGAGAGGTAGATTGAATTTATCATATGAATGTCGTTAGCTACAAATTAGCCCTATGGTGTATAGCTACTATTACTTCTTAGAGAAATGAGTGGCATAATTTTAATATAAATAATATAACAACCATTAGTACATTATTAATACATCCCAAGAATGAGACAAGAAGCTCCTTGGTTATGCTTGTATCTGTAAGAAAGGTAGCTTAAGTAAACATAGGCTTGCTCTAATTCTTTTGAACCAGTTAATTTTCAGTTACATCAAGAAAGTTTAATTGATAAAATCCTTCAGGGCTTTCAGGTAGAGAGGACAGCAAGCATAAAGGTTCTAAGCCAGGAATGAACTTGGCATGTGTGAGAGTCAAAAAGAGCAGTGTACCTGGTACATGATGGATAAAGAAGAGTTGTAAGGAATGAATTTAGGCAGATTGGCAGGGACCAGATCGGACAAGTCCTTGAAAACCAGGATAAGAAATTTGGATTTTATTCTAGGCATGATGGGAAGCCATTGGAAAACTTTAAGCAACTAGATGGCATTAGCAGGTCTCTTCTTTTTTTTGTTGTTGTTTTTTTTTTTTTTTTTTTTTAAAAAAAGCACCCTATCGGCCGGGCGCGGTGGCTCACGCCTGTAATCCCAGCACTTTGGGAGGCCGAGGCGGGTGGATCACAAGGTCAGGAGATCGAGACCATGGTGAAACCCCGTCTCTACTAAAAATAGAAAAAAAATTAGCCGGGCGCAGGGGCGGGCGCCTGTAGTCCCAGCTACTCGGGAGGCTGAGGCAGGAGAATGGCGTGAACCCGGGAGGCGGAGCTTGCAGTGAGCCGAGATTGTACCACTGCACTCCAGCCTGGGCGACAGAGTGAGACTCCGTCTCAAAAAAAAAAAAAAAAAAAAAAAAAAAAAAAAAAAAAAAAAGCACCCTATCAAAAATGGACACATACACACACACAAAAGGCAGGAAAACTGGTTAGTGTAGTAACTTAGGCAACAGAAGACGGTGACTTGGGTAATGGTTCAGCCCTTTGGGAACACTAAACAATAATATATCAAAGATTTTATTTCATCTGGCACTCATTAGGCAGAACATTCCTTCACTCCCAAGCTCCAGTACTGCTCCTGGCTGCTTCTTCCAACATGCCTTTGTTGTCAAAGAGTGAATGTCTTGGCTCAGCTCAGCAACCCCAAACAGAGGCCTGGAGTGCAGCTGCTTGCTTATGGAAATATGGTCCACAAAATGGATGTCTAGATTGCAGTTAATCAAATCAAACACCAGCTAGCACTTTTTGTTTGGTGCTTCCAAAGCAAGTTGCTGCCAAGTCCAGTCATCATTCTAAACCATTTTTAAAAGAGGCTTCTGCAGCTGCCTGGCTCTGGTGAGGCTTCTAATGGTAAGGCTATAGACAGATCACAGATTCTGATATTATTTCATCCAATGTGCTGAAAAAAGAAGAAAATAACAAAATTGGCAAGTGATAGGTGTAGAAATGAGGTACCAGGAAATTGAAGCAGATCATGATCCAAAGAGTATACTTAGAATGGACAGTAGATGCTTGTGTTTTCCTTGAAAATGTAGTCTGTCTGGAAAGGTGAGACATATCAAAGTTGGGACTTTCAGGTAATAGGTGGATTCAAACATTTTCTGATTAACAATTGATTGAGTTTATCTAAGACTTGGAATCATTAGAAGACAGTGTCTGGGTTAAATAAGGGGTTATGGAGACCAAGGTTTTTGTTATGCAGATGAAGCCTCCAGGTAGCAGGCTTCAGAGAGAATAAATTGTAAATATTTCTTTTCTTTTTTTTTTTTTTTTTTTTTGAGAGGGAGTCTCGCTCTGTCGCCCAGGCTGGAGTGCGGTGGCGCGATCTCTGCTCACTGCAAGCTCCGCCTCCCGGGTTCACGCCATTCTCCCGCCTCAGCCTCCCGAGTAGCTGGGACTACAGGCGCCCGCCACCTCGCCCGGCTAGTTTTTTGTATTTTTTAGTAGAGACGGGGTTTCACCGGGTTAGCCAGGATGGTCTCGATTTCCTGACCTCGTGATCCGCCCGTCTCGGCCTCCCAAAGTGCTGGGATTACAGGCTTGAGCCACCGCGCCCGGCCGATAAGGTACTAGACTTTTAGTTAATTCTCTCCTGGACAGGAAAAAGACCTGGAGAGAGAACGGGATTCTCTAGAGAATGTAAATTTTTTCCACAACAGACAGCTTTGCAAGACCATTTCAAAATATCTCAAAGAAATATATTTTGTGGTAAAATACTTTGATTTCTTTCAGGGCCTGCTGTCTGTCATACTGGTATTTTATTGTTACAAATAGCCTGTTTTGTCAGTCTTAATGTTGCTGTTGCAATGTTAATCCTGGTCAGCTGTGCCTGAATTCCAACGAAAGGAAGGTATAATGAGACATGTCCAACCATCTATACCCATTGTGGCCTGAAATAGAGTTTCAGGTTTACTTTCGATTATGGACTGAGAGGAGAGATCCATTCAATTTGTTGCAGGGCTTAGAATTTTATTTTTGCTTTACAAAGGTACAGAGATTTCCCATATACTCCCATCCTTAAATGTGCGTAGCCTGTTCATTATCAATATCCCACACCAGACTGGTACATTTGTTACCATCAATGAACATACATTGACACATCATCATAACCCAAACTTCACAGTCTAGGTTAGGGTTCATTCTTGGGTTTGCACAAATATATAATATCATGTATCTATCACTATAATATGATTTTCACTGCCCTAAAAAGCCTCTGTGCTCTGCTTGTTCCTCTATCCCTTCCCCCAGCATCTGGCAACCACTGATCTTTTTTCTGTCTTCATAGTTTTGTTGGAATCATACCATAGCCTTTCCAGATTGGCTTATTTCACTTAGTGACATGCATTTAAGTTTCCTCCATGTCTTTTCATGAGTTGATAACTCATTTCTTTTTAGTGCTGAATAATATTCCATTGTCTGGATGTACCACAGTTTATTTATTCATTACTTTACTGAAGAACATATTGCTAGGTTATATGGTAAGAGTAATTGACATGTAATTTTGTTGGATGGCTAGTACATAGCCTGCTGCAGTATACTACAACAAATTATCAAAAAATGAATAGTTAGGTGTATCCACTAAGGGTACAACAAGAAAGTATATTCATGCATAACAAGAGGAGAAAGTTAGGATAGATATAAAGCATGGAAGGATATGGAATCTCCTCCATGAAAAACAAAGGGAAGAGAGAAGAACAGGCAGTTACCTCCTGGGTTTTATTCTTAAGCTTTGAATCATCTACATGAGATTGATTCTAAATGTCTTCCTCACCTGTACAGTTTGAGTGATGGGCCAGGTTTTCTTTTATCTGAATAACCACTGTGAGATGGCAGTAGGGGCTCCATGTGGCAAGGTGGCCCAATAGAGAGAAGGCAAAGTGCAGGGGAAGGAAAGTAGCTTTATATTGAAGGAAAGGCAAGAATGAAAAATGTCTTGGCCAACCTCAAAATGGACCCTCAATTAAAGTGTATTCCAGCATTTGTCTTTTATAAATAATATGTTTAAATAAGCACAGCACTTTGGAGAAGGTATCAGCTAAAGCCTACTTACTTTACCTAGGCAGAGCTGGCTCCAAGAACAGCTTATTTCCTTTATCGGAGTTTGTTGTTATTAACACAGTTGAGGAGTTGGGCAATTATTGCTTATTTTATTTATTTTATGCAAAAGTGCTTCTTTTGCTTGACTCATCTCATTAACTTAATTATCTACTAGTTAAGTATCTTTCAAATGGAAACATGTTTATGCTGAGTATTTTTAAATGGATAATGTAGTGTGTCAGGAGATGGGTTTGGTAAAAGTAGAAAAAAAAAGTTGAGGCTCAGCCTTTCATGAGAATGCAAAGAATCACATTTTTTTTCCCTCCAGTTTCTGATTTTGTTAAAAAGAAGGAAAGAAGTTTCAGTCAAATTTGAAGCAAACTTAGAAGAACTCTGTTTAGACACAGTATATTAGTCCATTCTCACACTGCTATAAAGTGTAGCAGTACGAGCCGCAGACAAGAACCCCTCAGACACCGAGTTGTGGGAGGAAAGGGCTTTGTTCAGCTGGGGGCATTGGCAAAGTCACGTCTCCAAAAACCAAGCTCCCTGAGTGAGCAATTCCTATCCCTTTTAAGGGCTTACAATTCTAAGGGGGTCTGCGTGAGAGGGTTGTGATCGATTGAGCAAGCAGTGGGTACATGACTGGAAGCTGCATGCACCAGTAATCAGAATGGAACAGAACAGGACAGGAATTTTCACAGTGCTTTTCCATACAATGTCTGGAATCTACAGATAACATAACCAGTTAGGTCAGGGGTCGATCTTTAACTACAAGGCCTGGAATGCAGCACTGGGCTGTTTGACTGCTGATTTCATTTCTGTCTTTTCTTTAACTCCTACTTTTTCTTTGAGGCAGAAATTGGGCATAAGACAATATGAGGGGTGGTCTCCTCCCTTAAAAGAACTACCCAAGTTCTTTATATGACTCACAGTTCTTCAGGCTATACAGGAAGCATGGCTGGGAGGCCTCAGGAAACTTACAATCATGGTGAGGCAGGAATATAGGGTCTAGAGGCAGGGAACATAAGGCTGATTCACACTTCAGCAATGACAGGAAATATCCTCTCTACAGGGTGTAGGCTAAGTAAATGACTTTGTAACTTTACTTTATCCTCTTCATTTACATAGGGTGTACCCCAAGTAACCAATAGAATCCTCTGGAGGGTATTTAAACTCCCGCAAAATCAGTAATGGATCCCTTAAGCCCCTATGCTTGGGCCTGCTCCCACACTGTGGAGTGTACTTTCATTTTCAATAAATCCCTTCCTTCCTTGCTTGCTTTGTTTGTGCGTTTTGTCCAATTTTTTCCTTTCTGCTCCATAGTTTACTGTCTAATGGCAAAGTGGAATAGTGTTGCATGTATCCAGGTTTTTACTGTTGTTCTAGCAGGGAGCCTGGTTAATGTGTGATGCTCTCCTTTGGTACTGTTTGGTCCCAGTGCTCTTTGGAGGCTGGGGAGGCTTGACCTTTAAAAATCAAACTGCCATGGCGACTGCTTTACCCGAAATTTTGGTTCACAACCTTCATTGGATTATCTGTTGGGGCAAAGTAAAACCAGCAAGCCTGTATTGCTATCTCATGGTTAAGGTTCCAAGCTATTGGATCTTTGTTTATGTGTGTGTATGCATGTCTAGATGTGTTTATTTTTATATACCTTATTGTTATATGTTGTGTCTACCAAAATTGGCTTATAAGTAAAAGAGTGCTCATAAGTAAATAATTCTAAGCAATTTTCAAGTTCACGTGACTTAAAGTATAACTTTACTAAACAAGCTAGCTTTACAATTATTGGTGGAATAAAACTAGAAATATCTTCAGAATTGCCAGCATACATTTTGTCTAAATCTTATGTTTGTCTTTGCTAGATATTTTAAAATGTCAGTGTTAATTCAAGCTGGGAGCTGCTTGGGGTGAGCCTGCCTCCCATTCTATTGAAAGTCTCACTGAGATAAATGCATATCTGATTGCTTCCTTTGGAAAGGCTAATCAGAAACTCAGAAGAATGCCACCATTTGTCTCCCACTTACCTGTGATCTGAAAGCTCCCAAATCCCCTCCCCGCTTGGAGTTTTCCCACCTTTCGGGATCAAACCAATGTCCATTTTACATATGTTGATTGATGTCTCATGTCTCCCTTGTTAAAAGTAAAAAATTGGGTACAGTGAATGGGATAAATGTTCTATGTAAACTTTTTGTGTAAATTAAAATCTTTAAGTTATTTTTGATGCTCGTTTAATATCTAGATCATTTCCAACTAAAAAGGGTTATGATATGGGGAAATATGTTTCTAAAATTGTGGAGTTGTTCTTATCCATAAATGCCCATATCTGATAGTTCAGGATTTCTTGCTTTTTAAGGTTACACTAAAGTTTTAGGTTGCTGAGGATAAAATTCTACTTAACACATAATTCTGTATACAAAATGTGCCAGAAAGGATTGTTATTAGTGGAAAAAAAAATTTTGTCTAATTCAGAAGTTATCTAAAAGTTAGTTCAAATTACATATTTCAAAAAGTTATTTATGAAACAATGTAGTAAGGAATCATTAAGTAAGGGAGAAAAATGTGGAAAAGTTTAAATAATAAAATGTTCTTTAAAACCTGATAGAGAATTGGAGACACTTGGCTAATTAACATTTTCATAAAGCTCTTAGTCTTGATTAAAGTAAAGTAAGAAGCTTTGTAAATAAATGCATTGACAGTTTGGCAATTCTTTTTTTTTTTTTTTTTAAATATAGGTAAGCATGAAGCAGGATTTAGTGTGGAGCCAAATTTCACATACATGCTTGCATTGCTTCACACTATGTTTACTGTTTTGCATGGATAGTGCTGGCACTGGAGTACTTACTGATCATGTACCTAAAGTGGACTTCTTGATTGCACAGAACAT
The DNA here is from genome assembly GCF_037993035.2 of Macaca fascicularis. Classification (NCBI taxonomy): domain Eukaryota; kingdom Metazoa; phylum Chordata; class Mammalia; order Primates; family Cercopithecidae; genus Macaca; species Macaca fascicularis. The sequence continues at coordinate 100,389,552 of NC_088382.1, forward strand.
ATAATAATATTGTTGAACTTAAAGATATTAAATTGTGTATCAGGAATAAAATATTCATTATGTTGGTTTTCTGGGGCCCTAGGTAACACTGTAGCCTCCAGGTAAAATTAAGTAGGAAAATTTAGGGTTGGTTTCCTGTTTGTTTTTACTTCTAGTTTTCACTCATTTGTTCTTTATTCTCCCTTGGCTTTGCTTGTATATGCATTTACATATAACCATGATGTTTTTTAGATCCTAGTGGAAGACTTTTATTTGGTTCTGTGAATACTTATTTTGTTTCCTATGCCTTTCTAGCAAGTCATCATTCATTCCATTTATCTGGAATTCCTAGGCTACCTTTGTCAGGCCTGCAGAAATTGATAGAGCACACCAGCCTTTTTTTTTTTTTTTTTTTTTTTTTTTTTTTTTTTTTTTGAGACAGAATCTCACTTTGTCACCCAGGCTGGAGTGCAGTGATGTGATCTTGGCTCACTGCAAACTCCATCTCCAGGTTCAAGCAATTCTCCTGCCTCAGCCTTCTGAGAAGCTGGGATTACAGGTGCCCACCATCAAACCCAGATAATTTTTTTGTATATTTAGTAGAGATGGGGTTTCACTATGTTGGTCAGGCTGGCCTCAAACTCCTGACCTCAAGTGATCCACCCACCTTGGCCTCCCAAAGTGCTGGGATTACAGGCGTGAGGCACTGCACCTGGCCCATACCAGCCTTTTAACCTTAAACTAACTTTTTGGGTTTTAGGTTTCTTGATACTTTAAGCCTGTTGAGTATACTCTTATAAATAGAATTTGAGTCATATTTCTCTCTCTGCCTAATTTCTCCAAAATGTGTAAACCCTTTGTAAATATTCTTAATTCATGGCAATGTGTTTGTTTGCATACAGTCAAGCAGGGTCACTAGGGCCGCTTGGAGAGAGAGAACCCAGAAACCTGGCATGCTGGCAAAAGGGTAGAATTTCTTACCAGTCAGTCTCTGGCCTCTTTCTGTGCAAACTGGTTAAATATAAAGTAAAAGTTACTGTTTATTACCTCTGTAAAGTTTTAAGTTAATTTGTTTAATAATTTAAAAAATCAAATATTTTATCAGAAAAGTGAAAAACATAATGACTTTTATTTAGTTCATGTGATGTGAGTAATCTTTGGGAAATTAAGACAGTTTTAAAGATTACCGGTAAAGTACAAATGTCTTCGAAATGTAAACATGTGGTCTAAATTATGTTCAAATATTAGGTTTGCTAAATGCTTTAAGGACATAAGCTGCTTCTTTGGCTTTTGAAAATTGTTTAACTTACCTGCTTTCCAGCTAGGTAAGACCTGGGGACACATGGAGCTGGCAACACCCGCAGCTATGCTGGAAATAGTCAAACCTTATCAGAACATAACTTACCAGGTTTTGTTAGAATTTGCCATTAAAACATGCAACTTAGACTACTAGAAACAGTTTTACATACAAGGTGTGTAAGAACAGAACATAGGTTTTTTTGTAAGAGGTTATAAAAGGGTTTTACTTCTTTAAAATTTCTTAGTCATCATTTTGGCAAAATAATTAATTTATGGCAATCTGGAATTCCAAAATCAAACTTCAGTTTTAAAATTGTCTTTCTTGGCCAGGTACGGTGGCTCACGCCTGTAATCCCAGCACTTTGGGAGACTGAGACAGGTGGATCACCTGAAAATCACCTGAGGTCAGCAGTTCATGACCAGCCTGGCCAACATGGTGAAACCCTGTCTCTACTAAAAATTCAAAAAATTAGCCGGGAGTGGTGGCAGGCAACTGCAATCGCAGCTACTTGGGAGGCTGAGGCAGGAGAATGCTTGAACCCAGGAGGCGGAGACTGCTGTAAGCCGAGATCATTGCACTCCAGCCTGGGCAACAAGAGCAAAACTCCGTCAAAAAAAAAAAAAAAAAATTTGTCTTTCCTAATGCCTGGCTTTGTGGATGGATCAGAGGGCCCCTGAAAACATCCAGAAAGGAAGTAAACAGGGTTATTTGACATTTTTCGGTACATGGGATTGCCAAAATGATGTTCAATCTTCTTTAGGTTATGTTTTTGTGAATAATACTAATATATGTTCCAAAATTATATGGGATTTCTAAAATTCTAATGTCTAAGTATATGCTATGTATTATAATTATGGTTATTATGTTAAGTTATTGTAAACCACAGAAATAACCAAATTTCCTTGTTAGTGCTATCCACCTAATTTGGAAAAACAATTGGTATCCAAGAGGATATAAGTCTAATGTTAATTAAGCATGGACTCATGGAGAACCAGGATGGCTACCTTGTCCTTCCTGAGTCCTTAAAGCTTTAATTATCAAAAGTTCTGCATTCCATGACTCCTCATCGAAAAGATAAAATAATCCAAATTGAATACATTAGTGTAGTGACTTACAAATTACTAAAATAGTTTATAACAGTGTTTGATCCCATATTCTTGGAAACAACAATTAAAGCTTCAGGTACATTTGGTCACCTGGTTGGCCAATTAAAAATTTTATAAAGGGATTTCATTCCATTGTTATTTTCAATGCACATTTTCTGGTTGTATAAAAGCTTTGCTATGCAAGAGGGCTGATATTATCACAGTAGATTATTATGCTACAGTGTATTTTCACCAGGTAAAGAAAGCTTTTTATGGTTTGGATCTTCTGGAAACATCAAAGAAAAACTGTCCTTGCCATCCACATGACAACAAAATTTCAGGACCATGAGCTTTGAGTTCATAATCTCATAACTGAGAAAGGTACCTCCATGCTCTTGAAACCGTACCCCCATTGGAACCCTTAAGGTAAAACTAACCAGGGAAATTTTTCCCAAGAAGAAGATGGCATCCTCGATGTGAACAGCTTTTCCCAAGTTCACAAATTAATACTTCTACCATCATGAAACTCTTATCTTTGAATATTTTCTTTTGCTTATGCCTCTATAAACAATAGAAGTGAAAAGGGGGTCTTTTATGTGCACTTATGGGGTGTACTTTGATTTGTAAAGGAGTTTGCAACCAGCCTTATATATGGATAAACTTATACTTTGATAAATAAAAGATGAAGGCCCAATATAGGTAGGAAACTTTAAAGGTACATATGTTGCATCATAATCAGTTAAAAACAAAACATTAGTTAACTCCTCTTGACCCACATCATGGGTTAAGAAGAGCATTGCCAGGAGGCCTTTGCTCTTCTAGAAGGGCGTCATTTGTTAGGGCCTTTTTCCATGTTTTAAAGTAAAAGAAATAATGATTCCCTCATGATAGGCTTTATAGCAAATTCTACTGTAAAGGCTATAGTTACACAACAGAATTTAAATTCTCGCGTGAAAGTTATGTTAGGATTGGCTGAACAAAGAAGTATCTGTGCAGCTGCTGGCACTTGTGGCCTATGGAGAAATACATCAAATGAAGATTATAGAAATTCGATTGTAGCGGATTAATGAAGAAACTGCTTAGTTAAGTCATTTTTTGATCTATTTGATTTTAGGAGATTTGGTTTATGAATACCTTGGGTAAGGAGCATACTCCAAACTCTTGGTATTATCCTCCCAATAGTCATAATAATAGTCTCCCTGGTGCACTGTATTCTCTCAAAGGTTTTAAATGCTTGCATGCAGCCATCTCTAGAATGTCATATGGTCTCTCTTCAACTGGAATGACAGGACCTGAAAGAAATGTGCAAACATGAGGACACTGTAACCTATGAATGGTGTGCTGAGATGGGAAACCAAAAATGATGGTAACTGAGAGCGGCACTAAGGCCCTAAGTTTTGGTCACAATCTCATCTAAGTGAGAACCTAACCAAAAGGGGAAATTTTTTAAACAAAATTATGGGAGGCCATTATTTTGGACTGAGCTCATGCACTAGGCCGCAACAGAACAAACCAAACTAAAATGGAGTCGTTTGTGCTAAGACTTTAAGGAAACACATAGATCCCAGAACACACCACAAATCGGGTTTCATTTTTCTTCTGCAAATCTCTATAATAAATATTCCTGACAGCATACGTATCCACCCCCTGAAGTTCCCATTAAATCTTTTAACCAAGTTCTTTTTTTTTTTTTTTTTTTGGCCTAGAGACCATCAAGCTTCAGACCATCATGCAACAAGGGCTCCAGCCAGTTCCAGATGAAGACACCACCCCGGGCCATCAAGGAGCTTCCCTGCCTCCACTAGACAGAGCAGAGTGAGAGTTCCGTGATCCCCAATAGGTAGGGGCTACGCCCTAAGCCAGCATGAAGCAATTACAGAAAAAAAGACCATTGGTTCCTCTGCCTCCCAATGGGGATCACATCTTTCAGTGGGGAGATGAGGCAGAAAAATAAGGTCTGGAGGCAGGGAATTCAAGCCCGATTCACACGTCAGCTATGACAGAAACTATCCTCTCCATAAGGTGTAGGCCAAGTAAATGACTTTGTAACTTTACTCCTCATTTTCTTAGGGTGCACCCCAAGAAACCAATGGAATCCTCTAGAGCGTATTTAAATTCCCCAAAATTCTGTAATGGGGCCCTTGAGCCCTTATGCTCAGGCCCACTCCCACACTGTGGAGTGTACTTTCATTTTCAATAAATCCCTCATTTCTTCCTTGCTTTGTTTGTGCATTTTGTCCAATTCTTTGTTCAAGACGCCAAGAACCTGGACACCCTCCACCATGGCAGACCAGGAGAGAGAAAAGAGAGTGAGGGGAGAAGTGCCACACACTTTCAAACAACCAGATCTCCTGAGAACTCACCCACTATTATGAAAACAGCAAGGGGGAAGTCCGCCCCCATGATTCAGTGACCTCCTACCAGACCTCTCCTCCAATACATGAGGATTATGATTCGAGATGAGACGTGGGTGGGAACACAGAGCCAAACTATATCACACAGTAATCTCAACAAAAGCTTCCAAAAGTTACTTTTGAACATCAGAGATGTAGGATATAGGATTCTCTCTCTGTCTTGGCAAGTTTAATAAAAGTAGATTGACTATAAGATATTGTTAATCAAAGTAATTGACTGTAAGATTCACTGTAAGCTTACAACTGCGCAAAAAGAGTAGCTTTTGAATAAAGATCAGTTATAGATTAAAAACTTGAAAACAACTTATTCTGCACAACAATGCAAGTGCCTAAATTTTGACCTGCAAAATAATAAATAACAGCAGGAAGCTCTACTTGAGGCCAGCTTTAGTTTAATGGAGGACAGTGGCCCTAAAACAAATACACAGCAAAGTAAATAGGGTGAAAAGCAAAGGTTGTTCTGGAACAAAATAACAGAGGATATTGAGGCATAGGCAATTCCCTCCCTCTCTCCTACCCTCCTTCCCAGTCATCCCACTAGAACAGGAACCTTAAAAAATGGAAGAGAGGGGCCTGGTGCAGTGGCTTACACCTGTAATCCTAGCACTTTGGGAGGCCAAGGCAGGTGGATCCCCTAAGGTCAGGAGTTCAAGACCAGCCTGGCCAACAGGGCGAAACCCTGTCTCTACTAAAAATAAAAAATTAGCTGGATGTGGTGGCATATGCCTGTAATCCCAGCTACTCTGTAGGCTGAGGCAGGAGATTCACTTGAACCTGGGAGGTGGAGGCTGCAGTGAGCCGAGATTGCACTACTGCACTCCAGCATGGGCAACAAAGCGAGGCTCCCTCTAAAAAAAAAAAAATTAATTAATTAAAAAGGAAGAGAGACTGAGATCCTGCTATTACAGGAATTAGGGCTTTTAGATCAACTCATTTGGATTTAGAAGGTATAGAAAAGGTTGACATGCTTATTGTTTATTTTTAAACTTAAATTCACTTAGAGTCTTACTACAAGAAATGTAACTACTTCATAATATCATTTGATGTTTCGATGAACAAATAAACAATACATCTTACTCTTGTAAGATACTTACAATATATAGACACTTTTTATTTTTGCATTTATTGAATATAAACTCTCATATTTTACTATTTTCACCTGTTACTACATACTAAGGAATTCTCAATATTCCTACAGTTATCCTTTTATTTTAAAAGAGCACATAATATTCTATAATACTTAAGTGGTATAATTTATTAAAACCATTACCTAATGACAGACATTCATATTTGTTTTCATTTGGGGGATAGGAGAGAGAGATTAGTGTAGAGCTAGTATATGTAAGCTTTTGCTTCTATTTAATTATTTGCCTTAAGTTTGTTTTACTTTGAAGTTGAACTGACTGTGGTTGCAGATGGTTGGCTTACTTCCATTCCCCACATTCAGTTGACTATAAAGGAACAGTTGACTTTTTAAAATGAAAACAAAACTTTGAGTCTCAATTTGAACAATAACAAAATTCTCTTTAATCAAAAGTTAAACAAAAAAGTGGAGAATTTGAGAAAAGGGCTGCACCAAGATTTTTTTATTGTATTTTTAAGCAAACCTTTAATATTTTAAGATTGCATATTAATTTTAATATTGTATTTTTAAGCAAACTTTTGGAATATTTTTAGATTTCATAAAAAACTTGTGAAGATAGTATAGAGAGTTCTCATATATTCCCTATTGTTAACATATTATGTTAGTATGGCATACTAACTAATGAACCAATAATAATACATTACTATTTACTAGTCTATAGTTTATTCAGATTTCCTTCCTTATAGAGTATTTGTTTTAACCATTGTGACAGCTGTCTTTGTACAATAGGTATTCGTATATAAAATATTGATTTCGTTTTTTTTTTTTAGATGGAGTCTCGCTCTGTTGCCCAGGCTGGAGTGCAGTGGTGCAATCTTGGCTCACTGCAACCTTTGCTTCCTAGGTTCAAGCAATTCTCCTGCCTCAGCCTCCCAAGTAGCTGGGACTACAGATGTCTGCCATCACAACAGGCTAATTTTTGTATTTTTAGTAGAGATGGCATTTTATCATGTTGGCCAGTCTGGTCTCAAAGTCCTGACCTCAAGTGATCCACCCACCTTAGCCTCCCAAAGTGCTGAGATTACAAGCGTGAGCCACCATGCCTGGCTGAAATACTGATTTCTAAAAATCAATTTATACTGGTACAAATGGACTCTGTGAATTAACCTAGAAGACTTAATGGGAAAAGAGCTTATAGAAAATCCTTTCTAACCCACCACACAGGTATGTCTAGGCAGGGTCTTCCAGATAGAAAAGAGGAAAGCCAACATCTTTTCTTTCCAATTCTTTGTTCTCACCCTTCTTCCACTGGTCCCCAAGGCAGGGAATTGCAATGGATGGGCATTCTCTGTTAGGATACGGTGAGAAACAATGGTAATCTAGTTTTGGTGGTATGGCAAAATCAATACATATTTCTTAAATGAGTGAGTGAATGAATAATGAATGAATGAAAGCGTGTCCTAGGTGGTGAATCCTGGAGTAGGGTATATCTTGCATGAGTCAAGGTAAGGAACTATATAATTTACCCTCATCTTTACCTTAACAAGATTATTCAGGGTAAACTTCTGGAAGAAATACATTTTGTGCAATTTCGAGTTTTGACTAGGAATAGAGAGACTAACTTAAATGACACAAAAGAGGAAATGATTCGTCATGAACAACACGAAAAAAAGTCATAGTGAAGGAGATAGAGAAAGGAAAAGAGGCCTGAACATTGCTTTGACTTGATTAAATTAAGTGCTGCTTTTTTTTTAATTTAATCAAATGGAAATGGAAGGAGATTGATTACCTATTGTTTGGGTAGGTTATTTGAGTGAGGTGCTAAAAGCAATAAAGACTCATTTAAATTCAGTGGGAGGAGATGATGCAGTCCTTGTTGAATCTTTTTTTCATTTGGCTGCAGCTTTTTGTGCTGATCAGGATGTAGAGAGCGACCCAAGTCAGGAAGTAAGGAACAGAAGAGGCTTCATTAATCCACAGCCAGGACAAATGATTGACCATAGTTACAATGTGGAAGGAAGCATTTGTGAAGCTATTCCAGGGAAAGAGGCAGCCTCGTCATTTGAAAGCCATTTTGAATAAAAAACAAATAACAACGTAATTATTTCTCTTCCTGACTTCTCGGATTCTTTTTATTTTCTTTTTCTTTCTTTTCATTATTTGTCAGAATTAGATACTAATTCTTGCTGAATATTTATGAGGCCTATGAAATTTTAAATGTGAATGTTGGTAAGTTTCATTTATTTCATCCAGGGGTCAGTAACACAGAAAGTCCAAACTTACACTTCTTTAACTTCAAATTGCATTAATGTATTGGAGTACACAAAGGCAGACAATTCTTTTTAGTTTCATTTTGCTTAAGTTAACAGTGAGGTTTATATTCTCACAAAACACAATACAGGCAATCAAGAGGAAGTCTGAGTAGGAGCTTCAGAATTTAGGATTTTAGGGGAAAACCTTGAAAATTTGAAACAATAGAGCTAAGAATTGAGAGCCTAACAAAAACATGAATACAAAAGAGTTTTAAAATTAGAATCTTATCCTATTAATAGTTACTTTCCAAATATAAATCCTACTGGGTAACTTTAACTCCAAAAAGTAAATAGGTTCAATAGATGTAAAGTAACAAAGGTTAAAATAGTACAGGACCAGGCTATAATTGTTAAGTCATGGTAATAACTGTGGAGGTACTTATGATTAAGGAGATTAATAGCCAATACTTATAAAAAAGTCTAGGTGACCTGACACTGAATTTCTAATTTAGATTACCAGTTACCCTTGGGGGACTTTCAACTGTGTACCAGTTTTTTAACTTTTGCAATTTTGATAAATGAACATGGATTATTTAGAAAAAGATTAAAACCAATAAAATGATAAACACTGAGCAGTTTGCTTGCTAATATGTCTTTAAATTAAGGTGGCTTATCTGAGCTATATAAATCTTGAATGACCCTATTTTGGAAATTGGTTTGAGACCATAACATAGTCCAAGATTTTTTATTAGAGATTCAAGTGTTCTTTACACTAAAGGAAAATTAATTGAAAATTTAAACGGAAGAATGGCATGATCCCCCTTTGAGCAATACAATTCTAAGTTGCTTATAATGCTGTTTCTCACTCAGCACTCATTCTGTAGGCTGCCTGCCCTTCTCACACACAGATACAACTCTGAAGTTGTTAGTGGGGATCACCAACAGAGGGGAGAGTTCGATCCCATAGCACATAGCAACACTTCCTAGGAATTCTCTATTAATGCCTCTCTCTTTCTCCATGATTCCACTTTCTATGGAAGTTATTGTATATCTTTCTTCTCTCTTCCAGAAAAATCCTTTAGCTGTGCCAATAAAATTCCTCCCACTGTCTTTCCCCACTTTACTGTACAAAGCTTCAAATGTGCTTGTATACCACAATTAGCTACACAAAACCGAAACAAAACATCACCAGATCAAACCTATAGCAACTTATTCATCCCTCTAAGCATATCATTAAGGAGGCTTAATTTATGCCATCAAATAATATCTAAAAAATAAACTAGCTGAAAGTAACTTTTTTAAATGTAAGAGGCAAGGTGAAGCATTCCATTTCCTGATCCTAGTCCCATGCTGTAACTGCTATTTCTTTCCTCATGATATTCATTTCACTCTCAAGGTTTATCCTTCATGGGTGTACACAAGGTCACATACCAGTCTCTCTGCGACATTTTTTTAATATGGGAAAATATTAAGCCACCAGCTGACTCATTTATCCAAGAAGCATTTTTAACAGGTGCTGTGGAAAAATGACCTAAATTTATAGGTCAGAGTTTCAAGAGCTAGTTTAACTGAGTCAGTCTGTGCACATGCCAGCCTTTTTCTTGTTATTATTATTTTAAATGTTTATTCAGCTGACGGTAAGAAGATACTTCAGTAACAGCTGTTAATGGAATCAGAGCCTGCTTTGGAGAAAGCTGTGGTATATAGAGTTTTTGGAAATGAGTGAAAAGGAAGTCATCTAGTTTCATAGTGGGGCCAGTTGATCTGATACCCCAGGAACCATTACAAATATAGTGTACAGTCTTTAAGTCCAGGAGTGAGAGTGAGAGAGAGAGAGTGTGTGTGTGTGTGTGTGTGTGTGTGTGTGTGTGTAGGGGATTCAGATGCTTCACTATCTTCCTCTCTGCCATTACTGCAGAGCATTTGCATACTTAGGTGATGAACAATGGAGGCATAGTAAAGCGACATCAAATCATATCAAATGCAAAATAGAGTTCAACTGTGATTAATGGGTATGTTAAGATGTGAAGTTGTTTGTCTTTTGTTTTAACTTCTCTGAAGACAAATGAATTGATGAAATAATATATTGTACTTAAAAGTTATTATAGGTGCATCATTGTTCACAACAGAAAACTATGACTTTTAATTAACACCATAATACCTGGAAAAATTGTTCTAGCCCTGATGGTTTAAGATTCGCATCTATAACGAAACCCAACTCCTGCTAGACTGTAGGCACAGTGAGGCCAAGAACTAAATCGCCATGTTTACCATAGCGTAGTGCCTGGGATGCAACAGGCACCACAATAAATGTTTGCTGAATAAGTAGTAATTTGGGGTTACATTGTAGATCTGATCTTTCCTGATCTGAAGAACCTTATAATGGCATAATGATGATGATGATCATAAGTAATCGCTATGATTTACCAAGTCCTTCTTTGTGCCTGGGACTGGAACTGTAAGTTTTTACACATATTATTTCACATTTCATATTCTCCTAGGGAATATTATTACTAACATTTTACAGATGACCAAACTGAGTTCTACTGTTCCCACTAAACCCACCCAGAGCAGTCTGACATTAAAACCTGATCTTTTTACTGCACGTCTTTGGGCAAACACATTCTATATATACACTGTGAACACAGAACTAAGTTAAGGACAGGGGACTGAATGTAATATACACTCTTAGCTGTTAAGGAAATCATTAAAGGCAAATTAAAATACTGGATATATTGCAAGGCCAATTTGCCAGATGATTGGTACAGAAAACCAGTGCTACAATTTTAAATAAGAAGAGATTGCTGTGTCCCAAGGAGCTCACAAAATGCTTCATGAGGGAAACGAAGTTGTACTGGACATTGAAACATGAATAGAATTTGAATAGGAAGACGAGGGGAAAGATGTGAACTAAGCTAAGAAGCAGGAACACACAATGGATGTTTAGAGAACAGCGGGGAGACTAATGTGGCTGAGGCTGGCTTAGGGAACAGCTCTCATTTAGGAAAGTGTTCCAAAATACATTGTTGGGACACCAGTAGTGGGTAGCTCACATGTCCAGATAAGAAGTTTGGAATGTGTCCCATGACAATCAAGAAATTTTGAGATAATATTTTATTGAAAGCAATTATTGTGCTTTCCATTTAAAAATATTTTATCTCTGTTAACTTTTTGGTTATCTTCATCCAAGTCTTATTTCCTTGAATATGTTATGTAAATTGGGATTATTTTCTATAAACAGTTTGAAATGGAATACATCAAAATTAAAATTGAGTCTATATCCCAGCAGCAGAAGTGTTTCTTGTTGCAGCAAGGTGTGCAGGCCAGATGACAGTGCTGGAGGCACACAAGTACACAAATAAACTAGGCTCGTGGCTTGCCATTGTGTGTGTCTGTGAATACTCTCCAATAGTGGCTTCCGAGATTGCATTCTCAGAATCCCTGGGACCCTGAGTCATTTCTCAAGGTCTGCTGCAGGGAAGAGGTGGAGCTGGTCAGGGAGCTGAGAGCCTCCGTCCTTCTTCAACCACTGCAACTCCTCTTCTCAACATTCAGTAAGTTGGGGGTTACACATACATTTTTATTTGAAAAATAAATTCTGCTAATGAAATTCACTTGAAAATGTCTGCTCCTTGACAAACATAGACACTCATCGCATGGTCTGGAGCAGGAATATCATGTTTTGGATCAGTGAGCTTGCACTCTTTACAGATGAAAATACCATGTTTGTGCTTAATGCTTTCAGTTGTCCTTTGCCATCCTTATAACTTTATGCTTTTTTTTTTTAACATATTGCATTTTAAAAATATTACATTTCCCTTTGTGATTTGTTTCATAATCTTTCTGTTCCAATTTATCATTTTTTTTCCAAAGGAATTTAACAATCATTTTTAGGTTTCCCAATCTTTATCCTCACTTGTCAACACATACATCTCCAAAATTGTGTTTTACAATGACGATGAATGGTTTTGGCACTTTCATACAGATTGGACCCTTGAGGAAAGTCCAGAGCAGTGGGTTTTCCTTGGTCCACTTTATCAGGATTACGAAATCAGCCCTTCTGGCGGTGGGACCCAGGAATCTGTATTTCAAGCAAGTTTTCTATGGTTGAAAGACATGGGTGTGGGGGCACAGGTACACATTAAGAAGACCCTACACAGTCTAGGCATGAAGTGATAGGGTCTGAATAAAAGTGGTGATCGTGGTATAAAAATGGACAGATGTAATCTGTTTCAAGGCAAGAGTTTGACCGTATTTGTTTTGAGTATTTGTTTCTATTGAGTTTGAGTTTAGGGGGTTGGTAAAAAGCTATACCACTAATAAAAATATCGACTTGAGGAAGACTATTTTCCCTTCTGGGGAAAACAATTAATTTATTTGTAACATGTCAAAATTAACAAAATGCCAAAATTTCCAATAACAATTATCTATAAAGTAGACAGATACATGTAATTGGGCTCAGGTGAGAGAAGGCTGTGAGCAAAAGATGCTCAGGGGTTAAAGCATGAGCCGTGGGAGTGACAATACATCCATCTTTGTCACTTACAGGCTACAGCTTTTTGAGTGACCTCAAGCAGATAACCTAATTTCTCTAAGCCTTAGTTTTGTTGCAGGCTTGGAAATGGGAGGTGGATACAATGATTGTCCACCAAGAGAGGACTGTAAAGCTGTCAGATTGGATTACGTCTCCTATGGGGAGTTGATAAGAATAAAAAGCAGAGGATAATGGGCTGAGTCTTGAGGAGCTACTACATTCAGAGGATGCTAGAAAGAAGAGGAAGTAGCATGGGAGTTGGAGAAAGTGCAGTTAGAAAAACAAATCTAGCTCTCTAGGCTCCTTATATCTCTCAGTCCATAAGCTGTGGTTGGACAGTGATTCCCATTCAGTTTTTATTAGCAGCAGGACTCTTTCTTTAAACGCATTCCATGGAAAAAGTCTGGAGATGCCCTGGCTGAAGTAAGAATGAGGGCCTTCCAAGGTGAACCTCCAGACATCTCCCTGGGCTTGAACCTCAGGTTGTAGGATATTTGCAGCTGGGAGGCCAATACTCCTTCTCTCTATGAAGTTGCAAACTGAACCTAGTATACCTAAAAGTCCAGAAGAAACCTTATCTTAGTTATGTGAAGATATCAGCCAAGTACTGACCAGGGGGCTTGAAGAAGGCAGGTTTTGAAGTCACATGTTTGTCTCTGCATGAAAGTGTTACTGTCACCGATACCTACTTTACTGTAACCTTCCAGCAGTCAAGAAGTGAATTCTACTTAAGTACATTACTATCTTTCTCATTCTAAACTATTGTGGATATTTGTGTTATTTAATTTAAAGTAGTTATTATTCTTAGCTCACTAGACGGTTGATAATAAAAGCTGGGAAGAGAAGTGCAAGGAGAGCAGGTGATTATGGAGAGGAATGCAGGAAGTTCATGAGAATTTATGTTTTATGACCCATTATGTCTTTTCTCCCTTATCTACTGCCTTGCAGATGAATTCGGAATTTGTCTAATGTATGTTTTAAGTATCTGTCAACATGATTTCTATAGCTATTGTAGCACTAACCTTGATTATTCCTTTGCCTCTGTACAGATACTAGTGTTCCAAATTCTACTTAATAAACACTGTCCTCTGTTGAGAAAGATAACAATGCAACCAATTAATTTCCCTTTTAAGACTGATTCTGGCTTTTATATTCTGGTCTTTGGGGGACTGAAATTAGACCACAAATTACTTTAATGAAGAACAAAAAGTTCTGCCAGGCAATAGCAACTTCCTGTAACTTTTTGAGATTTAGGGATCATGTTGCAGAGCTAATACACAAGTTCAAAGCTTTTCCTGGAAAAGTGGATCCATCTATAACTTGTGGTACTTGCAGAGTAATTTGCCTAAATCATCAAGTTGTGGTTCTCAAATTTTTGTGTGAACAGCAAACACTCACACTACTAACTAAAACGGAAATTCCCAGATTCAGCCTCTGATATGTTGAGTTCAGTCGGTATGGGATAGGGACCAAGACTCTGCTTCTCAAAGAACTACTCCAAGTGACTCTGATACAGATTGTCCATGGGTCACACTTTGAGAAATGCTGGTGTGTAGAGTAGGTTCACATCAAGGAAATATTTTCAGAGAAGCACTTTGATAGGGATCACTGGAGTGGATAAATCATGGAGAATTTCCACTTCACCCAGCACCCTGTGTTTACATAGGTGCAGAGCTGCATGATGCCTGGTAGTGAGCTGGTGTGAGTAAGGTAATTTTACTTAAACCTGGGGATGAGGAAGTAAATAATCAGCAATATCATGGTCCTACCATAGTTATTCAGGCAATCCTATCATTGATGTTTTGGTCATTCCATAGGCTTCTCAGATGGTATCCTAATTAACTTTCAGAAGACACACTTGCTTGTCCTTGAGTTCTGTAAGCCTTTAAACAAATGAATAATAAGCGCTGCAAATCCACCTGTTTAGAAATTACCTTGATAATCAAGTTTCATACTTTAATTATAGAAGATTCTTTTCATTATCTGTTCTTTCCTCAATGTATTATCACATATTTTGACTCTCCCTTCTAAAAATTCTGAAAAAAAAAAAACCATAATCAAGTTACTTAAATTTGTATCAGTTTTCTGAATTGCAAAAGAGTTGCTCTTGTAATATACACACAAATATAAATTTATTCATGAAAACATTTCTTTTAAAGGGAATTGTGTAAAGAGAATATTATTATCCCACTGGTGCCAGCAATAACTAAGTAAGAGGGAAAGTTTACCTTCTTTTCTGTTGATCTTTGCTAGTAGCTCTAACTACTAGTTGTTAAGACATGCAGTGAAGTATTTCTGGAAGTGCACCAGGGGGTCTGGCTTCAGCATTTCCCAACCATAGGACCTTAGTAATTCGTTTACTCAGTAAATTGCTTACTACTTTCTACCGTTTCCTCCTATATATATATATATATTCAATACATTTTATTTTATACCCACTATGTGTGCCATCTGAGTGTGCTGAGGACACACTGATAGCCCTTTGAAAGGGCAGTGATGGTGGTGAAGATGGAGAGAAGTAGATAGAGGCATTGTGTCATCTAAACTTCAAATAAGACTAATGCATGCAAATATTATTTCAAGATATAAGGTGCTATACAAATGTAAATTATTAATATTTTGTTTCTCACTCCCTATCCTTGTCTTCCCATGTAATTCAAGTGTCCTGAGGTATTTATTCACAGGGCTTTATAGATATATATCTACATTGACCACTTCATTAAACACTGTATATATAAAGATTAGAAATAACCTAAATAACTATCTAGACAGAACTGATGAAATAAATTATGGTACTTCTATATACAGGAATACCTAATGGTAACAATGACAAGAAGTAACCTCACTGAGCACTTACTGGATCCCAGAGGTGACGCCAAACTTCACCTACACATTAAGTTGCCTAAGTATTATAACACCCCTATGAGGAGAAATAATTATTATTGCTGTTTCACAGACAAGAGAACTGAAGAACAGAGACGGTAAATAATTTGCCCAACATTTCAAAGCTAATAAGTGATGAAACTAAAATTTGAACCCAGGCAGTTTGGTTCTTAGTCTCTGCACTTAATGCTAGTCTTTTTCACAGTTAGAATGAGTAAAGCAATTCTGTAGGTATGGAAAGGAACACTCTCCAGGATATATTGTAAAGTGAAGAATAGCTCCCATTTCCTAAAGGAAAGAAGGAAAAAAGGAAGGAAGGAAAGAAGAGAAGAAAAAGAAAAGGAAATATTAAGAGAAAACATGCATGCATGTGCATAGAATATCTCTAGAAGGGTACCCAAGGAAATGATAGCAATGGTTGCCTTCTAGGAGGGTCTCTGGATAGCTGGAGAACAGGATGAAAGAGTTAGCATTCACTACAAGCCTCCCTGTGTCTTTTGATTTTTGAAACTTGTGCATGTATTATCATTTCAAAAGTAAATAGATACTTAAAAAGTAAGGACTTCATAGTAAATCTTTGTAAAGCAAATAATAACCTTGCAACACATATCTTATTTCCTAGGATATACTCTGCAATCAGGGATTTACATTTTGGGTGCCTAGAGGACCTCAGCTTCAGGATAATGACTTCAAGTGATTTCCTTATATGTTGCTCCATGACCTATATCAGCATGCACCTAATGAAATAAGAAACACTCAAAGGAATTGGCCTCAGTCAGCCTGCTCATGACTGTGTTACAATACAGGCCCCTGGCAGCCCAATTCAGGCTAGCCCAGAAGGGCCTCTATCTGGAGCCTTTCAGCTCAGACCAGTACATAAAGGTTTAAAGCCTGGTAGACCAAAGAGTGACAGGCACATGAAATGTGTCTAATACATATTTTTTGAATGATAAACCAAAAAGAGCAAAAAAGAACAAAAGAAAAAAATGTAACTATACAAATTTATGTGCTCCACATTTGTACAATGGTGAGATAGATTTTTTACCTGTGTTTAATAAACTGGCTCTAAGTTCACTATGAAACAAGTTCTCAGAATGGCTCATAAAGCAAGAGTCATTAGCTTCAAAGTCATTGATGATACAAAAAGTTCTGTTTAATGTATCTTTTACCCCATGGGTGGGTAGGTGGAGGTGGGCATGGGAACAGGATATTAGCTTTTTCATCATAACTCGCACCATTTATCCAGTACATAAAAATCTTTGAAAATGATAAAGGCAAAACATCATGTTCTACTAATAGAATTTTAACTTTAAATAGAGACTTCTAGGAGCTGAAGTTAAAATAGGAAACTTTGGCGATTTAAATTTCAGCATTAATTTTGCTACTTGGCAAGAAAAGGCACTAAGGTTTTTAACACATCAGAGGATGGTAAACACAGGATATGCCCAGTCTGGATTCAAGCATTTAAAGGTGTGAGAGCCCAAGTTAAATTCCTGGTCCTAAGGAATGGCTACTTAAATCAGAAGGATATTTACTTTTAAACACCAAAAAAATGTATATAAATTGTATTATTGTTCCCAATTTTTCTCTTTCCTCCCTAAAATAAAATTGTAATCCTGTGACTTGCCATGTGACTTGCAGTAGCATCTTCTCTATGGGAGGATTACACTCAATTCCACTTATATCAGGTTTGACTACATGACTTGTTTTAGTCAGTGAAATGTGACTAGAAGAAACACACAGGATATCTGAGCAGAAGTTTTAAGTGCTATTGTGTTGTTCTGCCATAGTTCTCTTTTATGTTTGCCCCTAGAGTGACACATACCAAAGAAAATCTGCTCCTTCAGCCTGGATTCTGGAATAAAGGACATATCTGGAGCAGACTCTGAGACAATCTTTAGTTGATTTTTAACATAAGCAAGAAATAAATCTTTGTTGTTATAGGCACTAAGGCTTATAACAAAGTTTGTTACTGCAGTATAATCTACTGAAAGCTGACTAATAAAAAGTGATAACTTGAACAGCCATGCTTGCTACAGGAAAACATGAAATGAGAAAAAAGATTGGAGAAAAACATTCTTGTGTCAGCAGCCCCGCTCCCTCAGGCTGAGTGAACAACGAGCCTGGCAGTGGGCTCAGCCTCTGATGCAGCCTGCCCAGGTCAGTGATAGGTGGGTGACTGACATAAGCAACTCAGCTCTAGGTTGGGCCGCTCTCTGCCCTAGACCTCTGGGTTTGCATACATAAAGACATAGGGCTCAGAATATGCGTTTGACTATCCGTGTGATATAGTCATCAAAGCTGCTATGAGAAAATATTTGAATCTCAGGACCATTGTATAGGGGAAGTAAATGCATAAAAGCAGAATATTCATGTTCTTGGAAGGCTTCACAGGCAGCACTTTCTCAGCATCAAGTGGGGATTGCCCACTCTTGTCAAAGTGATGGGACCTCAGATTTTAGAAACCAGTAGGATTTTGACATACATCAAAGAACATTTTGTAAAGGGCTGGATAGTAAATAGTTTAGGCTTTGCAAGACATACCATCTCTGTCACAGTGATTTGACTCTACCATTGTACTGTGAAAGCAGTCATTAACTACATGTATTGAATCATCTCATCGTGGCTATGTTCCAATGAAACTTTTTTTTTTTTTTTTTTTTTTTACAAAAACAGGTGACTGACCAGGTTTGGCTTGCAGACCATGTGTTGTTGATTCTTGATCTAGTGAAAAAGAAAATGGAACTTTCTTGCACCAACAATATCATAGTCAGCAATTCCATGTCAGTTAATGGAAAGTTGTTGTACACACTTCATTTAGAGAACCTTGAAGTAAGCATGCTCACTCAAGGAGCCATCATTACCATAAGTGGCATTACCCTGGGGAACTATTTGGAAAGTTTAACAGCAAACATTATATCATCAAATCCATGAAGAGTCCAGATATCTTAGCATGGGTGATTCACAAACCTAGTGCAGTTTGAGGACCCCCTAGAGAAGCGCCAACCAATGAGAGTACATGAAACATGTAGCGGCAACCATGAATACAGATTCTGAGAGCACAGAAAATACAAAAGTTGAGAAGTGAGTGTCTATAGAAATTCATTATTCTGCCTTGTATCACTGTGGAATGTGCTCACTTAGTCCACACTTGGTTTGTCAGAAAGAACTTTAGCTCGTAGTACATGTCAGGAGAGTAATTATGAGTTGATTTAGGAAGGGAACACTGGAACATAGAGTTATTTGCTGTATCTTGGCTTTTTAAAAATTTTACCAGGGGAGAAATATTTTTATGTCCCAAGAAAGGCTTTTTGCTTATTAGACAAGAAATGAGTTTAAATATTTGGTACTCTTTCCCCCAAAGTCCAAAACACTTAAACATAAGTTTCTTGGGAGTTTTGGTATTTAAGTTTGTTGCAATCATGGATTGAACATTCTCCTTGGCTTTTTTTTGCAAATCATGCTACTCTCAGAGGGTCAGAGTAGTGTCCTACAGCCTTGCTCTGTCACCGAAGCCGGAGTGCAGTTGTGTTATCACAGCTTATAGCAACCTTGAATTCCTGGCCTCAAGCAATCCTCCCACCCCGGCCTACCGAAGTACTATGATTACATGGTGAGCCACAGTGCTTGGCAGAGTTCTTAAACTAGGGAGCTTCTAGCTTTTGAAAACTGCAGACTGATGGGCTTTAGAAATTCTATTAATTCTGGGGTTTGGCTCCTTAATATGTACTTTAACCAATACTGCAAGGATTGTGGTACAGTGGTCATCGAAGCATGTGGCAACAAACACAAGGACACCCATCCCTTGGAACCAAATACAGGGCACTGGTGGAGTCTCCTTCCTTACTGTGCTACTGCTGCAGCTCTGGGGAAAAATCTTACCTGTCAAGGCTGAAGTTCAGGTTCTAAAAACATCACAGCCACAGCGCATAGTGCATATACTCCTCGTTTATTGATTGGATTTTATTATTTTCTACTGACCAGATAATTTAAATTTAAGAGTAGTGTTTTTAATTATGTGTGTATAACAAGTAACACAACCCATATTTATTTCATTTTAGTTTCTGAATATAAAATAGGGCATATTTTTCCTAACATATGTTGCAATCAAACCAAAGATTGTTGTCGTTTCAGAGGAAATGCAAGTACCTCATGAGAAAAAAGTTATTTGCTAATGTTATATTTTTGTCCAAGTTTTTATTTCATATGAAAAATAATTTTAGCAAAAGCATAGAAATAAAACATGGATCCTGCTGCCTTTCTTATGTTCTTAATTTCTAATGTTACATCTTTGTTAGTATGACCCCTGAGTAGAGCAAGAATAATGACTTTGTATAATGGATATAATAGTATAAATTTGAAGATATACAGAAAAGATATGACCTGGGAGTCATATAATTCAGAGAAAATTACATCCAAACTAACAATAGTTTCTACATAAATAAGAAATCTGCATATAACACAATAAATTGAAGAGTAATTTGTAGTTAATTAGTGATACTTTGGGCAATTTATATAGAAGTTATATGTCTTGTATAGAAATGTAAAATCCACTATGACACTTACACATGAAGGCATAGCAAAACCATCAGGAGACTTCGAATCAGATAGGTATTAGTCTGATAGTGATTTTGCTAATCACTGTCTATGTGACCTTTTCTCAGGTCAGCTGAACTTTCTGAACTTCATCCTCCTCCTTTGTAAAGTAGAAAGAAAAATATCCATTTCATAAAGTTATTATAAAAATTAAATGAGGCAATGTTTATAAAATATTAACATCACAGTGCTGAGAAAATTCAATTCCTTTACAAAATTTGACAACATTCCTGAACCCTGAAGAGGAATATGTTTTTCGTTTCCTTATGAGGAAATAATAATTTTTTTTAACTTTTATTTTGAGTTCAGGGATACAGTGCGGGTCTGTTATATAGGTAAAGTCGTATCATGGGAGTTTGTTGTGATGGATTATTGTGTCACCCAGGTATAAGCATAGCACCTGTTAATTATCTTTGCTGAACCTCTCCCTCCTACCACCTTCCACCCTCTGGTAGGTCCCAGCGTCTGTTATTTCCTTCTTTGTGTTCATGAGTTCTCATCATTTAGCTCCCACTTACAAGTGGGAACAAGAGGTATCTGGTTTTCTGTTACTCTGTTAGTTTGCTAAGAGCAATGGCCTCTAAATGTTTCTGCAAAGGACATGATGCTGTTCTTTTTATGGCTGCATAGTATTCCATGGTGTATGTGTACTGCATTTTCTTTATCCAGTCTACCATTGATGGGTATTCAGGTTGATTTCATGTCTTTGCTATGTGAATAGTGCTGCAATGAACATACATTTGCATGTGTCATTACAGTAGAATGATTTATATTCCTTTGGCTACACACCCAGTAATGGGATTGCTGAGTCAAATGATAGTTGTTTTTAGCTCTTCAAGGAATCACCAAACTGTTTTCCACAATGGTTGAACTAATTTACACTCTCACCAACAGTGGATAAGCATTCCTTGTTCTCCACAACCTTCCCAACATCTGTTATTTTTTGGCATTTTAGTAATAGCCATTCTGACTGATATGAGATGGTATCTCACTGTGGTTTTGATTGGCATTTCTCTAATGATCAATGATGTTGAGCTTTCTTTTGTATTGGCCACATGTATGTTGTGTTTTGGAAAATGTCTGTTCCTATCCTTTGCCCATGTTTTTGCTTTTTTTTTTTTTTTTTTTTTGAGACAAAGCCTCACTCTGTCGCTCAGACTGGAGGGCAGTGGTGTGATCTCGGCTCACTCAAACCTCTGCCTCCCGGATTCAAGTGATTCTCCTGTCTCAGCCTCCCAAGTAGCTGGGACTACAGGCACAAGCCACCACACCCAGCTAATTTTTGTATTTTTAGTAGAGACGGGGTTTCACCATGTTGGCCAGGCTGGTCTCAAACTCCTGATCTTGTGATCCTCCTGCCTCGGCCTCCGAAAGTGCTGGGATTACAGGTGTGAGCCACCACCCCCGGCCTGCTCACTTTTAAATGGGGTTGTTTTTTGCTTATAAATTTGTTTAAGTTCCTTAAAAGTAATGGATATTAGACCTTTGTCAGATGCATAGTTTGTGAATATTTTCTCCCATTCTGTAGGTTCTGTTTACTCTGTTGATAGTTTCTTTTGCTGTGCAGAAGGTCTTTAGTTTAACTAGATTCCTTTTGTCAATTTTCGCTTTTGTTGCAATAGCTTTTGATGTCTTCATCACGAAATCTTTGCCTGTTTCTATGTCCAGAATGGTATTGCCTAGATTGTGTTTCAGGGTTTTTATAGATTGGGTTTTACATTTAAGTCTGTAACCTATCTTGAGTTGATTTTTGTACATGATGTAAGGAAGAGGTACGGTTTCAGTCTTCTGCATGTGGCTAGTCATTTATCACAGCACAATTTATTAAATAAGGAGTCATTTCCCCATTGCTTGTTTTTGTCAGCTTTGTCAAAGATCAGATAGTTGTAGGTGTGTGACTTTATTTCTGGGCTCCTAATTCCGTTTCATTGGTCTATGTGTCTGTTTTTGTACCAGTATTATGCTGTTGTGATTACTGTAGCCCGGTAGTATAGTTTGAAGTCTGGTAGCATGATGCCTCCAATTTTGTTCTTTTAGCTTAGAACTGCCTTGGCTATTTGGGCTCTTTTTTTGTTCCATATGAATTTTAAAATAGTTTTTTATAGTTTGTAAAGAATGTCATTGATAGTTTGATAGGAAGAGCACAGAATTTATAAATTGCTTTGGGCAGTATTTTCATTTTAATGATATTGATTCTTCCTATCCATGAGCATGTAATATTTTCCCCTTGGATTCATTTCTGATTTCTTTGAGCAGTGTTTTGTAGTTCTCCTTGTAAAGATCTTTCACTTCCCTGGTTAGCTGTATTCCTAGGTATTTTATACTTTTTGTGGCAATTGTGAATGAGATTGCATTCCTGATATGTCGCTCATCTTGACTGTTGGTGTATAGGAATGATAGTGAATTTTGTACTTTGATTTTGTATTCTGAGACATTGCTGAAGTTGTTTCTCAGCTTAAGGAGCTTTTGGGCTGAGACCATAGGGTTTTCTAGATGTGTAGGATCATGTCATTTGTAAACAGGGATAACGTGACTTCCTCTCTTCATATTTGGATGCCCTTTATTTCTTTCTCTTGCACAGTTGCTCTTGCCAGGACTTCCAATACTATGTTGCATAGGAGTGGTGAGAAAGGGCATCCATGTTTTGTGCAGGTTTTCAAAGGGAACCCTTCTACCTTTTGCCTATTCAGTTTGATGTTGGCTGTGGTTTGATTTTGTCAAAGATGATTCATTACTTTGAGGTATGGTCGTTCGATACCTAGTTTCTTGACAGTTTTTAACATGAATTTTATCAAAAGCCTTTTCTGCATCTATTGAATCATGTGGTTTTTGTTTTTAGTTTTTATGTGATGGATCACATTTATTTATTTTCATATGGGACGTTGCATCCCAGGCATAAAGCCCACTTGATTATGATGGATAAGCTTTTTGATGTGCTGCTAGATTTGGTTTGCCAATATTTTGCTAGAGACTTTTACATCAATGTTTATCAAGGATATTGACTTGAAGTTTTCTTTTTTTTTTAGTGTGACTCTGCAAGATTTTAGTATCAGGATAATGTTGGCTTCATAGAGTGAGTTAGAGAAGGGTGCTCCTCCCCAGTTTTTTGGAATAGTTTCAGTAGGAATGGTATCAGCTCTTATTTGTACATCTGGTAGAATTTTGCTGGGAATCCATCTGGTCCTGGGCTTTTTTGGGTTAGTAGGCTATTACTGATTCAATTTCAGAGCTCATTATTTGTCTGTTCAAGGAATCAATTTCTTCTTGGAGCAGTCTTGGGAGGGTGTATGTACTCAGGAATGTACTCATTTCTTTTAGATTTTCTAGTTCGTGTGCACAGAGGTGTTCAAAATATTCTCTGATGGTTATTTGTATTTCTGCGGAGTCAGTGATAATATCCCCTTTATCATTTCTAATTTTATTTATTTTGGTGCTCTCTGTTCTCTACTAGTTATTAGTTTAGCCAGTGGTCTATTTTTTATTAATTTTTTCAAAAATCTAACTCTTGAATTTGATGGTATTTTGAATTTTTTTCTGTGACTCAATCTCCTTTAGTTTGGCTCAAATTTTGATTATTTCTTGTCTTTTGCCAGCTTTGGGGTTGTTCTCTTTGTTCTCTAGTTGTTTTAGTTGTGATGTTGCGTCGTTAAGATATTTCTAAATTTTAATGTAGGCATTTAGTGCTAAAAGTTTCCCTCTTAACACTGCCTTAGCTGTATCCCAGGGATTCCAGTATGTTGTATCTTTGTTCTCATTAGTTTCAAAGAGCTTCTTGAATTCTGCCTTAATTTCATTATTTAACCCAAAAGTCAGTCAGGAGTATGTTATTCAATTTACATGTAATTGTATTATTTTGAGCAATTTTCTTAGTCTTGATTTCTAATTCTATTGCACTGTGGTCTGAGAGAGTAGTTGTTATAATTTCAGTTTTTTTGCGTTTGTTGAGAAGTGTTTTATTTCCAATTATATAGTTGATTATAGTGTATGTGTCATGTGGTTAGGAGAAGAATGTATATCCTGTTGTTTCAGTTCTATAAATGTCTATCAGGTCCGTTTGATTCAGTGAAGATTTCAGGTCCTGAATATATTTGTTAATTTTCTTCCTTGATGATCTGTCTAATACTGTCAGTGGGGTGTTGAAACCTCCCACTATTATTGTGTGAAGTCTAAGTCTCTTTGAAGATGATACAGTTTTGATCTGTGTTCCCACCAAATCTCATGTTGAGCTGTAGTCTCCAGTATTTGCAGGTGGGGCCTGGTAAGAGGTGATTGGATCATGGGGGCAGATTTCTTATGAATGTTTTAGCAACATCCTCTTGGTGTTGCTCTCATGATAATGAGTTCTTATGACATCTGGTTGTTAAAAAATGTGCAGCACCTCCCCTCACTCTCTCTTGCTCTTGCTAATGGCATGTGAAATGCCTCACTTTCCCATTGCCTTCTACCATGATTAGAAGCTTCCTAAGGCCCCCTGAGAAGCATAAGCCACTATGCTTCCTGTACAGCCAGTGGAACCATGAACCAATTAAACCTCTTTTTGTTATAAATTACTCAGTCTCAAGTATTTCTTTATAGCAGTCTGAGAACAGACTAATACAGAAAATTGGAACTGAGGGGTGGGGCATTGCTGTGAGGGTACCTGAAGATGTTGAAGTGACTTTAGAATTGTGTAATGGGCAGACATTGGAAAAGTTTGGAGAGCTCAGAAGAAGACCAGAAGATAAGGGAAAATTTGGAACTTCCTAGAGACTGGTTGACTAGTTATGACCAAAATGGTGGTAGTGATATGGACAGTGAAGGCCAGGCTGATGAGGTCTCAGATGAAAATAGGCACTTATTGGAAACTGGAGTAAGTGTCACTTTTGTTAGGTCTTAGCAAAGAGCTTGGCTGTGTTATGCCCCTGCCTAGGGATCTATGGAATTGGGAACCTGTGAGTGATGTTTTGGGGTATCTGGTAGAAGAAATTTCTAAGCAGTAAAGCATTCAAGATGTAGTCTGGCTGCTTCTGACAACCTATGCTCATATGTATGAACAAAGAAATGACCTAATGTTGGAACTTATACGTAAAAGGGGAAGCAGAGCATAAAAGTTCATAAAATTTGCAATCTGGCCATGTGCTAGAAAAGAAAAGCCCATTTTTCAGGGGAGGAATTCAAGCAGGCTGCATAAATTTGCATAAGTAAAGAGAAGTCAATTGATAAAAGCCAACAGAATGGGAAAAACCACCTACTCAAGCCTCAGTAATGACAGACGCCCCTCCCCTCACCAAGCTTGAGCATCCCAGGTTCACTTCAGACTGCTGTGCAGGCAGCCAGAATTTCAAGCCAGTGAATCTTAGCTTGTTGGGCTCCGTAGGAGTGGGATCTACCAAGCAAGACCACTCTGCTCCCCGGCTTCAGCCCTCTTTCCAGGGGAGTGAATGGTTCTGCTTCGCTGGTGTTCCAGGTGCCCCTAGGGTATGAAAAAAACCTCCTGCAACTAGCTGGAGTCTGCCCAAATGGTCGCCCAGTTTTGCGCTTGAAACTCAGGGCCCTGGTAGTATAGGCACCCAAGGGAATCTCCTAGTCTGCGAGTTGTGAAGACCGTGAGAAAAACGTGGTATTGGGGCCAGATAACACTGTCCCTCACGGCACAGTCCCTCATGGTAGCTTCCCTTGGCTAGGGGAGGAAGTTCCCCAGCCCCTTGCACTTCCTGGGTGAGGTGATGCCCCACCCTGCTTCTGCTCATCCTCTGTGGGCTGCACTCACTGTCTAACCAATCCCGGTGAGATGAACGGGGTACCTCAGTTGGAAATGCAGCAATCACCCACCTTCTGCGTTGGTCTCACTGGGAGCTGCAAACCAGAACTGTTCCTATTCGTCCATCTTCCCTGGGACCTTTTTGTGTTTTCTTTAAAGACTCATCTTTAATTTGCTCAGCTTTCACGAATTCTGGAAACAAAAAATATATCCCATTTAGAGTCCTGCAACATAAGCCCAATCTAAGCACATTATTGTTTTGTTTTTTATAACTACTGTGTGTTCATTGTAGAAGAATTAAAACATACAAACTAAAAAGAAAGAATAAAAGCTATCTATTAAATCTACAAATCAGAGATAATCATTGGTTACATTTTGTATAAAAATGTCTTTGAGACATTTTTGATATGTATTTATACATAAAAACCCTTTAGTCACTCTGAAATAACCATCTCTCTCAATCAACTGTACTTATATAATATAGGCATTATCTTTAGTTGTTTGCATATACAATAATTCATTTCACAAATCTATATTTTTAAGTATTTAGATTATTCCACTATTTTTATTATTAAAATGCTGCAATTATAATCCCATGTATATAAAACTATTTCCTTCATTCAAATTCTTGTATATAGAATTTTTGCCTGAATGCAAGCACGTTTAAAATCCATCATAAATTTCCATATAGAACTTAATTCTCATTTCTCCACTAGAGGCTTGTTTCTTTCTCTGCTTCTAAAACATCACCTGTATACATGCGAACTCACTGTAGCTACCTTCGCAGACATGCAGCCCATAAACCTTCTTACTGTTAATGTGTCACTAACATCCAACCTCCAATTCTATCAAGGTGTTTTTTCTTTTAAACAATTGTAATTGTCCTAAAATAAAGTTTTTTTCTGTAACTCATTATTTATTCAGACACTAATTGAGATTCTAATATGAGCAAAACATTATTGAAAGTAAAGAGAAATTTAGTAACTCTTCACCCTCAGTCATGACTTACATGATTAGAACAAGAATATAATGTTGGATGTTGGCAGGGTTCCTGTGAGGTGGATTTGCTCCTTTGAATATCACTGTAGTCTCTGAACTAAATCCCCATCGTGGTCTCGGTTCTGGATACTACCCTGTGTTGGACATCATGTTCTTTCTCCCTAGACTTTCCCCACTACTTGGTTCTAGCAGTTTTCATCGTGGCAGCTCCCAGAGATGCCCTACCTTGCCTAGCCCTCTGGCTGGCTTAGTCCCATTTTGAGCTGGCTTTTACTTCTTAATCCAGACCATTGTTTCACACTGAGAGATCTGCCATATATCTATATACATACTCCTTGGCTACATGGAACTTAGTTTTTATATTTCTATGCTAAGAATTGAAGTCCCAAGCTCTGGTGCAAATTCACACCTTCATTTATTCTTTCAGTATGTATTTACTGGATACCTACACTGTGCTTAGTGCCGGGTGAACAGCAAAGCAAGGAGAGAAACAGATATGGCTCCTATCCTTATAGAGCATGCAGCCTTCAAGGGAAGAGATTCTAGCACCTCTCATTGCAGCACTTCTCCCAGGCATTTGTTAACAGAGATACAGATGTATCTATCATGCAATGTCAAATGTCATGAAGGGTATAAGCATATGTAACTGAAGAAGTATAGGCATTCAGGAGGGAGATCTCTTCTGAATTGCAGATATCAACAGAGAATCTGATAATGATATGAAAGTTGATCTAGAATAGGTCGGATTCTTATTGTTAGGGTAGGAAAAAAATTTTCATTATCTTTCTAAGCAGTATTGATGAGAAAAACAAAATAAGAACATCTTTTCTAATTTTACCACTTTCTGGTCATCAATCCTTATTGGCCTGGCTTTGTCATCTGTAAGTTGGGTGAATGACACTGCCCTGACATTCCACTGCAGATCTGTGAGGTCAAACCAAGATAATGTAATTGGATATATTTTTAAATTGTGCAGCGATCTACAAGCATAAGGAACATTTAAACATTCAGCATTAGCATTTTGGGTGTCAAGATATCAAATCCTAATTAATAATTCTACCTGAAACTCATTTAAAGAAAATTCATCATAAGAAAATACAAAATACTTTCAGTGTAAGTTGAGCTATTATTTTGGCAAGTGATCTTTCAAGTTAGATTGAAATTTTATGGAGGAATTTCATAAATTATATTACTAATTGCAGTAACTCTCATTAATGTATTGAGTACTCTGATAAATACCTTACATCAGTGGTCCCCAACCTTTTTGGCACCACAGGCCAGTTTTGTGGAAGACAATTTTTCCACAGGTGGGGGCTGTGTAGGGGGGAGGTTTTGGGGTGAAACTGTTCCAACTCAGAAAATCGGGCATTAGTTAGTTTCTCTTAAGGAGCATGCAATCCAGATCCCTCACATCATAATAGGGTTCATGGTCTTATGAGAATCTAATGGTGGCCTGACAGATGAGGCTCAAGTAGCATTGCTCCCTCACCCGCTGCTCATCTTCTACTGTGCGGCCTGGGTCCTAACAGGCCTGATTACCTGTTCGCAGACTGGTTACCAGTTCACGGCCTTGGGGTTGGGGACCCCAGGCTTACATGTATTATCTCATTAAATTGTCATCACAACACAGCTAAATAGAAACCACAGTCTTTTTATTTTACAGACAAGTAAAATAAAATTTTTTTTATTTTAAAGAATTCTTTAAGAGAATTAGAGAATTCGTGTGACTTGCCCAATGTCACATGATTGTTAAGTGATATAACAAGGATTTAAACACAAAATTCTAAAACTCAGCAACCTATAACCACAAAAGTATATTATAAATAGTACTCCATCAAATAATTTATTTTTCAACTTTTAGAAGCTACTGTAATGATAATGGTGGTGATAGTTGTAAAGTTAGAAGTTGAGTTGACTAAACTACAACGTTGAGGCTTAGAAAAGCTAGAGAGGTAACCCGAGGTCACACATTACTTTCGTAATCTATTAATGTGTCACAGACTTTTGCTTGAGACTTGAAACAGTAGTTTTATTTTGCTCACATTTTTGGTGGCCAGGAATTCAGGAAGGGCCTGCCTGGGTGTCTGTCTCTAATTCACATGGTATCAGCTAAGGCAGCTGGGGCTGGGGGAACCACTTTCAAGAAGGCTTCTTTACGACACATTCAGCACCCCAGTTTCCTTTACCTCTCTTGTTCTCCACAAGGTGTCTCATCCTCCAAGGTTTGTCCACATGGCATGGGCTTCTCATGGCACGGGCTTCTCACAGCATGGTGATCTCAGAGTATTTGTACTCCTTAGATGGGGACCGGCATCCATAAGGCACAAAGCACATATGCCAGGCCACTGAAGGGCAATAGCCCAAACTGGCAGGGCATCACTGCCACTATGTTCTATTGATTAGAGCAGTTACGGTGCCTGCCCAGATTCAGGAGCTGGAGACATGGACATTGGGGGGATTGTGGAAAACTCACATCACAAAAGAAAATGTAGGATAGGAGTTTCTATTAGAGCTACCTTTGAGAAATACAATCTACCACACAGATTCAATTAATGGCTGAGGTCAAGTATCTAATACCAAGGATTAAATTCTTCATTTTTGCATTACACTGAAACTTAGATAGCCTAGCAGGACAATGATTAATGGACATATTTTTAAAAATTCAGCATGACATCAACATATGCCACTGCTGATAAGTTGACATTCACATTTCCATCATGCTTCTTCAGAAGATGACAGTTTCTGTTCCGCTGAGTACACTGAATTATCTACTTTTGCCTATAATCCTTGCATTCATGTCATGGCTCCACCCTTTTAAAGGCATAAGCCCAGTGGATTCAGGACTTCAGCAGATAAGATAGGTACATTTCAGGGGTCAGAGGCTACCTAGAAATGGCATTGTTTTTAATTTTTAGGATATACTCCATTCTTCAGCATCCTGGGGCTTAGTCATTGCCAAAATCTGCTTTTGAAAGCAGGGTTTTTTATAGAACAAATTCTCTGCCACATGATTAAAGTTATACAGTGAACCCTTGAGGATTAATTTAAATGAACCCTAGTGAAAAATATAATAACACTTACAAGCTTAACAAGATAAGAAGTTTGAACTGAACAAGAAAAAAAGATTAGATTTTAGTATAACGTTTTTAAAATTCTTCTTATATTTAAACAATTTTAATTTTAATTTTAGATTCAGGGGGTGCATGTGCAGTTTTGTTACAAGGGTATATTGCGTGATGCTCAGGTTTGAGCTTCAGTTGATCCTATCATCCAGATAGTAAACATAGTATCCAATAGGAATTTTTGCAGCTCTTGCCCCTTTTCCTCTCTCCATCCTCACCAACATGTTATCTTTTGGCTTTTTAATGATGGCCATTCTGACTGATGTGGGATGGTATCTCATTGTGGTTTTGATCTGCATCTCTCTGATGATTAGTGATATTGACCATTTTTTCACATGTTTATTGGACACTTGTATGTCTTCTTTGGGGGTTATTAGTTTTATTCTTGACTTGTTTAAGTTCCTTGTACATTCTGGATATTAGCACTTTGTTGGATGTATAGTTTGCAAATATTTCCTCTCATTCTGTAGGTTATCTGTTTATTCTTTTGCTGTGCAGAAGCTCTTCAGTTTAATTAGGTTCCACTTGTCAAGTTTTGTTTTTGTTGCAATTGCTTTTAAAGACTTAGTCATAAATTCTTTGCCAAGGCTGATGTCCAGAATAGTGTTTCCTAGGTTTTCTCCTAGGATTTTTATAGTGTGAGGTTTTATATTTTAGTCTTTTATATTTCTTGAGTTAATTTTTATATATAGTGAGGGATGAGGGTACAGTTTCACCTTTTTGCATATGATTAGCCAGTTCCCCCAGCATCATTTATTGAGTAGGCAGTCCTTTCCCCATTGCTTATTTTTGTTAATTTTGTCAAAGATCAGTTAGTTGTAGGTGTGCAGCTTTATTTCTGGATTCTCTGTTCTGTTCCATTAGTCCGTGTGTCTATTTTTGTACCAGTACCATGCTGTTTTGGTTACCGTAGCCTTGAAATATACTTGAAGTCAGGTAATGTGATGCTGTGGTTTTGTTCATTTTGATTAGGATTGCTTTGGCTATTTGGGCTCTTTTTTGATTCCATATGAATTTTAGAAATTTTTTTCTAATTCTGTGAAAAACGACGTTGGTAATTTGATAGAGATAGCATTGAATCTGTATCCTGTGGATTTACTTAATTCATTTATTAACTCCCACAGTTGTTTTGTAGATGCCTTTGGATCTTCTAAATTGACTATCATTTCATCTTAAAATAAAGACCTTTTTATTTATTTCTTTTCCATATATATATATTTTTTCTTGCCTTATTTCATGGTTAGTTCTTGTTGTACAGGTTAGTAGAATGTTGAATACAAGTGGTAAGAATTCAGGGGTAAAATGTTCAGTCTTTACCATTAAATATACTGTTAGCTGAAAATTTTTGTAGATGCCCTTGGTCAGATTGATAAACTTTCTTTTCATTGTAGTTTTCTGAGATTTAAAACAATCATAAATAGGTATTGAATTATGTCCAGTGATTTTTTGGATCTAGTTAAATGACCATATAATTTTTGTTTTGTTCTGTTAATGTGGTGAATTACAATGTTTAACTTTACAACATGAGACCAATCCTGGGATAAAAAATCCTTAGTCTTGAAGGGGTAAACTTTTTTTATATTTCTTGATTTAATTTGCTAATATTTTATGATTCAGGGATTATTTATAAATGTGCCAGTTGATTGCTAAATATTTGGAACTTCTTGTTTTTTTGTTAGTTTTTCAGTTTTTTCTTCTGTATTTAGAAGCTCTATTATTAATTTGTATGCACATAATAAACTTGGCATTTAAAAAAAATACATGGCCAGATAGTAAAAAATTTAGATTTTAGGGGTCATACTGGCTCTGTCACAACCCACATCTGTCTTTGTAGCTCTAAAGTAGACAAAAACAATATGTAATCAAATAAGGATGGCTGCATTCATAAAACATCATTTGAAAAAGAAACAGGGGCCAGGTGTGGTGGCTCACGCCTCTAATCCCAGCACTTTGGGAGGTTGAGGTGGGTGGATCATGAGGTCACGAGATCAAGACCATCCTAGCTAACACAGTGAAACCCCATCTCTACTAAAAATACAAAAAATTAGCCGGGCGTGGTGGTGGGCACCTGTAGTCCTAGCTACTCAGGAGACTGAGGTGGGAGAATGGTGTGAACCCAGGAGGCAGAGCTTGCAGTGAGCCAAGATCAGGCCACTGCACCTCCAGCCTGGGCAACAGAGCAAGACTCTGTCTCAAAAAAAAAAAAAAAAAAAAAAAAGCAGACAAAAAACAAACAAAAAGAAAGAAACAGGTACAAAAATTAACTCAAGATGGATTAAGGACATAAATGTAAAACCTAGAACCATAAAAACCCTAGAAGAAAACTTAGGCAATACCATTCAAGACACAGGCATGGGCAAAGACTTGGTGAGTAAATCACCACAAGCAATGGCAGCAAAAGCCAAAATAGATAAATGGGATCTAATTAAACTAAAGAGCTTCTGCACAGCAAAAGACACTACCATCAGAGTGAACGGGCAACCTACAGAATGGGAGAAAATTTTTCTATCTACCCTTCTGACAAAGGCCTAATATCCAGATTCTACAAGGAACTTAAACAAATTTATAAGATAAAAACACACAACCTCATCAAAAAAGTGAGTGAACGATATGAACAGACATTTCTCAAAAGAAGACATTTATGTGGCCAACAAACATACGAAAAAAAGCTCATTGTAACTGGTCATTAGAAAAATACAAACCAAAACCACAATGAGATAGCATCTCATGCCAGTTAGAATGGCGGTCATTGAAAAGTCTGGAAACAACAGATGCTGGAGAGGATGTGGAGAAATAGGAACCCTTTTACACTGTTGGTGGGAGTGTAAATTAGTTCAACTATTGTGGAAGACAGTGTGGTGATTCCTCAAGGATCTAGCACTAGAAATGCCATTAGATACAGCAGTCCCATTACTGGGTATATACTCAGGGATTATAAATTATCCTACTATAAAGACACATGCAAGCATATGTTTATTGGGGCACTATTTATAATAGCAAAGACTTAGAACCAACCCAAATGCCCATCAATGATAGACTGGATAAAGAAAATGTGGCACATATACACTATGGAATATTATACAACCATAAAAAAGAATGTGTTCATATCCTTTGCGGGGACATGGATGAAACTAGAAACCATCATTCTCAGCAAACTAACACAGGAACAGAAAACCAAACACTGCATGTTCTCACTCATAAGTGGGAGTTCAACAATGAGAACACATGGACTCAGAAAGGGGAACATCACACACCAGGGCCTGTCAGGGTGTTGAGGGGAAAGGGAGGGAGAGCATTAGGACAAACCCCTAATGCATGCAGCACTTAAAACCTAGATGACAGGTTGATGAGTGCAGCAAACCACCATGTCACATGTATACCTATGTAAGAAACCTGCACATTCTGCACATGTTTCCCAGAACTTAAAGTAAAATATAAAAAAAGAAAAAAACAGGTAGCAGGCCAGATTTAGCTCACAGACTGCATTTGCTCATTCTTGAAATAGAATTGATATGTCTTTTTAATGAGTACGCTTTTTTGTCGTGATGTAATGATGATGTCTCTGGTGGTACTTCTTTTCTTGACATCTACATTGTCTTATTAATATAAATACTTCTTTCTCATTCTTACTATTTTCATCATATTTTTTCTTTTAATGTATTTATGTCTTTATATGTAATGCATTTCTTTCAAAATAGCATAGAGTTGGGCATTGCTTTTTTTCCACTCTAATACTCTCTGCTTTTTATTTTTTTATTTATTTTATTTTATTTTTTTTGTTTATTTATTTATTTATTTATTTATTTTTAAATTATACTTTAAGTTCTAGGGTACATGTGCATAATGTGCAGGTTTGTTACAAATGTATACTTGTGCCAAGTTGGTGTTCTGCACCCATCAACACGTCAGCACCCATCAACTCTTCATTTACATCAGGTATAACTCCCAATGCAATCCCTCCCCCCTCCCCCCTCCCCGTGATAGGCCCCGGTGTGTGATGTTCCCCTTCCTGAGTCCAAGTGATCTCATTGTTCAGTTCCCACCTATGAGTGAGAACATGCGGTGTTTGGTTTTCTGTTCTTGCAATAGTTTGCTGAGAATGTTGGTTTCCAGCTGCATCCATGTCCCTACAAAGGAGACAAACTCATCCTTTTTTATGGCTGCATAGTATTCCATGGTGTATATGTGCCACATTTTCTTAATCCAGTCTGTCACTGATGGACATTTGGGTTGATTCCAAGTCTTTGCTATTGTGAATAGTGCCACAATAAACATACATGTGCATGTGTCTTTATAGCAGCATGATTTATAATCCTTTGGGTATATACCCAGTAATGGGATGGCTGGGTCATATGGTACTTCTAGTTCTAGATCCTTGAGGAATCACCATACTGTTTTCCATAATGGTTGAACTGGTTTACAATCCCACCAACAGTGTAAAAGTGTTCCTATTTCTCCACATCCTCTCCAGCACCTGTTGTTTCCTGACTTTTTAATGATTGCCATTCTAACTGGTGTGAGATGGTATCTCATTGTGGTTTTGATTTGCATTTCTCTGATGGCCAGTGATGATGAGCATTTTTTCATGTATCTGTTTGCTGTATGAATGTCTTCTTTTGAGAAATGTCTATTCATATCCTTTGCCCACTTTTTGATGGGGTTGTTTGTTTTTTTCTTGTAAATTTGTTTGAGTTCTTTGTAGGTTCTGGATATTAGCCCTTTGTCTGATGAGTAGATTGCAAAAATTTTCTCCCATTCTGTAGGTTGCCTGTTCACTCTGATGGTAGTTTCTTTGGCTGTGCAGAAGCTCTTTAGTTGAATTAGATCCCATTTGTCAATTTTGGCTTTTGTTGTCATTGCTTTTGGTGTTTTAGACATGAAGTCCTTGCCCATGCCTATGTCCTGAATGGTATTACCTAGGTTTTCTTCTAGGGTTTTTATGGTATTAGGTCTAACATTTCAGTCTCTAATCCATCTTGAATTAATTTTCGTATAAGGAGTAAGGAAAGGATCCAGTTTCATCTTTCTACTTATGGCTAGCCAATTATCCCAGCACCATTTATTAAATAGGGAATCCTTTCCCCATTTCTTGTTTTTCTCAGATTTATCAAAGATTAGATGGCTGTAGATGTGTGGTATTATTTCTGAGGACTCTGTTTTGTTCCATTGGTCTATATCTCTGTTTTGGTACCAGTACCATGCTGTTTTGGTTACTGTAGCCTTGTAGGATAGTTTGAAGTCAGGTAGCGTGATGCCTCCAGCTTTGTTCTTTTGACTTAGGATTGTCTTGGAGATGCGGGCTCTTTTTATTACTCTCTGCTTTTTAATTGGAGTATCTAGTTCATTGCCTTTTATATGATTATCAGTATGGTTGGGTTTAAAACAATCATTTTGCTTCTTGTTTCCTCTTTGTTCTATCTTTTCTTGAGACTCCACTATTTCTTTCCAATTCTTTTTGACTAGTCAATTTTTTATATATTTCATTTTATCTTCTCTTTTAAATTTTTATCTGTAATTCTTTTATTTTTAGTGATTTCCTTAGTTATTATAATATGTATCCTTAACTTATCACAGTCTATTTTAAATTAATATTACAGCACTTCCTTATAATGTAAGAATCTTCTAAACTATACTTTGATTTATACACTTGCTGTACTTTGTGCTATTATTGTCATACATTTGACTTTTACAGATAATTTAAACCACATAATAAATTGTTATTATTTATGATTTAAACAATCTGTGTTTGTGTCTGAAATGTCACTATCTGGATGATCTGAGCATCTGTTATATTGTCTATTGTTTTCCTTGGTTTCCATCCCATAGTTTTGTCTCCCCATGTGCCTGATCTTTTAAATTTCATGCCAGTTGTTGGTATTTGAAGAAGTATAGAGGTAATTTGAAGTCTAAAGTAAAGTTAACTTCATCTCAAATAATATTTGCATTTGTTTCTGGAAGATACGTTGGAACAAAAGCAATACCAGCTTACCTTAATCCACTCAGGAATTGAAGTGATTCAAAATTGAATGTCAGTCCTTGTGAGGGCTGGACTACATCAGTTTACCCTCAGTCCTTAGGTAGAGGTCTTCTCCTAAAATTTGGAGATTTGTAGGGCCCTCCCTCTCCTTGGAAGCCTCTACGTTCTTGTTTGCACCCTCCTAAGCTCACAATGCTGTTGGAAGCTCAGTTTAGCTTCTCAGCCTCCAAAACTTCTCTTGTAGAATTAGTTACTACCTCTGCAGAAAAGTAGTCCAAATATCAGGCTTGCCTTTCTGGGTTTTCTTCTCTGTGCTTTTGTTCCAGGTATTCATTTCTTCCTTTGTAGCTCACCAATATTCTCATATTTTTAAAAACAATTTTTATCAAACTTTTCTAGTTGTTCTTAGCAGTAGAATTGGTTCAGATCAACTAGTTGACTAAGCTGAATACATTTTTTCATAATTCCTAAATTTGTTTATGTATCTCCCCAGGATTATATTTATAATTAATTTTTTATCTGGATGGGTTTTTAGTAATATTACTTATGAAAAACTTTCTTATTGTGAATTATGATACATTTAGAAAAACTCATACAAAATATAGACACAACTAATTATTATAAAACGAATATTCAATGTAACTACCACAAAGGTCAAGACTTTTAATTTTAAGCAAAAATTATCTGACTTAAGAAAGTTTCTAGATACTCTCCAACAAGAATGGTTGTTGCAGTGGAATATAGCAATGTTAATTACAATGATAGGCACATAGAAACTAAAGAGTACGAGTGCTACTTACAAAGAAATGAGAACTTTGTCTCAATAAATTTTATTAATTCCAAGTAGAATGTACATTTCTCAGAGTGGGAGTAAAATAGGAATATTCAGAAACCAGTTCACTGACCAAGGTTTAAAATAAACGCACATCACGGATAATTCAAAGTAGTGGGAAATGGATTATGTTGTTCACAACACTTTTCTCACCAGGATTAGGATATAAAGGGTTGAATCTCACAATCTGGAGCATTTCCATTTGTGAATAGTAATTAAATTTTATTCATTAATTACATATACTTTAAAAGTTAATGTTTCTTACAAATCACACAAATATAGAAAGGATAAATTGATGATACTATCTGGTACAAAAGAAAATAATGGTAGAAAATAAAACAAGCTAAGGTTAGTACACCAAAATCTTTATCATAAGTTTATGTAGTATTTTTAGAGGTGAGCTACACATTTGACTCTGAATTTCTTTTAGTGACAAAGCAAAGAGGGAAAAACAATCAGTTTCAAGATTCACAGTACTACAAACGATTGTTTGAAGATTCACAAACAAGCCAATTGTTTAGGAGATGCACAGCTGTTCCTGGTACTGGTATCTGAGAAAAATTTCTGCTATGGACCTTATCCCGAAGCTACTTAGATGAATATTCAAATTAGAATGGACTGATTTATTTTTGACCAAGAACTTGGGAGCTCTTTCTCCTGAATTGACATTATTAATTAATCTCCATGTTATGCTCCCTTCCATCGGGGACAGAAGGTGTATTAGTCTAAAGCAATGGCTTGCTAGATCACAGTTTAGAAGCTAGAAAAAGTTAAGTAAGTAGGAGGTAGGAAAAAGATATTTGTCTTAATCATCTTTAGTGACTCACCCTACTTAATGGTTTCAATATGCTCACATATCTCCTTTACAATTTTGAATTTAAGACACATTAGATGTGACACAGAAAATAAGTTGCTAAAATGGACTGGACAATCACATGAATATGAGTAAACTAGTTGTGAATATGAATAAGAAAGATACTAAAGACATGTCCAATCAATACAGAGTTAAATTAGAGGAGAATTTATACCTCATCTAGAGGGCTGAGATAAATGTTTTCCTCTGCCACTTCCCTGCAAACAGCGGCTCTACTAAATGGTATTTTATTTCAGTGAACTATTTTAAAGTAGAAACAAGGAGAATCAATGTGAAAAGGGTGTACTATGGTTTTGAAGAGTTATGACTTTCCAAAATCCATGTCAAATTAAGGTGTAAACATAACATAAAGTCACCTCTGGGACCCAGTAAGTGCTCAATAAGGAAATTCTAGGACTAAAACTATATTCTATTACATTAAAAATTACTGGCTGGCTTAACAGTAGGGTACAGAGGAAAGAGTCCATAAACTACTAGAAATTATCGAATCAGAAGAATAAAGAGAGAAAGATTGAGAAAATATCAGCATTGCCTCAGAGACATGTGGGAAAATATCTAAAGTTCTATTATATGTGAAATAGTTCTAGAATTAAAGGAGAGAAATGCTAGAGCATAAAAGTTATTTGACAAAATAATGCCCAAGTTAGTTCTGCTTCTCATTAGGATCTAGAAAGTCACAAGAGAACATGGCTCCCATTGTAACAATGGGTAAAATCTACAAAATCATAATTTTTCTTGCTTACTATCAACTGTTACACTATAGCTCTGAGCTGTCCGTGCTATTACTGAATCAATATAACCAAAATTTTGTGGGTTACACTGAAGCAACATTTGTGAAAGGGGTAAAATCATCCCCATTCCTGTAGAAGGGATCTTTGCCATAGAAACTCTGACACTAGAATTTCTTCAGGCACAGTAGCTGTCCATAGGGCTGACTGTTGTCCTATCAGGGTGGTTGAGAAATAGCAGATAAACTGTTACAGCTCAATCTCCTCTGTTTTAATCTTCAGGAGTTGGGAAATTGGGCATATCTTTGTTGTTAAGTACATCAAGAAAATTAAATAATTCTTTGGATCTAGCTGTAATAACAATTATACCCAATATTTATTAAGCACTTACAATGTACCAGGCACTATTTTAAATTCTTTTAGTTGTTATTATACTCAATCCTCCTAATAAATCCTTTAGGTAGTTACAATTAATCATTCCCCTTCACATATAAAGAAACTCAGCCCCTGAGAGGATGGATGAGGATCTTTCCCAAGGTCACAGTGTTAGTAAATGATGATGCTAGTATTAGAACTTGGGAGCTCTTTCTCCTGAATTAACATTATTAATTAATCTCTATGTTATGCTCCCTTCCATCGGGGACAGAAGGTGTATTAGTCTACAGCAATGTCTTACTAGATCACAGTTTAGAAACTAGAAAAAGTTAAGTAACTAAGAGGTAGGAAAAAGATATTTGTCTTAATCATCTTTAGTGACTCACCCTACTTTAATGGTTTCAATATGCTAACATATCTCCTGTACAATTTTGATTTTAAAAAGCACTATAGACATATTTAACTTACTGAGCATTTGTGTTTAGTTATACCTTACTGTTCCTACCCACTAATCATATGAATTGTTAAAATATTAGTCATTCTTTATAATAGTTTATAAAAATAAAAGTTTTTATTTTAAAAATTCTATTATGATAACCAGTTTTCATCAAGAAAAATATGTTATCAACCTAAAAGGCTCAGAAAATTGGCATAACTATCATCATTGTCATTTCAGTAGTTTAAAAAATCATACCCTATTCAGGTAAACACTGCTTTATTATTTGATGTCTTTTAATAGAAAATAAACTATGACATGAATAAAAACTAAAATAGAAACCTCAGCCTTGCTTTAAGGGACAAAAAAATCAAATAACTAGGGTCTCATTTCTCCTTTCTCTTTTTTTCCCTCTGAAGTTCTTCCAATTTTCTGCCTAAACAGACTCTGCCTCCATGTGTTGTGATATACAGATATTGAGGATATCTCAATACTTGCATTGGGTCCTCTCACAGGGCTGCAAAAGTACTCAAGTCCACTGAGTAGGTTGGTGGGTTGTTCAGTCAATTTGGCATTAACATCTGAAAGTACTTGTGTGCATGGCCCCATTTCTGCCCAGCTGCTGGGCTTGTCTGTATAAAATAAGGCTAAGTCAGTAGTTATGGAAGGTCCACTAAAGCTACTCACTCACCTTTGAGACACATGAGAGCTCCCTTCAATCAGAATTGAAATCAAAGAATATGATGATTAAAAAAGAGTTAAAATCCGGAGAAGGAAACTGGGATCATTGTTCTGTAAGACGTTTCTGAGCCCCTCAATCAAAGGAAGAGTCCTTCTGGTTATTATCATAGCAAATGCAAGTGGAAAAAAATAATTGGCAATCTAGTATAATAATATTATTCAGGTTGAGGAAATATTTAAAAATAATTCATTGAATTATGAAGCAGACATATTGTCTTTGCAATTAGAAATGTTTAACTCTCAGGAATTAACACTGTAGATTTGGTAATGTGGTGTCTTTAACATTTCTTTCTTTGGGTGGTATAATTTTGTAGGCATAGAAGGAAACTCAGTAGAGAATAGCAACATCGAAAAAGAACAGAAGAAATGTTAGTGAAAGATTTGGGGATTTGGGTGTTGGTGTTTTTAAGTGCAAAACAGAATTAGCTTTGTATCATTCCATCCTTAGCATCCTTAGATGTGGTCATCAAAGCATTCCATCAAAGGGGGAAGAACTATTATATATTTATATGAATATATACTACATAGAAATAAATTCATATTTCTAGAGTTATATTTACATAATTATGTATTATATATACATATTTATATTTCTAGAGCTCAGTAATTCTGAATTTTTAAAATCACCTTTAGTTTTTGAAGATGTATATATTTTCATAGTCCAATATTCAATAGTCACCAAAATGATTCCTTCTTCCTGTCCCCCAGACACCAGATCCTGCCTTCAGATATTACCAATTGTTTATGTATGCTTGCAGAGCATTCTGTGCATGTTTTACTACATATATAAACTTATATTTTCATTTTTTATCAAATGGTAGCATGTTACATGCATTATTCTGTGTCTTTGGAGTTTTTTAATGTTATTAGTTTATGTTGTACATATATATATATTCATTGCCTAAAGAGATTTCTTATTCTTTTTTATAACTGCATGTGGGAGAATACCAATTTAACTAGTCCCTTACTCAGCTTCTGCTAATGTAGCCATGTGGGAATATAGGCCCAATGTAGCCAAATCACAATTTTCTAAAGGATGCCAATGCTTAAAGATTTTATGCTAAATCTTCCATATTTTAAAAGAGGATACTAATTTTTAACGATTTTAGAAAACTATGCAAACATATAGTCTATACACTATAAATTACATCAGCAAGTTAAATCTGACTAGTGGGCCACCCACAGTCCACTTTTTAAAAAATCTCTGGTAGCGAAATTGGAACAGTCAACAGATGAAGAAGCATATATGTGACATCCATTCAATTTATAGGAATGTTGACATTAACTTATTGATCTTCTTTCATAAAAATATTTTTAAATTTTTGATCTTTTCTTTGAACCAAAACATGCCATTTAAGGCTAAAGGACTTACAAAATTGGGCCAACAAGAAGAAATACATACAGACTGTGATTCTTTCAATAAGGTGATACTCTGGTAGCATATGTAATAAAAGTTAGGTTTTTCTTATTTTTTCAAATATTTTAATTTTTATTTCTTAGCTTTACTTCCATAAAATTACATATATATGCTTTAAAAGATAAAATAGTTCTGCAAGTTTTATAATATTAAATAGGCTATTTCATATCCCACTCCTACAGATAGTCAGTTCATATTCACAGGAAGCAACTGTTTTCACTTCTTTTAGCTATTTTTTTTTCTAGTATTTGCCTCAATTTTTTTTTTTTTTTTTTTTTTTTTTTTTTTTTTTTTTTTGAGACAGAGTCTTGCTCTGTCGTCCAGGCTGGAGTGCAGTGGCGCGATCTCGGCTCACTGCAAGCTCCGTCTCCCGGGTTCACGCCATTCTCCTGCCTCAGCCTCCTGAGTAGCTGGGACCACAGGTGCCCGCCACCACACCCGGCTAATTTTTTGTATTTTTAGTAGAGACGGGGTTTCACCGTGTTAGCCAGGATGGTCTCGATCTCCTGACCTTGTGATCCGCCCGCCTCAGCCTCCCAAAGTGCTGGGATTACAGGCGTGAGCCGCCGCACCCGGCCTCATTTTTCTTTAAAAAACGCTTATGAGAGAGAGGGCAAGATGGCTGACTAGATGCAGCCACATGGAACAGCTGTCACTGAGGGACCCTGAAGACTGGTGGACTCCTAACAGATCTTCAGAGGGAGCCCCCTGAGAGTGGATGGAGGGAAGAAACAGAAGCTGGGTTGAAAGGAGAGGAAGCTAGGAGCCCTGCTTGGGGGCTACTGTGCACTGGGACTTGTTCTGGCCCCCAGCAACTGGTGAGTTGAACTGGAAAGGGGCAACCCACTCTAACCAGGGGCCTCTGGAATCCTGACAGGAGGAGAACCCTCAATCACCAGGGACACACAAGTTAGCAAGGAGAGCTGCTTAAAGAAGTGATAGGGACAGCAAGCCAGCTGATGTGGAGCCCAGAGAGTTTGCTGCGGGAGTGTCTGCAGCAGAGCATGACCAGGGAAGCCCATCAGCCCAGGCTTGACTTGCCCCCATAGCCGACTTTAACCCTAGGGGAACTGTGGGACCTGAACTCTGTAGGGCAGTCTTGCCCATCAGACAGGAAGGACCAGTCCAACTTGAGCACCCCTTGGCCAGCTGGTCTCTCCTGGGGGCCCAGACTGGCCACACTTGCTTGCAGGGCACACTTAGGTGACCTGGTGTTCTGCATCATAGTTCCTGCCCTGGCGGACCTGCCTAACCAGCTGAGAACTCCAACGGGACGGCCCCTACAACCACGCACCTGTCTACTTGCTTCCTCCCAACACTGCGGTCTCCCTCAGGCCCACAGCAACCCCCCACATTGCTTTGCTGGTGCATTTGGGCATGGGTGGGTTTTGCCTTCTTTGCCCTACTAGCACTCTGTGTGCACTCTGCCTTCCCACTGCATGAGAGTACACTCCATCCCTCTTTCACCCATTGGACCCCCATTGCAGTCAGAGCCATGGCAGG
Source organism: Macaca fascicularis (assembly GCF_037993035.2). Lineage (NCBI taxonomy): Eukaryota > Metazoa > Chordata > Mammalia > Primates > Cercopithecidae > Macaca > Macaca fascicularis. Next base: position 100,432,423 of record NC_088382.1, read on the forward strand.
CACAGAGCCAGCCAGCCCACTTCCACCAGCACCCCACCCTTGCACCAACACTGCCACAGGAGTGAAGCTAGGCACAGAAAACAGTGGACCCTCCCCAATCGTGAACATTCACCCATACCTGCAGCCCACAGAGAACACACACAGACATGACCCTGCCAGGGCCCCACCCCTGTGCTAACACCACCACCCCAGTGAAGGTGTGCATAGTCACTGTCACTCACTGGCAGGGACACCCCAATCCCCCAAGCTGTGCTGCCTCTGTCCTGTGGTGAACATGGGCACAAAGGCAAGCATCCTGGCACCCACTAGCACCCTACTGCAGCTGATGATCATACACCCCACCATGCTGCTGCTGCTGCTGCTGGGACATATGAATGAGGGTGCACCCTGCTGCCACTGTGTTATGAAATGCTTTGGCTGACACCATCTGTTGAAGTGTAATGACCAGTGGTCTGGGAACATCTCGTCCCCACCCTCTCCACCCTTCAGTGCAGTGGATTCCTAACCTCAAGGAGCTAGAGAACAAAGTTGGAGACCAATACAAGTTTCCCATAATTAGACCACAAAGTTCAGGACTGGAAGCTGAGCATTGCCCCCCTAAAATCTTCCAGAAATGAAGCCAGTTGGCTGAATTCACCTTTTACCACAAATACTCAGGATCATCAAATAGGATAAAAGGGAAAAGAAAAAACCCATTCAGAGGTCAGCAACTTCAAAGATTGAAGAAACACCAGCCCATAAAAATGAGAAAAACCAAAGCAAGAAATCTGACAATTCAAAAAGCCAGAGTCCTTTCTTACAAATGACTGTGCCACCTCTCCAGCAAGGGTTCTGAACTGAGCTGAGATAGCTGAAATAACAGAAATATAATTCAGATTATGGATAATAATGAAGATCATTGAGATGCAGGAGTACATTGAAATCCAAGGAAGTTAAGAATCACAATAAAATGATAAAGGAGGTGACAGACAAAATAGCCAGTAAAGAAAAGAACATAACTGACCTGATAGAGCCAAAAAACATGCTTCAAAATTTTCATAATGCAATCACAAGCATTAATAGCAGAATAGACCAAGCTGAGGAAAGAATCTCAGAGCTTGAAGACTGGATTTCTGAAATAAGGTAGTCAGACAAGAAAAGAGAAAAAGAATGAAAAGGAATGAAGAAAGCCTCCAAGAAATATGAGATTATGTAGAGAGACCAAATCTATGACTCACTGGTGTCCCTGAAAGAGATGGGGAGAATGTAACTTGGGAAACATATTTCAGAATATCATCTGTGAGAATTTTCCCAACCTAGCTAGAGAGGCCAACATTCAAAATCAGGAAATGCAGAGAACCCCAGTAAGATACTTCACAAGAAGATCATCCCAAAGACACATAATCTTCAGATTCACCAAGGATGAAATGAAAGAATAAATGTTAAAAGCAACTACAGAGAAAGGTCACATCACCTACAAAGGGAAGCCCATCATTCTAACAGCAGATCTCTCAGCAGAAACCTTAAAGGCAGGAGAGATTGGTGGCCAATATTCAAGACTCTTAAGAAAAGAAATTCCAACCCAGAGTTTCATAACTGGCCAAACTAAACCTCATAAGCAAAGGTGGAATAAGATCCTTTTCAGACAAGCAAATGCTGAGGGAATTCATCACCACCAGGCCTGCCTTGCAAGAGCTCCGAAAGGAAGCACTAAATAAGGAAAGGAAAGACTGTTATCAGCCACTACAAAAACATGAATAAATACACAGACCAGTGACACAAAACACTCTTCAGCAAATGCAGAAGAAATGAAATCATAACGACCACTCTCTTGGACTACAGCACAATAAAATTAGAAGTCAAGACTAAGAAATTCACCTCAAGCCATACAATTACCTGGAAATCAAATAACCTGCTCCTGAATGACTTTTGCATGAATAATGAAATTAAGGCAGAAATAAAGATTATGTGTGAAACTAGCCAGAACAAAATACCACATACCAGAATCTCTGCGACACAGCTAAGGCAGTGTTAAGAGGGAATTTGTAGCACTAAATATCCACATCAAAAAGTTAGAAAGATCTCAATTCAACATTGTAACATCACAACTAAAAAACTAGCAAACCCAGAGCAAACTAATCCCAAAGCTAGCTAGCAGAAGACAAGAAATAACTAAAATCAGAGCTGAAGTGAAGGAGATTTAGACACACACACACACACACACACACACACACTCAAAAGATCAATGAATGCAGTTGTTGGTTTTTGGAAAAATTGAATAAAATAGGTAAACCACTAGCTAGACTAATGAAGAAAAGAGAGAAGATAAAAATAAAAACAATTAGAAATGACAAAGGAGATATTACCAATGACTCCACAGAAATACACATAACCATCAGAGACTACTATGAACACCTCTATCCCCATAAAATAGAAAATCTAGATGAAATGGATAAATTCCTAGATACACACAGCCTTTCGAGACTAACCCAGGAAGAAATTGAATCCCTTCATAGACCAATAATGAGTTCTAAAATTGAGTCAGTAATAAATGATGTACCAACCGAAAGAAACTCAGAACCAAATGGATTCACAGCAGAATGCTACTAGATGTACAAAGAAGAGCTGGTACCATTCCTACTGAAACTGTTCCCAAAAATTAAGAAGGAGGGACTCCTCCCTAACTTATTCTTTGAGGAAAACATCATCCTGATACCAAAATCTGTCAGACACACTCACACACACACATACACACAAAAAAGCTTCAGGTCAATAGACAACATACTTGATGAACATTGATACAAAAGTCCTTAACAAAATACTAGTAAACCAAATCCAGCAACACCTCAAAAAGCATATGTACCATAATCAAGTAGACTTTATCGCTGGGATGCAAGGTTGGTTTAATATACACTAATCAATAAATGTGATTCATCACATAAAAGGAACTAAAGAGAACAACCACATGATTATCTAAATATGACCAGCCCACAGACAACATCACACAGAATGGGCAAAAACTGGAAGATTTCCCCTTGAAAACCAGCACAAGACAAGGACTGCCTCTTATACCACTCTTGTTCAACATAGTATTGGAAGTTCTCGTCAGAACAATCAGGCAAGAGAAGGAAATAAATGCCATCCAAATAGAAAGAGAAGAAGTCAAATTATCTCTGTTTGCAAATGACATGATCGTATATCTAGAAAGCCCCATAACTCAGCCCAAAAGCCCCTTAAGCTGAGAAACAACTTCAGGAAAATCTCAATATACAAAATCAATGCACAAAAATTGATAGCATTCCTATACACCAACAACAGTCAATCCAAGAGCCAAATCAGGAAAGCAATCCCATTCACAATAGCCTCATAAAGAATAAAATACTAGGAATACAGCTAACCAGGGAGGTGAATGATCTCTATAGGGAGAAATACAAAATGCTTCTTAAATAAATTAAAGATGAATCAAACAAAGGGAAAAATATTGCATGCTCATGGATAGAAAGAATAGCTTTAAAATGAGAATGCTGCCCAAAGCAATTGATACATTCAGTGCTATTTCTTTCAAACTATCAATGACATTCTTTACAGAACTAGAAAAAAACTTTTGAAATTCATATGGAACCAAAAAAGAGCACAAATAGCTAAGACAATCCTAAGCTAAAATAACAAAGCTGGAGATATCATGCTATTCAACTTCAAACTGTACTACAGGGCTACCATATCCAAAACAACATGGTGCTAGTACAAAAAGAGACACATAAACAAATGGAACAGACTAGAAAGTCCCAAAATAAGGCTGCACACCTACGACTATCTGATCTTCAACAAAGTCAGCAAAAACAAGCAATGAGGAAAGGACTCCCTATTTAATAAAGGATGCTGGGATAACTGGCTAGCCATATGCAGAAGATTGAAACTGCACCCCCTTCTTATACCATACACAAAAATCAAATCAGCATGGATTAAACACCTAAATGTAAAACCCTAGAAGACGACCTAGGCAATACCATTCAGGACATAGGAATGGCCAAAGATATCATGATGAAGACACCAAAACAATTGCAACAAAAGCAAAAATTGACAAATGGGATTTAATTAAACTAAAGAACTTCTGCACAGCAAAATAAACTATAAACAGAGTAAACAGACAACCTACAGAATAGGAGAAAGTATTTGCACACTATGCATCTGACAAAGGTCTAATATCCAGTATCCATAAGGAACTTAAATTTATAAGGAAAAAACAAACAACCCTATTAAAATGTGGGCAAAAGACATGAACAGACACTTTCAAAAGGAGACATGCATGCAGCCAACAAGTATATGAAAAAGAGTTCAACATGGCTGATCATTAGAGAAATGAACATGTAAACCATGATGAGATACCATCTCACACCAGTAAGAATGGCTATTATTTAAAAGTCAAAAAATAACAAGTGCTGGCAAAGTTGTGGAGAAAAAGAAACACTTTTACACTGCTTGTAAGAGTGTAAATTAGTTCAACCATTGTGGAAAGCAGTGAGGTGATTCCTCAAAGAGCTAAAAATGGAACTACCATTTGACTCAGCAATCCCATTACTGGGTATATACCCAAAGGAATATAAATCATTCTACCATAAAGAAACATGCATGCATATGTACAGTAAAGCACTATTCACATAGTAAAAACATAGAATCAACCTAACTGCCCATCAGTGGTAGACTAGATAAAGAACATGTGGTACATATACACCATGGAATACTATGCAGCCATAAAAAGGACAAGATTATGTCTTTTGCAGGAACATAGATGGAACTGGAAGCCATTATTCTTAGCAAGCTAACACAGGAACAAAAAAACAAATACCACATGTTTTCACTTATAACTGGAGCTAAATTATGAGAACACATGGACATATAGCAGGGAGCAATAGATACCAGGGCTGACAGAAGATGGAAGGTGGGAGGAGGGAGAGTTTCAGCAAAAATAACAAATGGGTACCAGGCTTAATACTTGGGTGACAAAATAGTCTGTACAAACCCCTCCCCATGACACAAGTTTACCTATATAACAAACCTGCACATGTACCCCTGAACTTAAAAGTTAAAAAATTAAAATAAGAAAAATAAGTTAAAAAGAAATATTGCATGCAAAAATAAAAATAAAAAATTCTTATACTAATATTTCTTGATTTTCTAAATTTTAATACTTATTGGTTTCCTTTTCTGAGATATTATAATTTAGCTAAACTTATGCTTCCTTATCCCCCAATCTCTCAAGTTATAAATCATAATTTTTAGTAAGATTGCAATTTGATGTTTGCTTTATCACAGCTAAACCATGTAGTGTACTGTAATTGCATATTCTTTCTTATATTACTGTTTTTTCTTCTCAGGAGATTTTTTTTTCCCCTGTTATTTACAAAGTATCATTAGTTTGTCCCCAAGCACTCCACCTCTCAATGCAGTCAAAACTTCCTTTTTCTACAAACTTCTTCCTTGTCTATGAATTTCTTCCTCTTTCTTCCCTGACTCTCTTGCTCTCTCTCTGTCTTAACAATCTCTCTTCAGCCCTCACAACCCCTCCCTCTGATGAAATGGTTGTTCTCTGGCTTGTTGCTGTCTCCTCATGGGCTCCTGCTTCTCCTTCAGCCTTGGAATTCTCCTATGTCCTGAATGTGTCATAAGACAACAGAAGGTATCACAGGCAAGAGAGAGCAAGAGAGGACCTAATTGTCTTTTATAACTATTCACTTACAATAATGAACCAACTATATTAATTTATTCATGAAGGTTTTGCCCTTATGACCTAATGACCTCTTAAAGGTCTCACCTCTCAACATTGTTGCATTGAGAATTAAACTGCCAACACTTGAACTTTGTGGGACACATTCGAACCACAGTACAGTACATGAAACATCAAGTTTTTGATGACTTAATTATTGAATTAGGGTTATGTAGAGAAATGGAACCAGCTGGAAGTCTGTATAGATAGAGAGAAAGACATTTATTTTAAGAAATTGACTTGTGTTATATAGAAATTGGCAAGTCCAGAATGTGCAAGGTAGCCTGACAGTCTGGAGACCCAGGAAGGAGCCAGCGTTTTAGTTCAATTCCAAAGTCTGGATGGCTGATTGGCTGTGAGCTGCAGGGATACAAATTATGTCATCACTCAGATAGTGAGCATAGTAGCCAAAACTTAGTTTTTCAGCCTTTGCTACCCTCTTTTCCTTCTCACTCTGTTAGTCTCCAGTGTCCATTGCTGCCCTCCTTACATCCATGAATACCCAATGTTTAGCTCCCACTTGTAAGTGAGAACATGTGATATTTGGTTTTCTGTTCTTGCATTAATTTGCTTAGGGTAATAGCCTCTAGCTCTATCCATGTTGCTGCAAGGACATAATATTTTTTATCATAACTTCATAGTTTTTCCATGGTCCTCATATACTACATTCTCTTTATCCGATGCACTGTTATTGGGCACCTAGGTTGACTCTGTGTTTTTGCAATCGTGAACAGTGCTACAGTGAACATACAAGTGCATGTGTCTTTTTGGCCAAACCATTTATTTTACTTTGAGTATATACTCAGTAGTGGGATTGCTGGATTGAATGATAGTTCTGTTTTAAGTTCTTGGAGAAATTTCCAAATGGCTATCCACAGGGGCTGAACTAATCTATATTTCCATCAACTGTGTATGAACATTCCCTTTTCTCTGCCACCTTGTCAATATCTGTTATTTTTTGACTTTTTAGTAATAGCCATTCTGACTGGCGAGATGGTATCTCATTGAGGTTTTGATTTGCATTTCTGAGATGGTTAGTAATGTGGAGCATTCTTTCATGTGTTTGCTGGCCATATATGTGTGTTCTTTTGAAAAGTGTCTGTTCATGTCCTTTGCCCACTTTTTGATGGGCTTGTTTGTTTTTTTCTTGTAAATTTATTTAAGTTCCTTGTAAATTCTGGATATTAGCCCTTTGTCAGAAAGATAGATTGCAAAAATTTTCTTCCATTCTGTAGATTGCCTGTTCACTGATGAGAGTTTCTTTTGCTGTACAAGAGCTCTTCAGTTAAATTAGATCCCATTTGTCAATTTTTGTTTTTTGTTGTGATTGCTTTTGGCAATTTCATCGTAGAATCTTTGTCCATGCTTTTGTCTTGAATGGTATTGCTTAGATTTTCTTCTAGGGTTTTTACGGTTTGGGGTTTTACATTTCAGAGTTTAATCTGTCTTGAGTTAATTTTTGTATAAGGCATAAGGAAGGGGTCCAGTTTCCATTTTCTGCATATGACTAGCCAGTTTTCCCAGCTCCATTTATTAAATAGGGAATCCTTTCCCCATTGCTTGTTTTTGTCAGGTTTGTCAAAGATAAGGTGGTGATCAATATGCAGTCTTATTTCTGATGTCCCTGTTCTGTTCCACTGGTCTGTATGTCTGTTTTGGTACCAAACATGCTGTTTTGGTTACTGTAGCCTTGTAATGTAGTTTAAAGTCAGGTATTCAGATACCTCCAGCCTCGTTCCTTTTGCTTAGGATTATCTTGGCTATGCAGGCTCTTTTTGGTTCCATATGAATTTTAAAGTAGTTTTTTTCTAATTCTGTGAAGAATGTCAATGGCAGTTTGATGAGAATAGCATTGAATCTACAAATTACTTTGGACAGTATGACCATTTTCATGATATTGATTCTTCCTATCCATGAGGATGGAATGTTTTTCCACTTTTTGTGTCCTCTTTTATTTCCTTGAGTAGTGGTTTATAGTTATCCTTGAAGATGTCCTTCACATCCTAGCTATATTCCTAGGTATTTTATTCTATTTGTAGCATTTGTGAATGGGAATTCATTCATGATTTAGCTCTCCGCTTGTCTGTTATTGGTATATAGGAATACTTGTGACTTTTGCACATTGATTTTGTATCCTGAGACTGTACTGAAGTTGCTTATCAGCTTAAGGAGCCTTTGGGCTGAGATGATGGGGTTTTCTACATATAGGATCATGTTGTCTGCCAAAAGAGACAATTTGACTTCCTCTCCTCCTATTTGAATATGCTTTATTTGTTTCTCTTGCCTGATTGCCCTGTCCAGAACTTTCAATACTATGCTGAATAGGCAAGGTGAGAGAGGGCATCCTTGGCTTATTTTTTCAGGAAATGCTTCCAGCTTTTGCCCATTTAGTATGATGTTGGCTGTGTGTTTGTCATAAGTAGCTCTTATTATTTTGAGATGTGTTCCATCAATACCTAGTTTATTGAGAGTTTTTAACATGAAGGGATGTTAAATTTTATCAAAGGTCTTCTCTGCATTTATTGGGATAATCTTGTGGTTTTTGTCATTGGTTCTGGTTATGTGATGGATTATGTTTATTGATTTGCATATGTTGAATCAATCTTGCATCCCAGGGATGAAGCCAACTTGATTGTGGTGGATAAGCTTTTTGATGTGCTGCTGGATTCAGTTTCCCAGTACTTTATTGAGGATTTTTCCATTGACGTTCATCAGGGATATTGGCCTGAAGTTTTCTTTTTTTGTTGTGTCTCTGCCAGGTTTTGTTATCAGAATGATACTGGCCTCAGAGTCAAGGAGAATCCCTCCTTTTCAATTGTTTAGATTAGTTTCAGAAGGAATGGTACCAGCTCTTCTTTGTACCTCTGGTAGAATTCTGCTATGAATCCGTCTGGGCTTTTTGTGGTTGATAGACTATTTATTACTGCCTCAATTTCAGAACTTGTCATGGTCTACTCAAGGATTTGACTTCTTCCTGGATTAGTCTTGGGAGGGTGTATGTGTCCAGGAATTTTCCATTTCTTGTAGATTTTCTAGTTTATTTGGATAGAGGTATTTATAATATTCTTTTATCATAGTTTGTATTTCTGTGGGGTCAGTGGCGGTATCCCCTTTATCATTTTTTATGGTGTCTATTTGATTCTTCTCTCTTTTCTTCTTTATTAGTCATTCATTGATATTTTGAAGGGTTTTTCGTGTCTCTGTCTCCTTCAATTTCACTCTGATCTTCGTTATTTCTTGTGTCCTGCCAGCTTTTGGATTTGTTTGCTCTTGCATCCCTAGTTCTTTTAGTTGTGATATTGGGGTGTCGATTTGAGATCTTTCTAACTCTCTGATGTGGGCATTCAGTTCTATAAATTTCCCTCTAAACACTGTTTTAGCTGCATCCCAAAGATTCTGGTATGTTGTTTCTTTGTTCTCTTGGTTTCAAATAAATTTTTTATTTCTGCCTTAATTTCATTATTTATCCAGGAGTCATTCAGGAGCAGGTTGTTCAATTTCCATGTAGTTGTGTGGTTTTGAGCGAGTTTCCAAATCTTGAGTTCTAATTTGATTGCACTGTGGTCTGAGAGATTGTTTGTTATGATTTCAGTTATTTTCCATTTGCTGAGGAGTGTTTTACTTCCAATTATGTGGTCCATTTTAGAGCAAGTACTATGTGGCACTCAGGAGAATGTATATTCCGTTTTTTTGGGCTGGAGAGTTCTGTAGATATCTATTAGGTCCACTTGATCCAGAGCTGAGCTCAAGTCCTAAATATACTTGTTAATTTTAAGTCTTGTTGATCTGGCTAATATTGACAGTGGGGTGTTAAAGTCTCCAACTATTATTGTGTAGGAGTCTAATTCTCTTTGTAGGTTGCTAAGAACTTGTTTTATGAATCTGGGTACTCCTGTATTGGGTGCATATATATTTAGGATAGTTAGCTCTTCTCATTGCAGTGATCCCTTTACCATTATGTAATGCCCTTCTTTGTATTTTTTGATCTTAGTTGGTTTAAAGTCTGTTTTGTCAATAACTAGGATGGCAGCCCACTTTTTTCTGCTTTCCATTTGCTTGGTAAGTTTTCCTCTGTTCCTTTATTTTGAACCTATGTGTGTCTTTGCACATGAGATGGGTCTCTTGAATACAGCACACCAATGGGTCTTGACTCTATCCAATTTGCCAGTCTATGTCTTTTAATTGGGGAATTTAGCCCATTTACATTTAAGGTTAATATTGTTATGTGTGAATTTGATCCTGTCATCATGATGCTAGTTAGTTATGTTGCACACTAGTTGATCAAGTTTCTCCATAGTGTCATTGGTCTTTGTCTTTTCTTGTGTTTTTGCAGTGGCTGCTACCAGTTTTTCCTTTCCATATTTAGTGCTTTCAGGAGCTCTTTCAAGGCAGGTCTGGTGGTCACGAATTCCCTTGGCATTTGCTTGTTTGAAAAAGATTCCATTTCTTCTTCCTTTATGAAACTTTCTTTGGCCAGATATGAAATTCTGGGTTGACAATCTTTTCTTTAGGAATGTTGAATATTGTCCCCCACTTTTATCTGTCTTATAGGATTTCTGCTGAGGGATCCTCTGTTAGTGTGACAGGCTTCCCCTTGTAGGTTACCTGGCCTTTCTCTCTGGCTGCCCTTAACATTTTTTCCTTCATTTCAACCTTGGAAAATCTGAAGATTGTGTGTCTTGGGGTTTATCTTCTTGTTGAGTATCTTAGTGTAGTTCTCTGTATTTCCTGAATTTGAATATTGGCCTGTCTTGTTAGATTGGGGAAGTTTCTCTGGATGATATCCTGAAGTGTGTTTTCCAATTTGGTTTCATTCTCCCCATCTCTTTCAGGTACTCCAATTAGTTGTAGGTTCAGTCTTTATATATAGTCCCATAGTTCTTGGAGGTTTTGTTCATCCCTCTTCATTCTCTTTTCTGTAATTTTGTCTGCCTGCCTTATTTCAGCAACAGAGTCTTCAATATCTGATATTATTTATTCTGCTTGATTGATTCGGCTATTGATACCTGTGTATGCCTTATGAAGTTCTCATGTTGTGTTTTTCAGCTCCATCAGATCATTTATGTTCCTTTCTAAACTGGTTATTCTAGTTAGCAGCTCCTGTAACCTTTTATCATGGTTCTTAGCTTCCTTGCATTGGGTTAGAACATCCTCCTTTACCTCAGCGAAGTTTGTTATTACCCACCCTCTGAAGTCTACTTCCATCAATTTGTCCATCTCATCTTCTGTCCAGTTCTGTGCGCTTGCTGGAGAGGTGTTACAGTCACTTGGAGAAGAAGGGGCACTCTGGCCTTTTGGGTTTTCAGTGTTTTTTTTTTAATGATTCTGTCTCTTCTTAATGAGTTTGTCTAGTTTCAGTCTTTGAGGCTGCCAACCCTTGGATGAGCTCCCTAGGGGAAGGGCAACAGCCAACATTGCAGCTGCTAGCTACGTAAGACACTAAGCCCCCCAGGGGGGACGGGCAGCAGCCATCACTATGCCTCCAGGCCATGCTTTTCCCCTGCCGCAGCCAGGGAGGCTGGACAGTTTGGTCTCAAGAGGTATCATGGATCATCTTCTCTCAAGAGCACACTGGCTGTGGTAGAACGTGGCCAGATTGCCTCTTCAGGCCAGACCCTGATTATCCGTCCTCACTGAGTGGGGCCTACTTGCCTTCTCATTTGGAGTTTCTTTTCTTTGAGAATGATAAAAAATAGGCCCTCAATCTCTCCTAGTTTGTAAGAACTCTGCTAAGAAGTGTGCTGTTAGCCTGATGAAGTACCGTTTGTATGTGAGCTGACCTTTTTTTCTAGATGACTTTAATAATTTTTTCTCAACCATTTCCCTTAGATAGTCTAGTAACTGTATGCCTTGATGTTTTTCATTTTCTGTAGTATCTGGCATGTGTTCTCTGTATTTCTTGCATCTGGATATCTATGTCTCCACCAAGATTAGGGAAATTTTCTTGAATTATTCTCTCAAGTGTGATTTCCAGATTGTTTACATTTTATCCTTCTCTCTCAGGAATGCCAATAATTTGTAGGTATGATTACTTTATATAACCCCATATTTCTTGGAGACTTTGTTTCTTTTTTAAAATTCTTTTTTTTCTTTATTTTTGTCTGACCGAATTAGTTCAAAAGACTGATCTTTAAGCTCTGAAATTCTTCTGCTTGGTCTAGTCTACTGATAAAACTTTCGATTGCATTTTAAAATTCTTTTGATTTTGGAGGGGGGTCAGGGGGATGGAGTCTTGCTCTATTGCCAGACTGGAGTGCAGTGGCATGATTTTGGCTCACTGCAACCTCTGCCTCCTGGGTTCAAACGATTCTCCTGTCTCAGCCTCCTGAGTAGCTGGGACTACAGGGGCACACCACCACACCCAGCTAATTTTTGTATTTTTAGTAGAGACAAGGTTTCAGCATGTTGACCAGGATGGTCTGGATCTGCCCACCTTGGCCTCCCAAAGTGCTGGGATTACAGGCATGAGCCACCATGCCCGGCCTAAAATTCTTTAAGTGAGTGTTTCTGTTCTATAGCTCTGATTGATTTATTTTAAGATGTTTACCTCTTCCTTTGTTTCTTGGATTCCTTTACAGGTTTCTTTGTGATGATTTTCAACCTTATCTTGAATGTCATTTAAGTTTCCTTGCAATCCATAATTTGAATTCCCCATCTGTCATCTCTGTGCCTCCACTTTTGCTAGAGATCACCTCTGGAGAGCTAGAGTGAGCCTTTGGTGGTGCTACAACACTCAGAGTTTTCATGGTGGCAGAATTCTTATGCTGGTTCCTTCTCATCTGGAAAGACTTGTATTGGGTTGTGTCTTTTGTCTTTGCTTCTGTAATCCCATGCACTTCTCTCAGCACATTTTTTATTGGGCTGTGTCATTTAAGCTACAAGCTAGTAGATGGTGTTTTCAGTTAAGAGTCAGCTGCTGCATTGGCAACTGTGTGTGACTTGATTTTTGTTTACTGTGAGGTGCTCTGTTGTTTCAGGTGATTGGCTAGATAGTAGAATGCCCGTGTCCTAAGCTTCCTATTCCATGAAGGTGGCAGGACACAGCTGGGCAGAGCTGGTGCCCCTGGTTTACCCATGAATATTCCAATGGTAAGCACAAGTACCAGTCCTCAAGAGGGTGCTTGGGAGGAGCTACTGGTGAAGTGTGCTGATATCTCTGCAGACGGAGTGAGAAGGCTGCCCCAGCACCCCATCCTAGATAGGCAGGAGCACAATCTATTTCCCTATCACATCCTGTTTTCCAGGGCTCGTGACTCCTAGTTCAGATGCACACTGTAGTCTATCTCCAGGCTGCAATGTGGTTGAGAGCCATGCAGAATGCCTATTTAGTGACTCTCCATGGGAGTCATTTCAGGGTATAACCTCGTTACTCAACCTGATATAGCTTTAAGGCTCACATGTTCTCCAGTGTGGCAGTATTGCTGCTTCTTGTAAAGAGAAGACTCCAGTGAGGGTCATGACAGGTAAACACTTGTATTAATTAAGCCATGTTTAGTTGGAAGTTCAGTCAGTTCTCAGACAGTCTTACCATCTCTGTAGGCTGTTAAGCAGTAGAAAATCTCCACATGTAGGAACCATGGAGAAAAAGCTGAGAATGGCAAGGCTAGCACAAAGTTGATGGTTTGGTTGCGAGGATTGATTGATCTTTTTGGCTAAACCTAGGGTTGAGTATGTTGGAAACTGAAAGGCAGAATGTGAGTATAACCAACAGAAAATTAATTGCACCAACCTGATTGGGAGGAGAAAGGGAACACAGAGTCAGTCTTGGCTAATGCTATGAACCAGTATCTATGAGAAGTGATTCAGTCAATGGGACACCACAGTGCCTATGGACCATGGCAATGCTCCTAGACATCAAGGGAAAGATGTTTCAGGAAAGTACTCCAGGTTAGAATAGGATCTCAGCCAGCAACTAGATGAACTAGATGAACTGTGAAACAGAATCCAGCCCCTAAGAGGAGGGGTAAGCTATGCCTCGGAAGGTGCCCAGCACCCCCAATCATGCCTGATCCGGCTTAGCCAGCCCCATTAGAGTCCTGTGCTGTAAGGTTAAGAAGAGCCTAGTCATATTCATTGTGTTATTTATGATTTTATTTCCATTTCTAGATAATTTGAGTTGGTGTCACCCTTAAGGATTTATGAAAATGAAACAAAACAAAATGGTCATGTTCTGTTTGTTTGTTTTCCCAAATGCAAAAGGGCCTGCATTCTACCAACACAAGTATTCAGTCTAGAGCTCTGTTGCTGGTGGCTGCTGATTCTGCCCTGCAACCTCCATTATTTTGAGAAAGATGAAGGTTCTGTTCTTTGACCCAGCTGACTGAGGTAGTGCTGCAGAATCAGAGGAGGGGTCTAGTAAAGAAAGAAATGTTGACCCCATTGAGCCAACTTACGTGTAATCCAGTTAACTTAGTTTCAGTTGAGGGTACTGCTCAATCTAGCTTATTCATTCCCAAGCTGTCATTCAGATACATGTCTCTACTCCTTCCTCATGAAGTAGCTGTTATTGTAGGATCATATCACAAACAAGAGAATATTTTCCCTTGTTCTGATACCATAGAGAATGTCATGGTAGGGAAATAAATCAGCACAGGTACAGTAATTAGCCAGAAGACAGGTATGGAAAACAGACTGTAAGAATTTGAAATAAGTCAAGCTGACCTAAATAAGCATAATAAAATGGCTCAAATAGCTGCAGTCATTCTCTCTTAACTTTATGTCTAGGGCAACCAAGACTAATTTCTCTCTCTACTCGTTGTCTCTTATTTTATGATCTTATTCTAAATCTTCACACTTCATGAAATGATGTGTTTAATAGAGACACAAGTACTTTTTATTTCTCTGAACGAACAAAATGAGCCTGCATTGGTATCAACAGAGAATTTTTGTAACAGAACATTTTTATATATCCATTAACATAGAGAGGCAAATAAAAATAATGTAATGTTAAGCTGTTTCCCCTCACATATTTTGGTTCAGAGACAAAAGGATATATTCTGATAAACTACCATTGTAGTGTTATTAGAGGGGATTTAATAATGGCTGGAGGAGAGTATCCTTTATCTATGTAATAAAATATTTTAAAAGAGAACAATAATACAAAAAGACACTTGCTATTGAAAAATAGAAATACCTGTATGTTATAAAATACATAGAAAACGTCAGCTATTTGACATTCAAAAATGTCATTCTGTAAAGCAAGCTTCCATGAAGGCATAAATGTAAACAATTTTAAACATTTAATTAAACAATGTTTAAATGTTTAAACAAACATAATTTTAAAAATTTATTCTTTTCATGAAGGCATAAACATAAACATAACAATTTAAACAATTTTTAAGCTTTTATGATGTCATAATCAATTTAAGTCAAATGAGATTATTCTCATTATGATAAATGTAACTAAGAATACTTTTAGGTACTATATAGATGAGTTATCACTAACATACAGTGCAAGGCATCAGAAAGATTATAAAACTAGTAACAGGTAAAAATTGAAGCCATTTTTAAAAATGTAGGCAAACTATGTTGATATATTTGTATTATAGCACCAGATTTTTGACACTTCTTTAACAACACCACAATTTACCAGAGACTTATCCATGAGAAATTGAAGGTCACTTGAGTCACTCCTGGTCAAGTAGACCAGAGCCTCTGCCCCATCAGCACCAATGCCAAATCGATCAGTCATTTTTCTTTTTAAGACCCCAGGAAAACAGCACAGGATGCTACCACCTTCAGCTAAAATTATGGAGTCCTGAAATGTCTTGGCAATTGGCCAAATACTGATATGTTCAGTGAAACATGTTAATTAATATGTGTTAGGTAAATGTTTACTTCTGTCAAACATGCAGTTACTAGAGCCAATGTGAACTTTTTGACACGATGTTGAATATGTCACTATTTTCCTCTCTATATAAGAATTTATAAGGCAAAACTTCACCTATTGATACACTATAACAAGGAAGTGAATTGTTCCAAAAGAGTTTTTACATAAAATCTGAAGGTTAATAGTTAAACATTATTATTGACTATTCCATATAAAGTCTCTTACACACTTTTCTGCCATAGAAGGCAGAATCTCGTTCACGAAGTAAACATTTCTTGATAATTCAGTGCTGCTGTTATGACTGTATTTACCAGAATGTCGCTGCTGTTATGACTGTATTTACCAGAATGTCGCTCCTGTAATGCCACATACAGAAGTCAATGTTGTACAATATAGGTCCATAAATAACCATGGAACACCACAGATCTAAAGTAATTCCTTCCTTAAATTTAGCTAATGAGCATATATTACTTTAATAATTATATATTTCTAAGATATTTCTTTTTTGAGAAAGAAAAGAGCAGCATTCTTATACTGGGAACACATATGCTAAGATATTGTGGGGAATAATTCTGGAGGGTGGTAATTACTATCTTATTTTCTAAAATAATTTTTATATTTTTAAATTTTTCTCAGGAAAATAATTTGCTCTTTTTGAAAAAGAAAAATTGGCCAGGCACGGTGGCTCACATCTGTAATCCCAGAACTTTGGGAAGCCAAGGCAGGAGGATTGCTTAAGCCCAGGTGTTCAAGACCAGTCTGGGCAACATAGTGAGACCTTGTGTCTACAAAAATTCAAGAAAACTAGCCCGGTGTGGTGGTGTGTGCCTGTGGTCCCAGCTACTTGGGAGGCTGAGGCAGAAGGATCCCTTGAGCAAGAAGAAAGAAAGAAAGGAAGAAAGAAAGAAAGAAGGAAGGAAAGAAAGAAAGAAAGAAGGAAAGAAAGAAAGAAAGAAAGAAAGAAAGAAAGAAAGAAAGAAAGAAAGAAAGAGAAAGAAAGAAAGAAAGAAAAGAAGAAAAGAAAAGAAAAGAGAAAGAAAGAAAGAAAGAAAGAAAGAAAGAAAGAAAGAAAGAAAGAAAGAAAGAAAGAGAGAGAGAGAGAGAGAAAGGAGGGAAGGAAGGAAGGAAGGACATCTTTGTCTCCTTTCTTTTTTTTTTTTGAGATAGAGTTTTGCCCTGTCACCCAGGCTGGAGTGCAGTGACATGATCTCGGCTCACTGCAACCTCCACCTCCTGGGTTCAAGCACTTCTCCTGCCTCAACCTCCTGAGTAGCTGGGATTACAGGTACCCGCCACCATGCCTGGCTAATTTTTTTGTATTTTTAGTAGAGACAGTTTTCACCATATTGTCCAGGCTAGTCTTGAACTCCTGACCTCAGGTGATCTGCCCATCTCAGCCTCCCAAAGTGCTGGGATTACAGGCTTGAGCCACCGCGCCCGGCCTCTTTTCTTTTTTACCTCCTTTCCCTTGACTCTTTACATTCATTCAACCATTGATTCCAAAGTATTTGCAAAGCATCTATTATGTTCCAAACACTGTGCCAGACTTTGGGTTTTAATGGTGAGTCAAAACATGGGTTCCTGTTCTCCTGAAGCTGACCAGTGGTGTGGAGTACAGGACTGTGGACAGATATTCACTAATTGTCACATACACTCCAAAATAAATGGAGGATGATGGCTATCCCATCTGAGGCTACAGGGCATGCCAATAGCAAAGGGTAAAACACCACATAGTTTGGAGGAAAAAGCTGAATCTAGTTAATAGTCAGCAGCTAGAGCTAAGCATCACTGAGCATATATCCGAACCTGTTTTGGAGCCAGACATGGAGCCAGGAGCTGCCTTCAGGCTTTACCTTTAAAAATTATCACCAGGAAATAATAGTGATTTTGTATTCAGATTAGTGAACCTAAACTTTAATGTTGTATCTTCTTAGGGCTCATATCTTTTTCATTCTATTTTGGCACTTTTGGGGTTTTATTTTCTCCAGGTCTGTGATTATTCCTCATTATGTGCTAGATAAGGGAATGTTATTTTACCAATTCTCATTCCTTGTATCTCAGCATATGTGGAGTAATAACACACTTTTTTTTTTTTTAATTCTAGGATATAAACTCTAGATTACCAACCAACTCTGAACAGTTACTTTGCTTGCTGTCCTAAAAAGATAATGGGTTATCTTTTCTGAACTAAAGTCTCTTATTTCCTTAGTGTATAGCCAGCAATATATACTAATTTATAGGAATTTAGATATTCAAAATAAGGAGGGAAAAACATTAAAAGTAGTGAGAAAGACAGATGTTATCTTCATTTAATATGGATGAAATAAATAAATGAGAAGATGAGTTTGTGCAGATTATGTAATAACTTAGTGGTAGAAGTGGTATTCAAACCCAGGCTTTTTGATTCCAAGTCCTGTGTCTTTTCTATAGTGTATTTAAATCAATATTTAGAACTACATTAATGTTGTACTTAAAATTTATGTAAATTAATTCAAGAATATGTGTATTTAATCTCTCTGAAGTTACATTTTGACAAAATTTTTCAGTGTTCTCTTCCTGCTGCACTGACGCTGCTTTTTCTGATCATAAATTTTTAAGTTGCCAACTTCAATTTTTATACTTGATTTGCAAAGAGATATTTGAATCATAAGCAGGATGAGTAAAGTTTCTGAAATAGCATTAAAATGATGCTATTTTTCTGATGCTAGACATTCCCAAATAGTTGAATTATATTTAGACCAGAAGATGGCATAAGAGTTATAGCAATAGAAAATTATACACAATAGGCATGGACTCCCTTAAAGGACTACATTACAAACCAGAATCTACATTATATAATTCTCCTTTCTCATTAAAGAAAGCTTTTTTCCCGGTGCAAATTTCTCCTTCCATTTAAATTACATAATGACTGCAGAAATAAACAACACACACACACATACAAATTAAAGTTAAAAGTATCCAATCTCACAATCTAGAGACAGTTGTCACCAACATCCTGGCGCCTGTGTATCCATGCTTTTTCCGATGGAATCAACTATATAAAGTGCTCTACCAACTGCCACTTTCATTTAGCAACAGGTAATGGGTATTTGGGGGTTAAAAATGTTCTGTATGATCATTTAATAGCAGCATGGTGTTCCAGTGTAGCATGTACCCTAATTTATTTCATGACTGTTTTACTGTTAGGTAAGTAAGCTGTTTCCAGTGTTTTATTATGATACACCATTCTGCAGTGAGTATCCTTTTACATATATCTTTGCTCATATGTATGTTTGACTAAGCAAAAATTCCTAAAATTTATCTTAGGAACAGAATGATTGGTCAGAAGATTGGAATTTTGAAGACTTTTCCAGGCATCATCAAATGGCTCTCTACAAAAGCCAAGAATTTCTTTCCTTAGCAGAGTATGAAGGCCCCACTTTCCCAACACCTACATCAGTCCTGCATATTATCCTGATACAATTTCTAAAAAGAATTTAACATGAAGTTTCTTTTTTTATTTTCAATGTTTGTGGGTACATAGTAGGTGTATATATTTGGGAGTGCATGAGATATTTTGATATAGGCATGCAAAGCAAAATAATCACCTCATGGAGAAAGGGGTATTCAGCCCCTCAAGCATTTATCTATTGAGTTGCAAACAATCCAATTACACTCCTTAAGTTATTTCAAAATGTCCATATTATTATTGGTTATAGTTACCCTGTTGTGCTATCAAATAGCAGGTCTTATTCATTGTATATTTGTTCCTATTAACCATCTCCACCTCCTTCCCAGCCCCCAACTACCCTCTCAGCCTATAGTAACCAACCTGCTACTCTCTATGTCCTTGAGTTCAATTGTTTTGATTTTTAGATCCCACAAATAAGTGAAAACATGTAATGTTTGTCTTTCTGTCCCTGGCTTATTTCACTTACATAATGATCTCCAGTTCCATCCATGTTGTTGCAAATGACTGGATCTCATTCTTTTTTATGGCTGAATAGTACTCAATTGTGTATAGGTACTGCATTTTCTTTGTTCATTCATCTGTTGAATGAACACAGGTTGCTTCCAATTTTTAGTTATTGTTAATAGTGCTGCAACAAACATGGGAGTGTGGAGATCTCTTTGAGGTACTAATTTCCTTTCTTCTGAGTATATACCCGGCAGTGGAATTGCTGGATCATATGGTAGCTCAATTTTTAGTTTCTGAGGAACCTACAAGCTATTCTCCACAGTGGCTATACTAATTTACATTGTCACCAACAGTATACAGGGTTCCCTTTTCTCCACATCTTCGCCAGCATTTGTTATTGACTGTCTTTTGGATATAAGCCACTTAACTGGCGTGCAATGATAACTCGTTGTTTTGATTTGCATTTCTCCGATGATCAATAATGTTGAGCACCTTCTTATATACCTGTTTGCTATTTATGTGTCTTCTTTTCAGATATCTATTCAAGTCTGTTGCCACCGTTTTTTGATCCGATCATTAGATTTTTTTTCTATAGAGTTGTTTGAGTTCCTTATATATTCTGGTGATTAATCCCTTGTCAGAAGGGTAGTTTGCAAATATTTTCTACCATTCTGTAGGTTGTCTCTTCACTTTGTTGATTATATCCTTTGCTGTGCACAGAAGCTTTTTAACTTGATGTAATCCCATTTATCCATTTTCACTTTGGTTGCCTGTGCTTGTAGGACATTGTTTAAGAAATCTTTGTGAGAACAACGTTCTGGAGAGCTTCCCCAAAGTTTTCTTGTAGTAGTTTCATAGTTTAAAGTCTTGATTTAAGCCTTTAATGCATTTTGATTTGATTTTTGTATATGGTGAGAGATAGGGGCCTAGTTTCATTCTCCTGGATACAGCTATCCCGTTTTCCTAGCACCATTTATTGAAGAGACTGTCTTTTCCCTCAGTGTATGTTATTGGCACTTTATTGAAAATTAGTTAACTGCCTGTCGGTATGTGGATTTGTTTCTGAGTTCTCGATCTGTTCCATTGGTCCATATGTCTTTTTTAATGACAGTATCATGCTGTTTTGGTTACTATAGCTCTGTAGTATAATTTGAAGTCAGGTAATGTGATTCCTCCAGCTTTGTTCTTTTTGCTTAGGATAGCTTTGGCTATTCTGGGTCTTTTCTGGTTCTATATAAATTTTAGAATTGTTTTTTCTGTTTCTGTGAAGAATGACATTGGTATTTTGATAGGGATTGCATTGAATCTGTAGATTGCTTTGGGCAGTATGAACATTTTGACAATATTGATTATTTCAATCCATGAACATGGAATATTTTTCCATTTTTGGTGTCCTCTTCAGTTTCTTTCATCAGTGTTTTATTGCTTTCCTTATACAGATCTTTCACTTCTGTTAAACCAAGTTCAGTCTAAAGCTGCCTCCTTACATATTTTAAGTTTGGCCTAGAGGTTTCTCTGTATATCATGAACTATAACAAGTGGAGGTGTAAGTAGACCATAGCATATACTTGTGCCAATCACTGAGTTTGGGCCCATCAAACCCTGTAACCAATCCAGCTATTTCTGTACCTCGCTTCCATTTTCTCTACATCACTTTCCTTTTTCCGTCCATTAATCATCTTTCGCCACATGACTGCGCTTGAGTCTCAGAGCCTAATCCGGCTTCTGAGGCTGCCTGATTCACGAATTGTTTATTGCTCAATTAAACTCCTTTAAATTTAAATTGGTTATAACACTTCTTTGGTGAAGTTAATTAATAGGTATTTAATTTTATGTGTGGCTATTGTAAATGAGATTAGTTTTTAAATTTCTTTTTCACATTGTTAACTGTTGGCATACAGAAATGCTACTGATTTTTGTATGTTGATTTTGTATATAGCAACTTTACTGAATTTGATGATCAGTTTCAATAGTTTTCTTGTGGAGTCTTCAGTTTTTCCCAAATATGAAATCATATCATCTGCAAACAAGAATTTAATGTCTTCCTTTCTAATTTGGATGCCCTTTATATATTTCTCTTGTCTGATTTCTCTAGCTAGGACTTTCTGTACTATGTTGTATAACAGTTGTCATGTTGGGCGTCCATGTCATGTTCCAGATCTTAGAGGAAAGGCTTTCAGTTTTTCCCCATTCAGTATGATACTAACTGCGGATTTGTCATTTATGGCTTTTATTATGTTGAGGTATGTGCCTTCTGTCTCCAGTTTTTTGAGGATTTTTATCATGAAGGGATGCTGAATGTTATCAACTGCATGAAGTTTCTTATACGAGTCACATCTATACAGCTATACATAAAAATAGAAAAATATTAAAATTCTTTAAAAATTTTGTTCACACAAGTGAATGAGGATTCTTATTGCTTAATAAAAACAACAAATACATGCTGGAACCCTGTGTGTATTATATTGAACATTTTCTGAATGAAAAAATAAATGAATAAAAGAGACAGTAGTAGTAGCGATAATAACAATGCCACTTAGTATTTTCCAAGTGCTTCCTATGAACCAAGCATTGTTCTAAAAGAATTAGAAGTAACTTAATTCTTATAATAAGACAATTAACAGAATTTTTTTTTCCAAAAAACCCCAAACTTTCCCTACTTGTGTTTATCTACTTATTTATCTAAGTGCGTATATATATATCTCTAGAAAGTAATTTTTCATATATTAAGGGCTTGTTTCTTTGCCATCGAGGACAAAATCCAAACCTATAAGACCATATTTCATGCCCCAGTGGGCAATATCCAATGTTGAGTGAATAATTCCGTGATTGAAAGATTATATTCCATGCATGGAATCTCACTTTTCATGCTAAGGAAGCAAGGTTCTATGTCTAGGAAAACCAAATTCCATGACCAAAATCTAAGTTCCATGTCTGGAATGTCAAGTTCTGCATTTGTATGGCCGTGTTTCCTGCTTGGAATTTGTGGTTCTAAACATGGAGTGTCAGTTTCCCTGCTTATATGGTCATATTCCATTCTTGGAGACTGAGATTGTATACATTGAATGGCATATTCCAAAGATAATACTCCATGCTGGAGATTGAGATTTTATACATGGAGTGGCATGTTCCATACCTGAAAGCACTGTTCTACAGTTGAGGGCCACATTCAACACCTGGAGAAGTATGATATCATACTGAGAAAGCCATATTTTATCCATAGATAGCCAAGTTCCAAACATTTACACTCAGATCCCATATTTAGGGATCAAGTGCCAAGACTAAAACATCTTGTTTCATTCCCAGAAGTACAGATTAGATATTTAGAAGTCCAGAGTTCAGACCTAGATGGCCATGAACCATTTCTGGTGGGCCAGATGACATGCTTTGAGATTCAGGTTTCATCCAAGAACCTGATGGTCCAAGCTTGGTAAAAGATACTTCACATAGATCATAACTTGTGGCATATCTGAAGGACTACTCCATGCCTAGAAGACAAGGATCCGTATATAGAAGCTCAGGCTCTATACCTAGGTTAAGTGTGTATGCTCGGAGAGGCAGGATTTATATCGGCAGAGACATCCATGTCTGAAAAATCAGATTCTGTGCTTGGAGAGTCAGGATTGATATTTTGAAGGGCCATGTTAAACACCTGGAAGGCCAGTGTGCCTGCTTAGAGGGCTGGGTTTTATGCTGGAGATGATGGGGTCAAAGTTCTAAGCCTTTAGGGCCACATCTCATGTGGCAGACCAGATTCCATGTTGTATGACCAAGTTCCATGCTTGGAGATTGAGATTTTATATATGACATATCAGATTTTGTGCCTGGGAGACTGGTTTCCATTTCCTAGAGTGGCAACTTGTAAGGGGTTCCTTTAAGAGATTTGGGGCTAATCAAGAAAAGAGATATGACCACAAGATGCAGTAACACCCAATAAGCTTTATTGTGTGGTGCTTGGACAGGTTGGCATAGAAGGGAAGTCCCCACAAGATGAGTCCATCCAGAGGCTTATGGTGAGTGGGCCATCATCCAGAAGAGGAGGAGGCAAGGGAACATTGGGTTAAAAGAATAGAAGAGGGAGCCTGTGTGTCTAAGTGATGTTCATTCAGCAGCATAACAGAGTGTCTCTGGGTCAGAAAACTCAGAAGGGCAGCGGCACCTTGGTGTCTTATAACCACAAGACTCTACCTTATCAATGGCTAGCAGATATTGGGTGTAGTTTCATGGAATATGCAAAGCAGTTTGGCCCTAAATGGCAAAATTCTGCTCCTTTGGGAGCATTTTAAAAATAATTAAATGTGCAAAAATTTAAGTGTGAGATCATATGCTTTTCAGCTAATGGTTCTCAACCAGCAGTGAAGAAATAACTTAGGGGTCAATACACAGAGGCCATCTTTGGCTCGTTTACATAACACGGCATCTATAACTGAAATTCAGGTACCAACCATGTCTAGGTTGCCAGTTTCCACACTTGTAATACCAGTGTTCCATGTTTGATAAATGAGAGTCTGCACACAAAGTGCCAGACTCTATACTTGTAAGGCCACACATAGTTTGCCATGTGCCTTGCATGTGGAGTCATGTTCCATGCATGGAATTTGAGACTTCATACTGGAAGTGCCAAGTTTCATGCTCACAAGTTTCCATCTTTGGAGACTGAGATTCCACACATGAAGTGACTTGTTCCATACCTCAATGCACAGTTCTATAAATGGGGGTTCAAGTTCAATGTCTGGAGAACTACCTTCCCACACTCAAAAATTCAGGTTTTACCTATACATGGCCAGTTTTGAACATGGAGAATTAGATACCATGTCTACTGTCAAATATCAAAACTGGCAGGTTTTATTTCAGACTTAGAAGTTTAGATTAGATATTTTATACCTAGATGATCAGATTCTATAGTTGGTGGGCTAGATAACATCTCTTTAAATTTGGGTTCTACCACTAGAAGGCTATGTTTTAAGCCTGGAGAAAGAGACATCAAATGGGTAGGAAGTCATGGTTTGCCTCCAAGGCCTAATTCTATGGCCAGAGGCTCTGATTCATATCTTGAATTCCAGATGCCACATGAGATTCTAGAAGCAGTGATTCTATAGGAATGATCCTATGTGTGGAAAGGCAGGATTCACATTTAGATAGACTTTCCATGCTTATAAAGTCAGATTCTATACTTGACGGGTCAGGACTCATGTTTAAATAGCTACATTCAACACTTAGAGGACCAGTCTTCAACCTTAAAGGGCTGGGTTCCATTACAGGAAGTTAGATTCTAAGAAAGTAAGGCTAAGTCTCAGTGGAGAACCAATTTTTATGCCTGAAAAGGCAGAATTTACACCAGAATGAAATCCATGACTGACAATACAGATTTCATTCAAGCAGTGTCACGTTCTAAGCCTCGGATACTAAGATCCTTATCTTGAAGTGCTAGCTTCTATGACTCAAACACTCGGGACAAAGTCTGAATTGCCATATTGCACATTTGTTTCATGCTTGGAGACTGAGATTCCACACATGAAGCACCAAGTTCCGTTCATGTAGCCTCAGGCTTCATACTTGGAGATTGGGATTTCACAGATTGAGTGCCAAGTTCACTGCCTAGAAAACCAGGTTCCATATATTAGGGATCCAACTTCTCTAAAATGTCAGGTTCTGTGTCTTGAGTGTCAAGTTTCTCACATAGAGGCAATGTTCCATGCTTGAGGTTTAGGATTTTACAAATGGGATCAATGCTTGTAAGGCCAGGTTCTATTCTTAGAGATTAAGATTCCACCTTTAGAGTTCCATGTTCCATTCTCTTTGTAGGGTCAGATTCCATGTATGGAGGTAGAGTTTCCTCCCATGAGATGCCAGGTTCTTTGTAGGGCTAATATTCATTTTCAAAGATTGAAATTTTACACACAGCTATCAGGTTGCATACTTGTAATATTAGGCTTTTTACATAGTATGATGGGTACAATGCCTAGGAAATCAGTTACCATGACTTGGCCAAAGACTGTGATTGAAATGCTAAGTTCTGTGTCTGGAATATAAGGCTCCACACATGGGAGGCCAAGTTCTATATATGTAGATTGAGGTGCTACCATGGAGTGTCATTTTCCATGTGTGGATTTTGGGTACCTTCATAGGGAGTGCCAGTTTCGTCCTTGTAGGTCTAATTCCTTGCTTAAAGAATGGATATTTAAAATGTGGAGTTCCAGGTTACATTCGGTAGAGCAAAGTTCTATGCATAGAGATTGAAATTCCACAAGTTGATTGTCAGGATTCATGCTTGGAGATTGAGATTCTATACATGGTATGCAAAGTGTGATGCTTGGAATCTATGTTGCATCTTTTATAGAGCCAAAGTCTATTATTGCAATACCAGTTTCCATGTCTGGAGTGCCACACATGTCAGGCCATGTTCCATGCTTGTAGTTTGAAAGTCCACACATTGAGATCCAGGTATCTTTTTTGAAGCGTTATGCTCAATACAGGGATCATGGAGATTCTGCATGTGAAGTATCAGGTTTCTTGCTTTAGGGCCAAGTTTTATGTTTGAAGATTGATATTCCATACAGAAAGTTCCAGATTCCATGTCTTGGAGACCAGGTGTCATAAACTGGACTGAAATAAACTATGTTAATGAGTGATGAGGAAATGTACATGCCTAGGTGCCATAATCCACACTTCTGCAGCCAAGTTTCATATTCGTATATTGAAAATCTACACATGGAGTGCCAGACCCTGTCATTGTTGGTCCATGTTCCCCACATGAAACATATTCCAGACATGGTGAGAAATGTTCTGTGCATGCAGATTTAGAATCCATTTAGGTAGTAATAAGTTCCATGCTGGCAGACAAGTTTGTATGTCTCAGAGAGCCAAATTCTAGGAGTCAAACCTCATGTTCCTTGTGACATTTTAAAATGACAGTTTTAAAATGTACGAAGCCAAGTTACATGTTTGGAGATTAAGATGCCAAGCATGAAGTACCATGTTGCATGCTTCCAACTTGATGACTGAAATTACACACATGGAATTCCAAGTTCTTTTTTTGGGGGTGATACAGTCCATGCCTAGAGACCAATAGTCCATACATGGCATGCCAATTTCCATGCTGCTAAGACCTGGTTCCATGCTTGGAGATTGAAATTCCATATACTAAATGCTGTTTTCCATGCTTTTAGAAACAAGTCCATGCTTGGAGGTTGGGAATGTATATGTGTGTTCAAAATTCCATGCCTGGGAAAGAAGTTTACTTGTCCTGGAAAGCTAACAACTATACTTCACACTGCTGTTCAATGTCTACAGTGCCAGGTTCCATTCAAATAAGACTG
Organism: Macaca fascicularis; assembly: GCF_037993035.2. NCBI lineage: Eukaryota > Metazoa > Chordata > Mammalia > Primates > Cercopithecidae > Macaca > Macaca fascicularis. The sequence continues at coordinate 100,459,212 of NC_088382.1, forward strand.
TGTTTCATGCTTGCAGTTTGAGATTATAGATATGGAGTGCCTGGTTCTATGCTCAGTAGGCCAGGTAAAATGCTTATTGATATCAATTCCACATACAAAGTGCCAGTTTTCATTTTAATTGGGCAATGTTCCAATTGACCATTGGCATGGAATTTGAGATTTCAGACATGGAATTCCAGGTGGGTTCATACGGTTCTAGATCATACTTGGAGATTGAGATTTCACACATACCAGTATAATGCTTATAGGACATGATGCCATGTCTGGTGATTGAGATTCCAGACATGCAGCTCCAGGTTACATAATTTTAAGGCTAGGTTATATGCTTTGAGATTGAGATTTTACATGTGGAACACCAAGTTAAATTCTTGTTGGGCCAGATTCCGTTTGTGAAGATTGAGATTCCACATATGATTGGAAATGCCAAGCTTGTAGGACCAATTTCAATGCTTAGATATTGAGACAATATCCATGTAGCACAAAATATCATGCATAGTTTTACATAATGTAGTGCCAATTTACATAATTTGAGCATTAGGCTCCATGTTTTGAGTGCCAGTGTCAGTACATGTAAGGCCGTATCTGTCCCATGCATGGAGATTGAGATTCCACACATGGAATGCTAGATTCCATGCTTGTGGGTTCATGTTCCATCCTTCGATTTGAGATTTCACACTGGAAGTCCAAGTTCCATATTTCTAAAGACATGTACTATGCTCAGAGATTGAGACTCCTCACATGGAGAGCCAGATTCTTTGTTTTCAGTGTCAGCTTTTATGCTCAGAGATTCAAATTACTCAAGTAGTATAACAGGTTCCACGTTTATAGCACTTGAAATTTAGATTCCTTACATTACATATTAGCCTACTTGGACTGCCATAACAAAATATCACATGCTGCATGGTTTAAACAACAGAAATTGATTTTCTCACAGTTCTGGAGGCTAGAAGTCCAAGATACGGTGCCAGCAAATTTGGCTTCTGGTTAGGGTTCTCTTCCTGGCTTACAGAAAACTACCTTCTCACTGTGTCCTCACATGACATTTGCTCTGTATGCATGCAGGTAGAGAGCGATCTCTGGTGTCTTTTCCTCTTTTTACCCTACTTATAAGAACACCAGTCCTATCAGATTATGACCCCATCCTATAATCTTCCTCAACCTTAGTTACCTCCCTGAAGGCTCTGTCTCCAAACACAATCACATTGGGAGTTAGAGCCTTGACATATGAATTTGAGGGTGACATAATTTAGTCCATAACACATGGTGCATGAGGTATAATGCCTTGTAGGGCAGTTTCCATGTTTTGGAGAATCAATGTCTATGATTGAAATGTCAATTTCCAAGCCTCAAATACTGGTTTTCAAGCTCATTTGGTCATATTTCATGCTTGCAACCCACACTGGAAGTGCCAGGTTTCATTTGTAGGTCCAAACTCCATGCTTGGAAATTGAGATTCCACACACAGAACGACAGTTTCTGTATTTGTATATTGGATATCCATACTTGGATATTGAACTTCCATGCACAAAGTGCCAGGTTTTGTGCTTGTGTGGAGTTTCTATCCTTGGAGATTGATTACATACATGGAATTCTAGGTTTCTTGCCAGTGAGAATGCATTCCATATGTGGAGAGTCAAAATCTATGAGGTAAGTATAGATTTCCATGTCTTGGATGCCAAGATACACACATGATACATGTGAAGTCATTCTCTGTGCATTCACCTACTTGGATATTGAGATTAAATACATGGAATTCCAGGATCCATGACTAGGAGACCAGTTTCCAATTTCTGGAGAGTGTGTATGTACAGCTGAAATATGAAGTTATATACCTAGAGTATCATGTTTCATGCTTGTAGGGTCAAGTTCCATGCTTTGAAATGGACATTCTATATATGAATTGTCAAGTTCCAAGCTTGCAAAGCTAGGTTTTATGCATGGAATTTTAGAGTTTACACATTGCATGCTAGATTCTATACTTGTTGGGCCAGTTTTCATGTTTGGATATTGAGCATGCATGTGTAGTGTAGAGTAGTTCCATGCTTGGGAGACATGAGACCATATCCTGGAGAGACAAATTTTATAACTCAGATGCAAGGTTCCAGTCTGAGGTAGCACACTCACCACAGGTAAGTTCATATCCCATACATGGAGATTTGTATTCCATACAAGCATTGCCAAGTTGCATGTTTGTGGGGCCTAGTTCCTTGACTGAAGATTGTGTTTCCACCAGTGGAGTGGCAAGTCCATACTTGTAGAGCCAGGTGTCATACTCTGAGATTGAAATTCCACACGTGTACAGTCAGTTTGTATGATTATAGTGTTAAATTCCACGTTTGGAGATTGAGATTACATATGTGTAGTGCAAAATTGGCAAGGTTTCACATGTTGGGTAGTCAACACGTATTCTGTACCTAGATGTCTATGAGCCACATGTAGAAGTCCTGGTTCCAGACCTAGAAGGCCAAATTCTATGCCTAGAGGAGCAGGATTCACATCTGGAGCTACTTTCCATGTCTGGAAAGTTGGATGCCGTACTTAGAGGTCTACGTTCCATGACTGAATGGCCAGGAGGGACAGATTTCATGCTTAGAGGGCTGGTTTCCACTCCTGGAGATCTAAATTCACACTTGTAAGGCTGGATCTTATGTGAAAAACCGTATTTTATGCTTGGAAAGGCATAATTTATACCTAAAAGACAGAAATTAATGCCTTAAAAACCAGATCCATAAATTGGTTGGTCAGATTCCATTCCTCTAGCCTCGTGTTCTGCATCTGGAGCTTGAAGTTCCTTATTTGTAGGGTCAAACTCTATGTCTAGGGCCAGGTTCCATGCCTTGAGTGCAAGACTCCATGCCTGAATGCCAGTTTTCACAAATGGATGACCATGCTCCATACTGGGAAGGCTGGATTATGTGTCTGAAAGTTCAGGTGTCATGCCTAGAGTATCAAGTTCCATTCATGTACTATGATTCCATAGCACAAAGGCAGGTTACATACTGCAGTGGCTGCAGGGTCTCTTCCCATCTCTGGAAGGACAGATTTAACACTTAGAAGGACAGAATGTATGCTTGGAGGAACCGAGTCCATATATGTAGAGTGTGGTGTATGACTGCATACAAGTTTCCATGTGTAGAGGGTCCATTTTCACACTGAAGAATGGAAATGCATGGAGCCAAGTTTCATGCCCGGGTGGGAGGAGGGGGCTGTCATTCCATGCCTGCAGGGCTAGATTCCATGCCTCAAGAACCAGGTTCCTATGAATGGAATGCTAGTCCCAGGCTTGAAGGACCAAGTCTGAAGCCTGGATTGCCTGGTATTGTAGTTAGAAGGCTAGGGCCCATGCTCCAAAATCAGATAATCTAGCTACAACTGGGTTTCTAGCTGACAAGGAGAGTTTACCTCCAAATTTATTGCTAAAGAAATGGCCATTCTAATTACCACATTGAGACTGCGTTGTGACGTAAGTGACCCAAAAAATGAGCAGAAAAAAATATGAGGCCTGCCAGGAGTTTTTAGGCACTGGCACAATTAAAAAGTGCCCACAATGAATAAATTTTAAGGAGACAGTGGAAGAAAAATATGGAGTATTTTTGTTACATACTTCCAGTCATGACTGTTTGACTTAGTCATTAGATTGGCAGTTACTGAGTGCTAGCCATTAGTCAGGCGCTTTGCTAAATCTATAGCTGCATTGTATTGTTTAGTTCCACAGGATGGGTTTGATTATTTGACAAATGAGAAAACTGTGACTCAGAAAGCATTTTACTGATTTCCCCAAAGTTTCCCAGCTGGTATACAGTAGAGCAAGGATATGAACTCTGCTACATTTAATGTATTTTAAACGATAATAGGTTATGTCTGCAGTGTTGAATGAACCCAAAATGAAAAGTAGTTGGTGCTATTTCCCTTGCTGCACAGCAAGACACAGCTGCTTTTGTGGTATGATACCCATAACTCACATTTTGAACAGCAGAATAATCTTAAGTGGTATAAAAAAGAAATGGCACATCAACTCCAATAAGTATTATTTCTAGCAATAAAAAAACAAGTTCTATTCAACTTCAGAGGTATGAATTTATGGTATGTATACATGTGATATTTATAATTAGTTTTTATGCGGCAGTTTTTGTCCCTGAAACACTTTATGAAATTAACTAATTAATCTTCACCATATTCTTTAGAGAGAGATAACTGTAGCCTATCTGCAAAGAGCCGCTGTTATGGGGCTGAAGATGATTTATGAATATGATATACAGTGATAAGCAGACTCAAGGCACTTCAGATACACACAAGCTGACATTGAGGATTTAGGATGCATTAATTCCCTAAGCAAATGTTTATTTAGTGTCATTACTATATAACCTACGGGCTGATACTCCTAGGAGGTGAGACACTGTCTGCCTAGTTAAAGGCAGTGATTATGAGGGTGGGATGTTGTCTTTAGAAAAGACAACAAATCCCTGTTGACTTCTTTGACCCAAATACAAAGACTCCCATGAGGGCAGTTTACCCAAGTGCAGAGACTGCTTCTTCCTTCTGCTCACATTTTCTAACCTGCAGAGTTTATTTCTGTCTTGGCTAGGACTGCCTGGAACTTACAGTGCAATCCTCTGGTATTTGCATTTCTCATCGCTGGTGACGCTTCCCACTGCCACATCTCCCTGCTCATTTTCAGCCCTGTTCTAGTCCCTAGCACCACCCTTAACTACAGTCTAAAGAGAATTAAACATCCTTAGCTCAGAGATCCAAGTTTTACTATTCCATCTTCTATCATGGTAGTCTAACACCAAGGTACGAATACTTTTTTTTTTAACTATGCTAGTGTCTTATCTTACTTGAGGTTCCCTAGAAGCAGAGTCTGAAATGATTGGGCAAATAATTTATAGTCAAAATGCTCTCAGAAGAAACCAGTCAGGGCATGAGAAAACCAGAATAGTACAGGAGTTTGAGAAATAGTTTAGGAATAAGTCCAGCCTCAGCCTGATCTCCTGACCCCAGGGGTACAATTCTCATTCCAGAGGTAAGGGGAATATGTTACTATAATGTGCCTGCAGAAGTCAATTTTTGGATATAAGCCACCCTCAAGGAGGGACCAGGTCCACAATTGGAATATCTTTAGGTAAGATGGTGCTTGTTGGGAGAAAGTTTGTCAGCAGCCAACACCTGCAGTACCTGGGGGACAGGTGCACTGGTCTGGCAAAGGGCATCTGGGCAAAGCACCACCACCATTGGCTCCAGCCCACTTGGTACCACTCAGATTTATTTGCGGCTTGCATTCAGTGTTCTCAGTATACTCACAACTTCTTCTGGTTTTGGTTTAGTCATAATTTCGTGTAAAAATTACAAGATGAAGACTAGCGAGACAAACTACAGCCCTGCTGTTGCTATTGGTCCTGAAAAAGCAAGTGAAACTCATGATGACCTTCCTTTACCACTATGCTTTATTGCTTTCAATCTCAGTTCATATATCTGATGGCCTAGGTGGCTTGCCTGCTGGCTGGCCTAGGCTCACACTCTTGAGGGTTTTGAGCCCCTTGATTACCATGCCCTTATCAGGCCATGGTTGAATTTGCCCATTTTAATTAAAATTGGACTGGGGAGGTGACCTAGAGATGCCTAGTGGATAATGTGTTTGCCAAGCATATTTCTCCCTGCCTCTCTTGTATAACACCAGCCTTATATTCTCATGATAATCCACACAGCATCTCATTTCTTTGTCTGCTGGTCTATTGGAACTATAATCCCAAAGAAAATAGGTAGCACAGGTAACAGCCACAGCTTTGTGTTTAGTAAAACATTTACTGAGTCCTTTGGTGAAAGTGCTCCCTTTCTAGGAACTAGGATCTTCATTCCTGCAGAGTCTAAACTCACAGAGGTGAGAAACACAAATTCCCCAAGTAGGTCACTGGGAATGATGGTGACTGTGGCTATTTCTGTTTCTGTGCCTTAGCTTCTAGATCCAAGTGCTCTATCTATTGGGAACACAATAGCATGTAAAGGTTGTTGATTTCAGGCATTTACTGTACCCTGAAGAAGAGTGCCCACATTTGCAGGTAAATCGTATCTGTAAACGGTATGTTGCAGGAGCAGTGGGTCCTCTCATCATCACGTGACCACTACTGTTCCTCCTTTACTATAAAGTGAGTCTCTTGGTCCAAGGCAATGCCATATAGGATATCATTGTTTTAAAAAAGCCAGTACTCTGGTGATGGTACTGGTTAAAGCACTATAGAAAGGACAGGTTAACCCATATTTCTATCTCCTTTTCAGGGAAGAAGTGGTCCATGTAATCAAGTTACTACCAGCTGTCTGATTCATCTCCTTAAAGGATGATCTCATATCATGGGCTTAGGGGTGACCTTTCTTATTGGTCAGATATTTAGCAGTGGCATTAGCTAGATCAGCCCTGGTGAGAAGGCACCTATACCTTTGGGCCCATGCATAGCCTCCATTTTTGAAACCACGGCTGCTCCATTGATGAGCACATTGCACAAGCACAGGGGTAGACAAGGACAGAGGTGACAGGCAAGCAATCTTATTCACCTGGTGGTTCAGTGCCTCATCTGCACTGAATGTTTTCTGGCAGGCATTAATGTAGAATAAAGATATTCACATTTTGTGCCCACTTCCCCAGGTATACCAAGGTGCCTTTTACTTAGACCTCATTGTCCCCAATCTTCTTATGTTGCTTCTTCCAGGTCACTGATGAATCAGTTAAGCCATTTATCACTACCCATTATTCTATGTAAAGTCTTAATTGGGACCATTTTTCATTCCACACAAATACATTATAAGGTTCTCTGTCAAAGAGCTCTATTCTTTGGGAGGAGCTTACCTCACCACTGTCTTTTAGGGTCACCCATGTGTTAGGATATAGTTAATCATCAGTCCATTTTCAACCTGCAGAACATACTGAGCTAAACCAACTTTGAGCCAAGCCTGCATTTTTTCCTCCTCTGTCACCTGATCTTATGGAGCCCCATAGACCATAGTGAGAGCTGAAGGAGAGGTATTGGTTCAAAAGTGCTGAATGTGGAAGGTATGGCTCACCTGTTCTTATAGATTACTCTTGCCTTCTAGACATACTGAAGTCCAATCCCAAATATTCCAACACCCCATGAAGATGGATTTCTGCTGATGATATGACAGTGAGTCCGACAGAACTCAGTTCAGGGTAGATAGCTCAGAGTTTATGGTCAACTAATGTCCCATAATCATGAGCTCAGTCTCCACTAGGGCCCATCAACATGCCAAAAGATGCTTTCTTATTCTCCATATAGTTCTCTACTGCAGACAACATGGCCTGCATCCTGAACCTTAGGCATCTGTAATGTGATTCTCTTATTAGGCCTTGCTAGAAATTCCACACAGAAAGCTATACTACCATGGAATCGATTGGGTCACGTATTAGTTCATTTTCACACTGCTGATAAACACATACCTGAGACTGGGCAATTTACAAAAGAAAGAGGTTTAATGGACTTACAGTTTTGCGTGACTGAGGAAGCCTCACAATCATAGTGGGATGTGAGAAGGAGCAAGTCACGTCTTATATGGATGGCAGCAGGTAAAGAGAGAGCTTGTATGGAGAAACTCCTCCTTACAGAACCATCAGATCTTAGAAGAATTACTTATTCACTATCATGAGAACAGCACAGGAAAGACCTGCCCCCATGATTTAATTACCTCCCACTGGGTCCCTTCCACAATACAAGGGAATTCAAGATGAGATTTGGGTGGGGACACAGCCAAGCTATATCAGCTCATATGGTCCACTAGGCAGGGCTGCTTGTACCACAGCCTAAACCTGCTACAGAATACTTTCTTGCTCTGAATCCTACTCAAAACAGGTAGCCTTCCATGTGACTTTATGAATGATTTGAAGCATTTCCACAAGCAATATATGCTGCTTCCAAAACCCAAAGAGGCCTATTTAGTTGTGCTTCTTCCTTAGTTGTAAGGAGGGACAAGGTAAAATAACAGGCCCTTCACTGTGAAGGAGATGATTGGCATATCCCACATTACTGACCTCTAAAAGGTTTTCCAGCGTAACATGCTTCTCAAATGATTCAGGGGTTAGCTCTTACCCTCTGGAGTATGTGTCTTATCAGTGCATCTAGGGTACTTGCCAATTCCTGTTCATTAGTTTCAAATAAAATATCAGCAATATAATGGACCAACATTAAGGTCCATGGGATATTGAGATGATCCAGATGCTTTTGCATAATATTGTAACAGATATCAGGAGAGCTAACTAGCACTGGAGCAAAACTGAGAATACATTGTCATCTATGTCTTACTCAGACCACATGGGAGTGTGAACAGTTTTTGCTCTTCCTTCTTGATGACTGGAGAAGAATGCATTTTCCGGATAAATAGCCACCTACCACGTACTAGAGACAGGAATATTTATCTCTTTTAGTAAAGACAGTACATTTGGCACAGATAACTATTTGGCTAATTTTGCAGTATCTGCTGCCATCTACTATATTTGGTTCTTGTAGGGCCAACCTGATGAATTAAATGGGGATACGATGGAGCCTACCACTCCTATATCCTTTAAGTCTTTGAGAGTGTCACTAATTCCTGCCATTCTACCCATAGTGTGATAGTATTTTTTTGTTTACTATTTTGAAAAAGGAAGCTTCAGGGGATTCCACTTGGCCTTTCCTACTCCAGTAACTCTTCTTCCACAGGTGAAGGAACAAATGTGACAATTCAGCCAACTAAATATATTTCTTCTTATTTTACACTTATGAATGGGAAAAATGACCACTGGGAGGGTCTGTGGGCCCAGTGGACCAATGGTGTAATATACCCAAGAAAGTTCTCTACTTATTATGTGACCTCCATTGACTGCTGCTGTAATGTGGGAGGAGGGGCTTGTAGTGAGATTTATGGTTTCCAAGTTTTAGTGTCAGCTCAGACTCTATATCCAACAACCTTCAAAAAGTATGGGTATCTCCAGTGTACAATTACACAGTAAGTATCTGTAGATCCCTTTAGGGGAATTATTGGGAGTTAATACTTGCTGTGGTATTGTGGGGCTCTTTATTCAAGATGCCTTAATTTCTCTTTTAATGATTAATTCTGAGAACTGTCTCAAGTCTGAAAACTGACTGAGGGATGATGCCTTTACTTTGGGCAGCTTGTGTGTTTTTTTTTTTGGTTTTGTTTTTGTGTGTGTGTGTGTGTGTGTGTGTACAATTGGCTATCCATGCATCTTGCCTCTGAGAACACCACGTTTTATGAGCCATCTCCATAAATTCTTGAAGGCCAGGCCCCCTGGCCGCCATTCTGACCTTCTGCCCATAACAGTAATGATACTCGTCTTGTCTCTGGTAGTTACATGCTGTTGCCTGACTTCTGCTATTCTGAGATCCATCCTTCCCATTGTCATTAAGGAACCCAATTCTATAACAGTATCTTCCACTGTCAACCTACAGGGGACAGCCACCATTGTGCTTGTCAGTGATTACAGAATCCCTCTCACCAGAGTATTCCTTCTTGTCAAAAGAAATGTTCTTTGGCCTTTCCAAGGAAGTCAACTAGTGGATCTTCTAGTCTTACATAATAAATTTAGCACTCTCACTTCTCCAAAACTTTTGATCCCTATCGGGATCAACTATTTCAATGTAAATTCTTTCCATTTTCCATAAGTGTCAGCCAGCTGAGAAATATAGAGAAAGAGTACAAAGAGAGGAATTTTATAGCTGGGCCACTGGAGGTGACATCACATATCAGTAGAACCATGATGCCCACCTGAGCCTCAAACTAGCAAGTTTTTTATTAAGGGTTTCAAAAGGGGAGGGGGCGTAAGAATGGAGAGTAGGTACAAAAATCACATGCTTCGAAGGGCGAAAAGCAGGACAAAGATCACATGCTTCTGAGAGAACAGGACAAAGGGCAAAAGCAGAACTACTGATAAGGGTCTATGTTCAGTGGTACATGTATTGTCTTCATAAACATCTTAAATAACAGAAAACAGGGTTCAAAGCAGAGAACCGGTCTGACCACAAATTTACCAGGGTGGAGATTTTCCCCACTCTAGAAGCCTGAGGGTTCTGCATGAGACTGGGGCGTATCTCAGTTCTTATCTCAACCGCATAAGACAGACATTTCCAGAGCGGCCATTTATAGACCTCCACACAGGAATGCATTCCTTTCCCAGGGTATTAATATCAATATTGCTTGCTAGGAAAAGAATTTTGTGATATCTTCCCTACTTGCACGTCCATTTATAGGCTCTCTGCAAGAAGAAAAATATGGCTCTTTTTGCCTGAACCCGCAGGCAGTCCGACTTTATGGTTGTCTTCCCTTGTTCCTTAAAAATCGCTGTTATTCTATTCTTTTTCAAGGTGCACTGAATTCACATTGTTCAAACACACATGTTTTACAATCAATTTGTAGAGTTAACACAATTATCACAGTGGTCTTGAGGTGATATACATCCTCAGCTTATGAAGATTAACAGGATTAAGAGATTAAAGTAAGACAGGCATAAGAAATTATAAAAGTACTATTTGGGAACTGATAAATGTCCATATTAAACTGAAATCTTCACAATTTATGTTCCTCTGCTGCAGCTCTAGCTGGTCCCTCCGTTTGGAGTCCCTGACTTCCCGCAACAGATCCCTGCCTAAACTGCCTGAGAGCATTCTTTTAGAATTTATTTATTTATTTATTTATTTATTTATTTATTTATTTCATTAGTTAATTTAAAGATTCAGGGGGTACATGTGCAGGTGTGTTATATGGGTTTATTGTGTTATGCTGAGGTTTAGGTTTCTAATGATTCCATTGCTCAAGTAGTAAACATGGTACCCAATAGGTAGTTTTTCAACTCTGTCTCTTCTTTTAGAATCCCCAGTGTTTATTGGCTCTATTTTTGTGTCCATGAGTACTTAGCATTTAGCCCCTACTTATAAATGAGAACACATAGTATATGGTTTTATGTTTCTATTAATTTGCTTAGGATAATAGTCTCTAGCAGCATTCATGTTGCTGCAAAACACATGATTTCATTTCTTTTTTATGACTGTGTAGTACTCCATGGTGTATATATATCACATTATTTTAGTTCAGTCTGCCATTGATGGACATCTCAGTTGATTCAAGTCTTTGTTATTGTGAGTAGTGCAGTGATGAATATATGAGTGCATGTGTCTTTGGGGTAAAGTGGTTTATTTTCCTTTGGGCATATACCCAGTAATGGAATTGCTGGGTCAAAAGGTAATTCTATTTTTAGTTCTTTGAAAAATATCCAAACTGCTTTCCACAGTGGCTGAATTAGTTTACATTCCCATCAGTTATGTATAAGCTTCCTTTTTCTCCACAACTGTGCCAACACATGTTATTTTTAAACTTTTTAGTAATAGCCATTCTGACTGGTGTGAGATGGTATCTCATTGTGATTTTGATTTGCATCTCTCTCATTATTAGTGATAATGAGCATTTTTTCATATGCTGCTTATCCACTTGTATGTCTTCTTTTGAAAAGTGTCTGTTCTTGCCCTTTGCCTACTTCTTAATGGGGTGGTTTGTTTGTTTGTTTTATAAATTTGTTTAAGTCCCTAATAGATGCTGGATATTAGACTTCTGTCACATGCATATTTCTCCATTCTGTATGTCTGTTGTCTGTTTACTCTTGATAATTTCTTTTTCTTTTGTTTTTTTTTTTTTTTTTTTTTTTTTTGAGGCGGAGTCTCACTCTGTCACCTAGGCTGGAGTGCATTGGCATGGTCTCAGCTCACTGCAAGCTCCACCTCCCAGGTTCACACCATTCTCCTGCCTCAATCTCCCAAGTAGCTGGGACTACAGGCACCTGCGACCACACCCAGCTGCTTTTTTTGTATTTGTAGTAGAGATGGGATTTCACCATGTTAGCCAGGATGGTCTTGATCTCCTGACCTCGTGATCCACCCGCCTCAGCCTCCCAAAGTCCTGGGATTACAGGCGTGAGCTACTGCGCCTGGCCCTCTTGATAATTTATTTTGCTGTGCAGAAGCTCTTTAGCTTAATTAAGTCCCGCTTGTCAATTTTCATTTTTGTTGCATTTGCTTTTGAAGACTCAGTCATAAATTCTTTGTGTAGGCCTATATACAAGAGTATTTCCTAGGTTTTCTTCTAGAATTTTTAGTTTGAGGGCTTAAACCTCAAGGTTTAAACCTAAGCCCTAAGTCCTTAATTCATCTTGAGTTTATTTTATTTTATTTTATTTTTTTGAGACAGGGTCTTGCTCTGTCACTCAGGCTGGAATGCAGTGGTGCCATCACGGCTCACTGCAACTTCCGTACCTCAGGCTCAAGTGATCCTCCACCTCAGTCTCCTGAGTAGCTCGGACCACAGGTGTGCATCACCATGCCTAGATGTTTTGTTTGTTTCGTATTTTTAGTAGAGACAGAACCTGACCATATTGCCCAGGCAGGTCTTGAATTCCTGAGCTTGAGAGATCCACCTGCCTCAGCCTTCCAAAGTGCTGGGATTACAGGTGTGAGCCACTGTGCCCAGCCTTGAGTTGATTTTTGTAGATGGTGAGAGGTAAGAGTCCAGTTTCATTTTTTTTTTCTGCATATGGGGAGCCAGTTTCCCCAGCACTATTTACTGAATAGGGTATCCTTTCCCCGTTGTTTATTTTTGTTGACCTTGTCAAAGATCAGAAGCACTGTGGCTACAAGGTCATCTAACTAGCATCAAGCCTCTTGCAAACTGTATGATCTTGGGATCATTTAAATTTCTGAGGCTCAATTTTCTTGTGAATGAAATGGGGATAACAATAATACCTACCTCATAGTGGGAGAACGTTAAATGAGTTCTGAGAAGGACATGTGATTCTAAAAGACCCTGGCTCCATTTCAGAAATAAAAAATATCATTTTACCACTACTGTAAGAGTTCTTTGATGGATGCTATTTGGTTGGGACTTAGAATATTGCCTCTTCCTAGATTCCCCAGGGCTTTACTGAACCGGTGTGTTGGAAACCACTGCTCTCCCACCCCAACCCTGCCTAATATTAGTCTCTTTGGATATAGCTGCTGCCTCCTCCCTGGATCGCAGGTTCTATCTGCTGGCCTCCACGCCCAGTGGGCAGATCTGGTTCTTAACTCCAGCCCCTCTAAACTACTTCTCACTTCCTCTCAGTCTGCATTGGGTGGAAGTGGTCCTACCCCTGGAAGAAGTACAATGGAGTTTACTATGGTCTCTGTGCTTTGGAACTAATTGCATTATGAAGCAAGAGCCAGCTTCAGAGTGTAAGAGTCTTCAAAACCACCATGTCATTTCATTTATTCAGCTTCAGTGCTTTAGAATATATTTGTACTGCATCACTGTGTCATTTTGCAACTGAGTATTATTTTCAAGCATGATTTGTTCCTGTCACATAAAATGATAAATTTGTTCATTTAGAACTGCAAATCTAGTTATTCATGCTTTATGTAAGCAAATTAATTTTTTTTCTTTGGGATTCTTGACAATATTTAATATTATGAATTCTATCAAGATGTTATAAAAGGAATCTGAATTTTTAGAATCATAGTAAATTGCAAAATGGGTTTATTAATTTGGGGAGGAGAGGTGTTGCAGAAGAGGTGACATGTGAGCTGGGACTTGGAGGAAGACGTCAAGTTCCCCAAGTGCAGATATGGGGTAGGGGAGAGCAGAGAGTTGGATATACTGGAGAGAAGATGGCATGAGCAAAGGTGTGGGGAAGGGAAAAGATGGGGTTGGAGTGAAACAAATCTACTGGTGCCCAGTTTGGAACACAGTCCAAACAAATGGCTAGAAAGGTATTATGGGGACACATCTATAGAAATCCTTGAATAATGCCTTTTTGATGTATCCATCCTTCAGCCTTGCTGCTTCAGAGCGAATGAAATTAATTCATGTGTGATAATAAAATCATAAGTAATGTTATAGGGTGTTGATATACATACCAAATCTTTTGAGGTTAGAGTCACAATGGATCTATTAGAGGAAAGCAGACCCAAAATGAAAATTATTCTCTTCTTATTTATGACAAGTGCTATGGTATCATAATATGAACATCTCTCTTAAGGTGAAATGCTTAAAAATATAAATAACTGCAATATTTCTGATTATAAAATGTATGCAATCATTTGTTGTAATTTTTAAACATGAAAAATATTTAGAAAGAAGGTCAAAAGTCACTTTAAACACTTTCATCCAGATAAAATGGCCACTAATGTTTTGTATTTTGGTGATCTTTCTTCCCAAAGTCTTGTGTGTGTGTGCATGTGTGCATGTGAAGGTAAGTATATGTGTACATGTGTGTGCATAGGCATGTATGAGCCTGTGTCTGGAAAGTGGGCTCATGGGAAGAGAGGCAACCAGATTTTGCACAGTCTTGAGAGCAACACAATGGATATTTGGACTCAGTCTCAAGGTCAGTGGTGGCCACTGAACATTTATGAACAGAGTAAAAAATGAGATAGTATGTTCAAGATTGTTGCTCTGACTGTGACATTAATAGGGAAAGGAACTATGAGAGGTCAGGTATTTCAGGAGGAGGCTATAACTCTGGAGTTGAGATACTCAGAGAGGTGAAGTAGGGCAGAAATTCAGGCAGGTAGATGGCTGTGCATTTCAGAACTATTTATGTGTTTAAATTCACAAGACCTTGTGGATGATCAGATTTGTGAGAGTTGAAGGAAATCAAAGGTGATTCTTACTCTTCTTTAAAAATAAAAAGATGAAAGTGTTCATCAAAGTGTGTCCTGTTCTCTTGCTCATATTCACAAGGCATTACAAAGAGATTTATAAAATTGCTTATTACATAAATTAATGATAATGAACTTTACTGAGCAATCATTTTGAGCCAGAAGTGAGATATTTCATTTAATCCTCACAACTGTCCATGAAGTAAGTGCTTTATCACCATTTTTACAGATTAAGAAATGAGGCACAGATAGGATAAATGATTGACCTAAGGACACATAGTTCAGAAGTAAAAGAGCCTGTGTAAGACCTAATTCTCTCTTTCTCAGAATTTCACATTATAATGATGACGGTTATGGACTGGATTTTTCGCCACCCCACCACCCAAATTCATTTGTTAAAATGAGGTTGCAAGGGTGGAGGTTTAATCCAATAAGGCTGATATCCTAACAAGAAAAGGAAGAGACACAAAAGCTCTCTCTCCACACACACATATAGAAAAGGTCATGTAAAGGTATAGCAAGAAGGTAACTGTTTACAAGAGAGGAAGAGGGCCCCTGCCAGGAACCAAATCAGCTGACACCTTGATCTAGGACTTCCCAGCCTCCAGAACTGTGAGAGAGTTAATTTCTGTTGTTTCTGTCCCCTACTCTGTGGTATTTTGTTATGGCAGCCTGAGCTGATTAATACAATGTCTTCTAGTAGCAACAATCAAAGAGAATTCAGTGACATTAGGGAATCCTTTTAAACCTAAAGCAAGTTTGCCAACTGGAAGATGGGCAGTTCACTTAAAAGAATTTTAAAAGTCCAACTTCTTAGACATTAAGTATCAATTAAGGCTAGTAGGGCAGAACTTCATGATTACTTAGAAGTTTTCTTTTATTTTTGAAATGATTGGTATTGTTAATTTTTAAAGTGTTAATCCTTTTAAGCCAAAACTTTCTCCTTTCTTTTTTTTTCCCCCAACAGACAAATTTGAAGCGGGGAAGGAAATTGGAAGGAGGAAGTCACTGCTGTTGTTAAGCTCTGAGAATTTTGCCAAGTGTAATTCAGTCTGTAAATTGCTTTTGTAAAATAAATTCTTGGAAAACAGTTGCAAAGATGTAAATAAAATTCTGTATTTTATATAGTACCTACAAAGGATTGAATCTACTCACCTCAAGGGTCAACTATGATCCAAAAGGACTAGTTTTGTTCTTAAAAAATATTATAACAGGTTTATGTTGTTGGTTCTAAAATGTCTACTACTTCAGCTATTCTGAAGAATAGCTGCATGAATAGAAGAATATGATTTCCAACTTGTGGAGTGAAAAGCAGCTTAATAAATCTAGTTTAAAAATCACTTTAAATTTTTTTCAAATAACCTTGGCTCACTCACAAGCTAAGTAACATATTTTAGCTTTCAGGGGTTCTGTTTAGAGAAATTGTTAAGTGGTCCATCTGTTTTATATGTATTTCCCTAATTAGAAGCTAATTTGCACTTTTTAAGGGAAATATCAAACGCATTACAGAAGCCCCTTTGTATATATAAAGGAGCAACCAAGAGCAGAAAATGGAAACCAGGGTGAAACTGGGTGGTTTTATCCTCTCGATAATTGCAGGCATATGAAGAAAGTCATGACTACCATAACGCCTGCCAAGGTGAAGAGTGGGCACATTATGGCATTCACAGTATCATGCACCTCCCTCTCTTTACGTCTCTTTGAGGTTAATAAAGTTCATGATACTGTACACATAATGATGATCCTACTGTGCATGGATTGCTGATTTATTCAACCAGTATTCACTGAGAGCTGGGACACAATGAACAAAACAGACAGGGGCTGCCCATAGGGTATTCACAGTGAAATCTTCACCCATTCTCATGAATCCCACAAAGTTTTATGAAGTTTTATATAGTCTTTAGAAATAAAATTAGGGCTTGGACAGGTTAAGTGACTTGCCCATGGCTCAGTGGCTGGCATGGCAAAGCTGGATGTGGGTCCCCAATCCTGCCCCTACTGCATTTCCTCCTAATGATTCCCCAGGGTTTAGTAACCCATCCTTAGGAATTTTACTGTGAGATTCCTAAATGTCCACATCAGTGTGAATAGGCCAAGTCTGAAATAAATTAGGCCTTTTTGTTACGACCTGGGCAAAACCCTTAGGGCCTCTATACAGAGCTGCCAGATTCTCTCTTCCATCTCCCTACATCTCCCTATAATCCTTAATTTAAAAAAAAAAAAGTAGATGCAAAATTACAATAGCTGTTTTCTGCATTTTCTGACTGTGAAATGGTAGCTTAATTCATCAAAGTCTAACCTTTCTTTTTGGGGGAGGCAGGGGTTCCTGCACTTTGTTTCCCTAAGTACATCCTTAATCTGCCACTTGGTGACCCAGCTCTCAGCTCTGCCCACCTCTAGAAGCTGATGCTTATAAATCTTTCACCAGATTTTGAGGCCTCTCTGCTTTGTCTCTGTATCTTTTTAATCATCAATTCATGTCACTGGACGTTATGACAAGGAAGAAGCTAACATCATTCAATTTCTTACTGTGATGCCTATGTTCAGTATAAGATTTATTTCACCTTTCCTTCCTTTGTTCATTCATTCCACATTTATTGAGTGCCTACCATGTGTGTAGCAATATACCAGGCACAAGATACAGACGAAAAATAGAGTTCCCACTCTGAAGCATCTCAGAGTTCAGACAGGCAGACAGAGAAGATACTAAAAAATCATTTTTAAAAATGTGATAAGGGACATGAAAGGGGTACGCAGAGAGTGCTATGGAAACAAGGAAGAGGAGAAACCATTCCAGCCCAGGGGATTGGTGGGGATGGAGCAGGGAGGAGGCTATTCTGCAGAGGAAAAGATGTCTGAGCTGATTCTTAAAAAGCCAACTAAGTGATGGGCCACATGATTAAGAAACACATATATTCTAGGCAGATAATGCCAAGGGCAATGGCCCAGGAGCATGGGAGAGCAGTGCACATCAAGGGACCTACAAGTAATGATAAATAGACACTTTTTTTTCTGCCATTATTTTTATGCAGGGTTCTGTGCTAAGTGTCTTGCATACATTATTTAACTGAATTCTCATCTAAACCCTGTGCAGCAGATACCATTCTTATTTCTATTTGAGAGTTGAGAAAAACAGAGGCTAAATAACATGCCTTAGTATTATCCAAATATAATAAGAAGCTAGGCTAGGCTTTGAATATCATAATTTGCCTGCTCAACCACTCCATGCCACTCCAGTAATTCTGTGTGGCCAGAATGTTGAGGCTGGGAAGGAGGCAGAGAGAGAAAGGCAAGAGATGACACAGAAAAGGTGATTTTATTTTAAAGGCTCCAGTGAGCCTCTGAAGGATTTTAAGCAGGTGTGTGCTATGCTTAGATGTGCATTTTAGAAGCCTCACTCTGTGGAAAGGATAAAGTACAGATGAGAAGAAAGCCAGATTGGAGACAGATAAATCAGACAGGCAGCTGGGCAATACCCCTGGTGAGAGATGACAGTTTTTTTGTATCATAGTGGTGAAAGAGATGGAGAGGAGAGGAGTGATTCCAAAGATATCCCTTGCAACTGATTAGAGAGAGATGAGGATGGGATAGAGGTCGGGTGAAGGACCGTGAGGGAAGGAGTCCAAGATTATTTCGGGGTTTCTCTTTTGGATGAATTGGTGAAGGCTGATGTTATTCAACAAGTGATGGAGCATAAAATAATTAGGAAAAATGATGAATTCCTTTTTAGACATGCTCAATTCAAAATGCCTAAGAAACATTCATAAGAAGATATATAGCAGTCAGACTGAAATATGAATCTACATAGTCATCAGCCTACAGATGAAAAATCATGGGCTTGGGTAATATCAGTGTATGGAGGAAAGAAAGACAGCAAGAATGGGAAGGGAATAGATGAAGTAAGGGTACAATTTAGAAAATGTAACATCTAGAAGTCTAGAAGAATGAGGAGACTCCATGAAGACTAAGTAGAGTAGGAGGAACATGATTAGAAAGAAAACGCAAGAATTTCAAGAAGGAGGGAAAAATCTGTAGCGTCCGGGGCTGTAGACAGCAATGTCTTGGTCATAGTTACCGCCACTGCTTACCAGACCCCCATGTTCCAGACACCATACCCTACTGAGTACCTTACGTGAAGTCTCTCTGTTCTTAACAACATGGTTGCAAAGCAGTGGTGCTGGTAGGGAAAACAGTGACTAACTGTTGAATTCCTTCTCTCTGCCTACTGTTTACTAAGCTCTATGCACACAATACCTCATTCTTGTTTTTACAGATGAGAAATTTTGCTTGTGAGAAAGGTAAAGACAGGGAACACTAACTATAACAACACATATGGTTAAGGGAGGATACTAGGCAGTGAGGATTTCTTTTTTTTCTTTTCAAGATGGAAGAGCTCTAAGTTGAGTAAGCCAGTAGCGCACAGTGGCATAACAGAAAAATGTATCTCAGGGTAAAATAGTTCATAGGAAAATCACCATTATTAGTTAATAATTTTGGCCCATGGCACTTACTATTCCTGAGTCCTAATTTTGCCCTCTTCAGTTAGATAAAACGGTCACACAGAATAGGCACTCATGGGGAGAAGTCTCTCTGCTCTGCCTCAGCCTTCACTGCAAACATCTGGTGTTACTCTTGTCTCATTGCATTAAAATTATCTATTAAAATAGAGTTTCCTTAAGTTCTGTATCTTCTGCAAAGGCAAGGCCAGTTCTTTTTATCATTTCCCCATTTTGCCCGTCAGTTGCCTGGATTGAAGCAGGCAATCAATAAATGTCTGAAGAGAATTAAATTTTTTAACCAGTTATTTCCAATGAGTTAACTATGGGCTTCTTTAACACTAGAAATTAAGATTGAATTTATCTGTCAGAGTCCAAACATAAAAAACTAACTTTGACTAAGGTAAAACAGAAAAGAAAGTTTTGGAAGGATACTAGATCTCTCAGGAAGTTGGCAGAAAGCCAAGATCAAGATTGGAGGACAGGGCTGCTGAAATCACAGGGTGCCATTATCCATTTGATTAATTCATCTTCAGGGCTCCCCTGGCACTGTGGTCACACTCAACACTACACTGTGAGTGTCTACTGCCATTGATAAACTTCCCTGCATGTCCCTTGATTCAGATTTAAACACACATGTGAAGTCCTTTCAGCTGAGCCTAGTTCTCAGCCTGTGCTCCAGCTACCAGGGAAGAGAGAGAGGATCTTCCTCCTTCCCTTCAGAAGACGTGAGTTCTGCCCCTAAGCAGGACCCACACCATGGGGATAGGCACTTAAAGAGGAAGGGGATTTGGATCCAAGCTGCCAAGGCAACAGAAATGTCCACTAACCTGACCGAAAGGATTCTGAGTCATTAGTCAAAAGGGAAGGATAACCTTCCCTAGAATTTAAGATAGAAATAAGATAGATTCCCAGCTGTCTGAAATGGTTTAGATAATAGTTCTTCCACGAGGCAGAGATAGATTGAAATACAATATATTCCCACACAGTTATCATCTCCTAAAATGCTAGAAATATCTTCATGTCAAAGTCTTATCATAGAAAGCCTGAGAACTGGAACCTGGAATTACATTTCTATTTTTTTTAGGCCCTTGCTACAAAGAAGTTGCATTTCCTCCCTCAAGTCGGTTGTCTGCTGTTTGCGACTGATAGTGTGCACAGCAGTGCAGCGTGTGTGTTTCATGAAAATGTGTGAAAACTGCTTTCAAAAATGCGTGCCATCTAGATAAAAAGAAAGCTATAAAAATATATTTGGTTGCCACTTCATAGAGCCTATTGAATTTGTCTGTGAATGTGAATCTAATTGCCATTTTTTCTGCTAGAGTCTCTGTGAACATTACATTTCCATTAAAAAGAGAAGTCAGCTAGAGCAGAATGTATTCCTGCGTTCACACAGGAATCATTAAAATAAATAGTGACCAGTTGATTGCTTAATAATTTATGTTTCTTCTTGATAGACCATTAGAAGAAATAAGCAAAGCCACAGGTACAGAAAATGTCATTCATTGTCAGTAAGGGGAAAAGTTATGTTTTTACTAAAGTGTTACAAACAGCTTCCTGGTTTGATGACTGCTGATTATTCTCCTGTTCTTCATTTATAATCAGAGAAAGTCTCCTTTATTACCTGTTCTTGTTACCATGGGATTGGCATAAAAATATTACCACTTGTGAGGTTGAATTTGAGGCCTGAGGGACCCTCACAATTTGGGTTAGAGGGGTCGGACTTAAACTGCACTTGTTGCAGAAAAACCTATTCAATTCTTCATCTGATGGCAGGAATAAACAACATGCTATTTTGATAAATTCAGTAACTTGATGTTCATAGTTGACAGCCCCCCTCCTTCTCGTGGTTTTTCTCCTTCAGTGATTTGAATGGCCTGTGTCCATTTGATGAGTTGACCAGTATGTTTTTTTAAATGATTTTGTATTTATTTTGATGCACAGTTGTCAAAGAAAGGGTCTATTCTCACAATTCAGGTAAGGAAATTTGCAGTTAATGAGGAAAATGCACATAAAGATGCCAGATGGAATATTCCTAAAGCACAGCTCCAATCAATATCTCACCCCTAAGTTTAATGTCTCTAAGTCTCTACCTAATTAAGTCCAGAGTTCTGTCCTTGGGCTTCACAGATTTTCATCCTGTAGCCTCTGCCTATTTTCTGAGATTTTATTCTACTATTTTCCTGTACTGTATGTACAGCACAGTTAAGTTTGGTGATTCTTAATCCTTGCTGCACATCAGAATCACATAGAAATCTTCAAACAATCCACTGGGTCCACCACATGCTAATTGAAAGTGAATTTGAGGATGAAGCACAGGCATCAGTTTGGTTTGTGTGTGTGTGTTTGTGCAGGAGGGTTAGCTCCTTATTTTGATTATCTGTTGTTACAAATCCAGCCACCCCAACACTTATTTGTATGAAACAGTATACATTTTATTATGCTCCCAATTCTGTGGGCCAACTGTTTTGACAGGGCACAGCACTGGTAGTGTGCCTTTACTCCATGATATCCGGGGTTTTGGCCGGGACAACTCACACAGCTAGGCATGTCTGCAAGAGCTGGGGGCTGGAGTCATTTGCAGGCTTCCTCATTGACATTGCTGCTGCTCAGGCTGGGATAATGCAAAGGCTCTGCTTAGCTAGACCTGTAAGCCAGGTGTTTACATATGCCTTTCCATATAGCTTGGGCTTCCTCAAAGCATGGTGGCTTAAGGTAGAAAAACTTCTTATAAGGAAGTTCAAGAGTCTAGGAGCAAATCCACTGTAAAAAGTGGAATTGCAAAAGCTTTTATGCACCTACCCTCGGAAGGCACATAGCATCACTTCTGTTCCACCATTGTAGCAGTCACGGTCTTTCAGATTCAAGGGGAGGGGACCCACTTCTCTATAGGAAGAATGTCAATGAATTTGTGGACACATTTTAAAGTTACCACCCACCCCAGGTGATTCCAATGTACAGGCAGAGTTGAGAACAACTGGATTCATTTTCTTGTAAGCACCCATCTACAAAGCAGCAGTGGGACTTGGGTGAAGTGAATGAGACACCTAGGGTGCAAAACTTAAGAAAGTCACTCTCAGGATCATGCAAGCACAGGATAAGGATTGAGAGCAAGTGTCTCCTTAGATTCCGTGCTCAAGGGGCCTCACTTGCCACACCCTAGTCCTGACCCTACTACAGAGCAACTGTGTATGAATCATTAGGGTGAGGAGGACTTGGATTCCTGGACTAGACAGTACTTTAGTATTGGGATTTGGAAAGCCCAGGTCGGATCTGGGATTCTGTATGTTTACAGGAATCCCCAGTGGACTACTTCCAGCTTCCATGTGCTTTCCTGGGGCCATGCTTTGCTTACGCTCTTCCTTCTGCCTGGAAGTGTTTTCCTTCTATTTCTATTAAGTATGGTGATTTGTGAGGTCCGTTTCATATACCGCTTCTTTTATCAAGCTTTTATTGGTCCCGACAGCCAGAGTGTAACCTGTCCCTCCTAAGAAACCCCTAGCACATTTTACATGCCTTTAAGACACCCACATGTTGATCAGCATTTTGGTTGTGTGTGGGCCTGTCTTATAGAAAGAACGTGTTTACTTTTCTCCGAAGGCCACAAAACGGAGATCTAGATCCTCACTGGTAGAGGCAGAGTCTTGTTTAGACAAGGTTCCTTCTTTTTTTGCCTTATCTTGCTCCCAGACAGCTCAAGTTTGTAACCGACACATACACATTTTAGATGCCCAATAAACTGGATCTCTCTCCTGATGAAAGGTGTGGTCAACTTCCTATTTTTACAGCCTTCGCAGAAGCCCTCAAATACTGAATAATTACCCTCGTTTAAACGTTTGAACACAGATAAGGACTTCGTCTTTATTGTGACTTTGGAAAACTTCATGTTTGAACATCACCTAACAATCC
Source organism: Macaca fascicularis (assembly GCF_037993035.2). Classification (NCBI taxonomy): domain Eukaryota; kingdom Metazoa; phylum Chordata; class Mammalia; order Primates; family Cercopithecidae; genus Macaca; species Macaca fascicularis. Next base: position 100,482,295 of record NC_088382.1, read on the forward strand.
TTGCCCCATAGCAAACGTTTTAAGGAAGCTTACTCTAGGTAGAGTTCATAGCACCGCCACAGGTAAGCCTCAGAACCCTCTGGGGTGAGACCAGCGTGACCATTTTACTGATGAGGAAAAGTGAGGCTTACAGATTAAGTCCCTACAGCGCAAGATAACACCCAATGGCTTAATCCCTACACCAAACCAGATGCTCCTGGCTTGCTGGTATCCATGAACTCCGCCCCCGCCTTTGGGGAGGGTCAGGCAGAGAGGCCACCGGGACTTAAAGCAGGTAGAACCTCTCTGACTTCCTCCCTACTTATAGCATCCACTCTGGGGGGAGGCTGGGGGCGTCCTTACTTTGCTCTTTGGCTGCTCAGGACAAACGCCTTGCCATTTGCCCATTCTGTCTGTCCCGATGCCCTCCTCCATCCCTGCACTTGGGGCCCTCGTGGGGCGGGCAGGGGCCCCCAGGTTATCTCCAGCCGTGGTCGATGGCCCTGCCTAGGGCAGAGCCCGCTCCCCTCCGCGCGTTGCTAAGTGCGAGGATGACACCCATCCAGACGCCGTCAGCCGCGGGAAGGGGGAGGCGAGAGTTGGAGCGCGTGGGAGCGGAGGCCGGAGGAGGGAGGGGGGACACCGAGCGCAGGGAGCGCGGAGGGAGGCGCGCGCGGGAGCGAACATCCACCAGGATCCCGAGCCGGGCGGCGGCGAAGCAGCAGCTACGGCCGCGCCCTTGCCAGAGTGGGTGCGTCAGCCTAGCCCCGCTCCGCCCGCGGCGATCAGGGCTCCCGAGGATGGAGGATTCCCAGGAGACATCGCCGTCCTCCAACAACTCCTCGGAGGAGCTCAGCTCTGCTCTGCACCTCTCCAAGGGCATGTCGATCTTCCTCGACGTAAGTACAGACAGCTGGAGCTGGGCGGTTGCTTCACAGCATCTTTCTTTTCCCCGAAAGGAAGGGGTTCGGCTCAGGTGCTGACCAGCTAATGCTTTGTCCCCAGAACACAGGCGAGAACTACCTCCTTTCCCTCCAGAAAAACACCGATGCAAATGCAGGAGGAACGACTGTCCCTTAACTTGCAGCTAGGGCTGTCCCAGACCTGCAGCTTGTGGCTTAACACCCTTAAGAAAATTACAAAAGTTAGATTTTCCAACAGGCTGGATTTCGTAGAGACACTATTGCAAATACAACAGACATTTGAGTGCATAGGACATTTTAAAGAGGCACAAGGTGTAGGGGGGTGAGGTGGGGACAGTGTCCCAACTCATCTCTAATGCGCCCTATTTGCAGCCTCCACCCTCGTGGATGCTCTCAAGCAACCCAGCGAGGGAAGCAGTAGAGAATGAGATGCCCTCGTCATCCTCCCCCATACCCCCTCGGAAAACAATTACTTAGAACATATTTGTTTTTCTTTCTACAGCAAGGGGAAAGATGATTTTCATAATGATTCTTTTTGTCGCTGCCACCTCTTCTATTTTCCCTTTTTCTTCCCTGATATTCTCCTTCTCTGTTCCTCTCTAACTTCTAATTACTATTGTCATCTCCATCAATTCTAGCTTTTGACTGTTTTCCCTTTGGTCCTATTTCTCACTTCGGTGTCGACTGCCTGCCTTCATTACTCTGATCTGATCACATCCTTTCTTTTTCTTCTGTGCTGGGTTTTTTTTTTTTTTTTTTTCCTGTATGGTGTGGCTTCTATCTTTACAGCACTTTTATTTCTTATTTATTTTTCAATTTTGTTTTCCTCTCCTTCCTGCTGTTTCTTTTCTCTGTATTTTTCCCTCTGTTGCCCATCTCTTTTCTCTGCTTTGGGGTTTCTCTCAGCTACTTGCCGGGCTCCGGGCTCTCCCAGCCCCTCAGTTGTCATGCTGTCGCCGGAGGTCGTGCCTAGCTCAGTGGGGACAATTCTGGCTGCTTCTTGTTTAGGCATGATAGAAAATGTCAAAGGACATGGAGGAGTGCTATATGCTCTGTCCTCTACCCTTCTCTGAGTTATCCTTTCTTATTAAAATCAAAATGAGTGGGAGATGGGCCAGAAACCAGGTAACATTTGTTTGTGGAGAGATGAAAATATGAGGAAATCAAATTATTAGTATCATAATGGTGAGGCAGAGATAAAGAGGATAGGAGGATGTGAGGAGCTCTCCCAAGTTTATTTTGAATGGATTGGCTAGAATTGTTTTTAATTCTAGAGAAAGAAGCTCCTAACAATAATTCAAATTGTTGTAAGGCAAATGATAGAAGCGAGGTTCAACTGTGTGTACTGGCAGCCTTCACCCCTTATCACCTGGTGGCTCCAATTGGAGATCCAGGCATTCTGAGCTGGTCATCGCCTTCCCACCAAATTTCAGGTGTGGTCATTCCTATTCAGCCACCCAATCAAACAGTTGAGTACCTTATCCTTCATGAGCATTTATCTCTGCCTGGCTTGGGTCAATCAGGTGGTGTTATTAGTGCTCATGGCTTAACAGGCTGATCTTATTCAAGTATGCTGTTCAGAGCCATACAGCCCTTGAGGATGTAAGCTGGGAGAAGAGAAGGGCACCACAACATGCCTGAAAAGTCAAGGCCCCTGGAAATCATGTCAGTTATGAGGCTGACAATTAAGGGGCCATGGAGTTGATTCAAAGGGGACAAGTGGGGCCTCCATTCATTCTGACCTGATCTTCACTCTGTCCCCCATTGAGATCAAGTGCTTCCTCATGCTTTTTAAAAAGCAGTTAACAAACCCTGGTGATACTGTGGAGATGAATGGATTAAAACTATACATATGGAAAGTCATCCTCCTGACTCATACACCAGTCATTGCTTAAGTATTCAACTGCAATGTTTTCGAAGAGAAAATTAAAATTTCATTTTTTATTATGCATGCATGATTGTTTCCAGTCTGTAAACAAATAGCATCAGGTCCCTGTACTAAAGGAACTTGTCGTCTATGAATAGGGTGCTCTTGCCTTTTATATTTCAGAGATTTAAAAATAAAAATATGAAACCGATTCCCTGTGAGAGGTGTTGACATGCTTGTTTGTCAGTAAAATGCTAGAGTCTACAAAAATATCTGCTATTGGATTTTGTCTCGAATGGAAAAGATTTTGTTTACACTTTTCTTTGAGTTATTTTGTGAAAAATCTAACACTGGTGAAATATGTGATACAAAAAATGATTTGTTACTTAGGGATTTGTGAATTATTCATTTCTGGATCATACCACTTTTAGCAAAATAAAATGTGAACTATACATGCATAACTTTATTTTATTAGATTTAATATATTCTAGTGGCACTATCAAGAAAGATTACTTTTAAAATTCTCTTCATATTATAATAAATAAATGATAGATATTGCCTGTTCCAAACTGGAACAGGTAATTATCTGTGTGTCGTCTGTATCACACAGATAATTTCCAAATTTGAGGAAAACTTTGATTTGCAGTGCTTTTTATTGCAATGTCACTGGAATAATCAATCATTTAAGAAATGATTTAAACTGCTACTGAGAATACTATTAATGACATGATACACATGACCAGCTGGTTAGAAACTAGAGACAGATTTTAACAAGAAAATCAGAGGTAAATTTGCCACAACTGTTGGCTTTTCCTTCCGTATCCTCTCCAAATCAGCAATAGTAATGGCTATGATATTTTCTTAGGCTGTTGTGAGTATGAAATAAGAGCTCATAGTTTGGAAAATGGAAACAAAGCAAAAAGTGTTGCATAAATTTGAAATATTATGGTTATTTCAGTGTTCCACACTGAGTGCATTAAATGACAGTAACAGTAGCTAAATTCACAAACTGATGCAGGGACTGTTTCTTCATGAATCTAATTTATAGAATTGTCTTGCTAGAATATGACAGAATTAAGTATCGGTTCATCATAAATACTCTTGAATACTGACAGGAGGCTTAGAAAACCTAGCACTGGTGCCAAGGTATGCCAGTGCATTGAGGCTGGAGCGAGCATTTGCACACAGCATGCCTGCCAGCCACAGGAGAGGGACTCAACTGGGTCCTGGCAACACAGAGGACCGGGGGATGACTATTGCTTTTCCTTTTACACCAATGAACTATCATTTCCCAGGTTGCTGCAATTCAGCTAACAGAAGAGGAACTCTAGTTTGGAATACTAGTCCATGTAGCATGTGTCTCCTCTTTTGAGTCATTACATTAATCAACTTTGCTACTGTGCAAAGGGAGAAAAACAAACCTTCAACTCATCCCCAAAAGCAAGAGAAATTCCCAAATGAAATTAGTTGCAACTTCACCCACCCAATGCCACTTTCCTTTCCCATCAGTTTTCCTTTTATTTTTAACTGGAAGGGAAGTGACTGTCCCCCATTTCACTGCTGAAGTGGGAATGAGGCTGGAAGGTTGTGAAGGCTGCTTGTCTTCCCCTCCTTCCTTCGTCTAAGCACGCACACTCATGTACACTCTGAATGCAAGATACAGTGCATAGATGGTCAGGAACTTGGTGAAAACAAAAAATAGTTTCTCTTCACAACGATACTTAATTCTGAAGCCCCATAGATGCTCATTTGTAGGACGTGTGAGATGTATAGAGGACTGTTGAAACAGAACGAGTCTTCCAGATGCAATGGTTCTGTGACTGAACTCTGTGATAGCCACATACCTCCCATCTCACCTCATTTCACACACACACACACACACACACACACACACACACACACACACACACACTTGCTCATTTGAATGAGATTGTCCAGTTCAGAGAATGGCAGTTAATCTCATCATTTTCTACCCTCATTTGCAGTATAAATGTCACTCTTGTAGTTATAGGAACCAGCAGAAATTAGGAAAAAAAACTTAATGCATGCTGAGCTTAATACCTAGGTGATGGGTTGATAGGTGCAGCAAACCACCATGGCACACGTTCACCTATGTAACAACCCTGAACATCCTGCACATGTATGTACCCCGGAACTTTAAAAAATAATAAAATAATTATTAAAAAAACAGTCTTACTGTTATCATACATTAAAAATTGTTTTCCCACGCTGGGCCTACCGTGGGCAAAGTTGAGAAGATGAAAATATGTGCGCTGATTCCTTCTCTCCATCCATCTTTCAGTACGTGCTTCCCCATATCCAGTTTCAGGGCAACCAGTGGCCTGGTAGTAAAACTACCTGCTCGAAGTCTGGGTCCACCCACCCTGGTAATGGGAGAGACTCCCGTCTGACCCCAGGTAGTCTAATGATTGAGACACCTGGGTGACCCCAGGCGTTCTAGTAGGAGAGACTCCTGCCAAACCTGTGTGGTGGGACTCCATGTTGTGGATTAGTCCTGAGTCCCTGCCTATATTCCAGTTTCTCAGGAATCTACCAAGGGACTATTTCACCTCATTATCAAATCTTAACCTGATTCCTGGTAGGAGGCACTTAGAAATATTAGTTCAGTAAATGATGATTGTGTCCATTTTTTAATGTTTCAAAGACAACATTTACATTTTAACACCTGCCTTCAATAACAAAGTGATGAATAAGGAATTTTACTTGAGGCCATCAAAGAATATTTTTGAAGTAAAGGAATCTATCTGATAATCTTCAAATTGTAGCAAAAACACAGTATTACTTGTCTTCAAATTTTAAGCCTGACCATAATATTTAAATTTATTTACCATCCATCCAATGGTGGCAACCTTAAGATCAGCTGACACAGATTATTCAGGTACCATAACATAATGAACTTGATTCTCATCCGCAGTACATTTTTCATTAGTCTGTGGGATCAGAGGCAAAATTTGCAGCAGAGACAGTTCTGTTCATATTTAATTACAAGAACTGTCTTAATAACAAAAACTGCTGTTTTTATTTCATCTTTCAGAGGCTAAATGCTAGTTGAGATTGTTCTCTATGAAATGAAATGAACAGAAGTCCTGGGTCCAACTCTGTGGTGTGTGATTATCCTATTCTAGTTACTTTGAATTCCTGAGGACAAAATACAGCTTGAAATAGAATCTTAGAATGAATCAAAAGTAAGAAATAGGATGTGTTTTATGTCTCCCTGACTCTCAGCTGGGGCTCCATGGTTGCAGAGAACAGGAAGAAGCTAGTTGTGATCAGGGAATGAATCCTCAAAATCCCCTCTAGCAATTAACTCTATGGAGGAAAAAGAATCTGGGTCTCATTTTGCTTTAAGCATAGCTCTTACAATTGAAAGCAGTTGTCCTGCAGTAATTACATCAATTTAGTGAAAAAGGAGGACCGTCTTCTTCTGCATGCAAGTCTGGGTGATGATACCTACCTGTTGCTGGAAAAGTTTCATGGGTGAGATCTTTAATAGTAATACTAGTATCTTAAAACACATTGTGGCAATGATTAGATTTATCTATACCTCATTTCCGTGAAGTCGGCAGAATGAAAGGAAGATAATGTTTTTATAGTAGAATGCAGTAAAACAGACAACTTGAGAATAAAAACGATTGCTCATGTTTCAAGCTGGCCAGCAAGAAGTGACGATCTAAATATAAGAATAGCTCTGGTTATTTAACTATAACTACAAGTTACTTAGGGAAAAAATCATCCTCAAGGGCCCCTTTCAAGTAATTAAAGTTTGTCTTTGCAATGTGCTAGTGGGGCATCCTCTTTGGTACTGTATATAGCATAGCGCTGTAGTATGTTATCCAGATTATTTTCTATTAGCATACCTATCAGGGCTAACTTCATTGCAGCTAGCAGAAAAAATAATGCAAACTGTTTTGAGATTGTTAAAAAAAAATGTATTGGCTCCTGTAATGAAAAAGCAGAGATCATTTCATCAAGATTACTTAATCAGAGACTCAGGGAGTGCCATCTGGACCCATTTTCCATAAGTCTCTGAACACTACTTTCCTGGGTGTTGGTTCTTTCCAGGTTATATATTGTATTAATTTCCTATGGCTGTTGTAACAAACTACCACAATAGAATGTACTCTCCCGGTTCTGGAGGTGAGAAGGGCGAAATCAAGCTGCTAGCAGGATAATGCTCCCTGGGAAGGCTCCAGAGGGGGAGCTGTATCATGCTTCCTCTCTTGCTTCTGATGGCACCTGTCAGTACTTTGGCATCCTTGGCTTTCAGCTGCACCACGCCAATACCTGCCTCTTTGATCACATGGTCTCTATCCTCTATCTCTGCAACTCTGAATTTCTCTCCTTGTAAGATCCCCAGTCATTGGACTTAGGGACCACCCAATCCAGTTATATTTTATCTTAACCCTATTTCTTTTCTTTTTATAACTTAAAGTTTTATTTTAGATTCAGGGAGAATATCTGCAGATTTGTTACATGGGTATATTGCATGATGGTGAGATTTGGGGTACGAACGATTCCATCACCCAGGCAGTGAGCATAATACTCAACAGTTAGTTTTTCAACCCTTGTCCCCAGTGTGTGTTGCTGCCATCTTTATGTTCATGTGTACCCAGTGTTTAGCTCCACTTATAAGTGAGACTATGCAGTGTTTGGTTTGCTGCTTCTGCATTAATTCACTCAGGATAATGGCCTCCAGTTGCATCCATGTCGCTGCAAAGGACATGATCTTGTACTTTTTTTATGGCTGTTATGTATTCCATGATGTATATGTACCACATTTTCTTTATCCAGTTGACCACTGATGGGCACTTAGGTTGATTTAGCATTTTTGCTATTGTGAATAATGCTGCAATGAACATACAAGTGCCATGTGTCTTTTGGAGACAATGATTTATTTACTTTTGGATATATACCCAGTCATGGGATTGCAGAGTCAAATGGTAGTTCTGTTTTAAGTTCTCTGCAAAATCTCCAAACTGCTTTCCACAGGCTAAACTAATTTACATCCCCACCAACTGTGTGTAGGCATTGCCTTTTCTCTGCAGCAGCTCCAGCATCTGGTTGTGTTTTTTTGACTTTCTGATAATAGCCATTCTGACTGGTGTGAGATGATAGCATATTGTGGTTTTGATTTGCATTTCTCTGATGATTAGTGATGTTGAGCGTTTTTTCATACTTTTTTTGGCCACTTGTGTGTCTTCTTTTGAGAAGTGTCTGTTCATGTCTTTCGCCCACTTCTTAATGGGATTCTTTTTTGTTTTTTGAAATAAGATTTTTACAGATTCTGTATATTAGTACTATGTTGAATGCATAGTTGGTGAATATTTTCTCCCATTCTTTAGATTCTCTGTTTACTCTATTGATAGTTTATTTTCCTGTGCTCTAGCTCTTTAGTTTGATTAGGTCCCACTTGTCAATTTTTGTTTTTGTTGCAATTGCTTTTGAGAACTTAGTCGTAAATTTTTTCTCAAGGCGAATTTTTTTCTCAATGTAAAGAATGATATTTTCTAGGTTTTCTTACAGGATTTTTATATTGTGAGGTCTTATATCTAAATTTTTAATCCATCTTGAGTTAATTTTTGTCTATAGTATTAGATAGTGCTTCAGTTTCATTCTTTTGCATATGACCTACTAGCTATCCCAGCACCATTTATTGAATAGAGAATCCTTTCCCCATTATTTATTTTTGTTGATTTTGTTGAAGATCAGATGACTGTAAGTATACAGCTTTATTGCTGGGTTCTCTATTCTGTTTCATTGTTGTATCTGTTTTTTGTACCGGTACCATGCTGATTTGTCTACTGCCGCCTTATTGTATAATTTGAAGTCAGGTAATGTGATGCCTCCAGGTTTGTTCTTTTTGTTTAGAATTGCTTTGGCTATTCAGGCTCTGTTTTCATTCCATGTGAATTTTAGAACAGTTTTTTCTAATTCTGTAAAAAATGACATTGGTAGTTTGATAGGAAAAATATTGAATGTGTACATTGCTTTGGGTAGTATGGCCATTTTAACAATATTGATTCTTCCAATTCATGAGCATGGAATGTTTTTCCATTTGTTTCTATCATCTATGATTTCTTTCAGCAGTGTTTTGTAGTTCTCCTTGTGCAAGTCTTTCACTTCTTTGGTTAAATATATTCCTAGGTATTTTATTTTTTGTGTAGCTATTGTAAGTGGGATTGCATTCTGGATTTGGCTCTCAGCTTGAATGTTATTGCTGCATAGAAATGCTACTGATTTTTGTACCTCTATTTTGTACTCTGAAACTCTATTGAAGTCATTTATCAGTCCCAGGAGACTTTTGGTGGAGTCTTTGAGTTTTCTAGGTATAGGATTCTACCATCAGTGAAGAGAGATCATTTGGTTTCTTATTTTACTATTTGGATGCCTTTTATTTCTTTCTCTTGCCTGATTGCTCTGGCAAGGACTTCCAGTACTATGTTGAATAGGAGTGGTGAGAGTGGGCGTCCTTGTCTTGTTCCAGTTCCAGTTCTAGTTCTAGCGTTCAAGGGGATGCTTCCAGCTTTTGCCTGTTCAGTATGATGTTGGCTGTGGGTTTGGCATAGATGGCTCTTATTATTTTAAGGTATGTTCCTTCCATGCCTAGTTTGTTCAAAGTTTTTATCATGAAGGAATGTTGGATTTTATCAAGGGCTTTTCCTCCCAAACCCTATTACATTAATGGATACTTAGCATTAGGATTTCAACATTTGGCTTTGGAGGACACAATTCAACCTACAATATATCCAATAACAAAATGAATGACAGCAGTGCGTTGCCTATATGTTCCCAGGTTCAAAGTCAGCAGGAGGTAGAATATGTCTCTCTCCTAAACACTCAAGCAAAACCATGGCCTGTCATTCACTGGCCCTAATATGCTCATGCCTGAGCAGTCCCATGACCAGAGGAATATGACACCATGTTTGTCAGACATAAGTGCCCTTCCCAGCACTGGAGCACCCAGGCCAGGCATGTAGGAAAGGTTGGCTTTCCAGAAGAACATTAGAAATCATTACTAAAGAGTAATAGGTACCGGATGGCCAAATAGTTCTTATACATCAAGACAATTTAAAATACATCCAAGATAATATGATTAATAAAGTATAAATAAAGTAGATATAGCATAGACATGTGGGTTACTCTTTACCCATGATGTATTATTTTTCTTTTATGTTTTGTTGAGTCCCAGTTTTATTGAGGTATGAGTGACTTACATTAATATGCACATATGTAAAGTGTAAACTTGATGAGTTTTAATATAAGAAACCATTACCACATTCAAGATAATAACTATCTCTATCACCTGCAAAAGTTTTCTCACATCCTCTTGTAATCCACCATTCTCTGCCCTGCCCGTTCCTAGGAACCTTAATCTGCTTTCTGTCCCTACAGATTAGTTTGCGTTTTTAAGAATTTTATATAAATTGGATTATAAGCTGGTATTGTTTTGCATCTAGGTTTTCTACTCAGCCTAATTATTTTTTGGTTCTATCCAAGTTGTTGTGTGTATCAATAGCTCATTCATTTTTGTTGTTCAGTAGTATTCTCTTGTATGGCTATACCACAGTTGATTTGTCCATTCATGGTTTGTCTATCCATGGACATTTGGGTCTTTTTCAGGTTTCAGATATTATAAAGAAAGATCTCAATTGGGAAACCTTTACTTAAAATTAGAATGTATTTTATTTAATTATGAATAAATTATGTATAAGTGTGATGTTCACTGCAATATTTATTTAAAATGGTGATAAAATTTTTCCTTTTCCCTTTGCAGATACTGAGGAGAGCAGACAAAAATGGTAAGACCAAAAATCTATAGTTTCTATTTATTAATCTTTTACATTTTATATTATCATATAAATAATAATAAGGAAAAAGGGAGCAGTCCTGGAAAATGACATGTAAAATACTACCTTATTGTACTAGTGATCGTTTTAGATAAGTTTTAGACCCTAAATATTCATAAGAAGTTGGCAGAAGGATTTACATTTGAAAGGAATGCTTATGCCTTTGAAGTGATGAGCTCTCCCATACTTGGACTCTGGCTTTTCCTTTTCATGCTTCAAAAAATAATTTTGCGGCAATAACAGCTTCTATTCATTGAGTGTCTACTGTGTGCCATGCATTGGGCCAAGTGCTTTGTGCATATTATGTCCTAGAATTATTAAGATAAAAAACTGAGACTGGACCCCAGGTCTGTATGACACCCGTTTGGACTCTTCACACTGAACTTTATCGTGGCCTTGGGGATTTTACTGCACTCCAGGAGGGCTGCCTGGAAACCTGCATTGCCAGCTTTATCTCTACCCTATTGTTCCTGGTCACTGCTTTCCCATTTGAAGAGTATGTACTGGAAATGATAATCTATAGCAACAGAGAAGTAGGAGATGGCAACCTTGAAGTAAAAACTTGCTCTGTTGATTTAATGATGACTACACAATGTCTAATTATAAGTTGTCATAAGCAGTATCTTTTGACTCTATTATTCCACTGGAAACTTTGTCCCAGAGAACAACAAATAAAAACTTGCATTTTTTTTTTTTTTTTTTGCTGCTATATTATAAGTACTATGGTAGAGGTATATTCTTGATAAGAATTTCCTGACAAATTTAGGATACAAAGGGTTCTTTCCCTTTTTTGAAATCCCACTTCTTATCTATGGGGAGAGATTACAGGAAGAGTCCAGATCTGACAGTTTAAAGACATATGTTGTGGTCTATTTTACCCTTAAGCAGGCAGATCAAGAAAAGTTTGACTGACAAGACACACCTTTCTACACAAAAGAAGATTATTAATCCAAGGAACAATGTAATAGCATCCCAAGTCCCAATAATATTTTGTTGTGGTTGGCCATCAAAATATTTTCTCAGACTGTGTTGTGGTGATTGATATATTGTCAGTTCAAATGTGCTTTTTGTTCCCACTTGAAGCATTTCATCATTTTGTTTTTAGTTTTAGTTTTTGGTTTTTCTTTTCTTTTTTCTTTTTTTTTTTTTTTTGAGACAGAGTCTCGCTCTGTCACCCAGGCTGGAGTACAGTGGTGGGATCTCGGCTTACTGTAACCTCTGTCTCCTGGGTTCAAGCAATTCTTCTGCCTCAGCCTCCCGAGTAGCTGGGAACACAGGCGCAAACCACCATGCCCGGCTAATTTTTGTATTTTTAGTAGGGACAGTGTTTCACCATGTTGGCCAGGCTGGTCTCAAACTCCTAACCTCAAGTGATTGGCCCTCCTCAGCCTCCCAAAGTGCTGGGATTACAAGCGTGGGCCACTGCGCCTGGCCCATTTGATTACTTTTAAAGACAGAAATAATGATGGCATCATTTTGTCTTCTCATCTCATCCTTTGATCTTTTGCCTGATACCCAGCCCCAGGGATGCCTGGTGTACAATTGAATAGCCCACCTGTCTCTATGCCACCTGCCTTGCATTTCAGTATCTGTCTCCAGTTCAGAAATGCTTTTGCTCCCTCTCCACCCAAGCTCCTAGCTTTCTCAGGCTATACTTTCTTTTTCTGTTTGTTTGATTTTTGTTTTTAAGACAGAGTCTTGCTCTGTAGCCCAGGCTGGAGTGCACTGGCACGATGATCTCGGGTCACTGCAAGCTCCCCCTCTCCCGGGTTCACGCCATTCTCCTGCTTCAGCCTCCCGAGTAACTGGGACTACAGGCGCCCGCCACCATGCCCGGCTTAGTTTTTGGATTGTTAGTAGAGATGGGGTTTCACCGTGTTAGCCAGGATCGTCTCGATCTCCTTACGTGGTGATCCGCCTGCCTGGGTCTCACAAAGTGCTGGGATTACAGGCATGAGCCACTGTGCCCGGCCTGCTATACTTTCATTTCCTAGACCCCAAAGCTCTGATTTAGGTCCACCCTTACCATTATATGTATTTCTCTTCTTTCCATCAAAATTAGCATAATCTACAGTCAGAACAAAAAGCACTGAACAAAACATTGTGCGCAATTCAACGACTTATGATAACCTCAAATACCATGCTGCATGAAGTCACTTGCACTGGCAGACCCATGTTTCATATTTCCTCACCTGCCCCCTCCTCTGCCCTCCTTACCACCTCTCCTAATGTCCATCCCAATGTGCTGTCAGACTACCTGCCTTTCCGCTCTTACCTCTCAAAATCTTCCACATGTATCCTCCTCTGCAGCTGCTGAAGCACTCAGTCCCCCTGGGCACCCTCCATCTGACACCCTGCTATGTCACCCTGCTGTGACCTCCGCCTCCTATAACTTTCCACCCTCAGTCAGCTTGAGAACACTCACGCTTTGCTTACGTTCCTGCTCAAAGGCACCTTATCTGGGAAACCTCCCCCAGTTCCCTCGACAGAGCCCCACTCTCTCCCTGTGCTCTCAGCACTTTGGCACATATTGATTATTGTCCTTAAGGTGGAGACTGCTTGTTGGCTGGAGATTGTACTTCTCTAAGCCAAACATGCCTTTCTAAGGCAAGGAACTTGTGTTACAAGTAGATGGTATGCGCAGCCAGTACTAGGTGCTCAATAGACGTTTGTTTAATGGATTACGAAGAAAATACAGTATATATAAAGAAAGAAGAAATTCTGTCATTTGTGACAACATGAATGGAATTGAAGACCATTATGCTAAGTGAAATTAGCCAAACACAGAAAGACAAATACCACATGTTCTCACTTATATGTGGAGCCTGAAACAATTGAACTAATAGAGGCAGGGGGTAGAATGGTGGCTACAGAGGCTGGGGAGTGAAAGGAGTAGGGAGGTAATAGTTGAAGGGTACAAAGTCTCAGGAGGAATAAGTTTGTTTTTTTTTTTTTTGAGATCAGTTGCATAGCATAGTGAATGTAGCTAATCATTGACTTCTGTACATTTTAGTATCACTGAGAGTAAATTTCTTCTAATGTTCTCATCACCAAGAAATCGCAAATATTTGAGGTGACAGAGACATTAATTAGCCTAATCTTTCCACATTGTATTCAAAAATCATAACATCACTTTGTATCCCATAAATAAATACAACTGTAATTTGTAAATGTATGATAAAAATTAAAATAAAAAAGAATTGAAGATGTTCTGCTCCATTATTTCTCTCTCTTCTTTCTGTCCACTTTTCCCCCTGCCTTTCATCCCACCTTTCTCTTCTCCCTCATTCTCAGTGTAAAGTTGGAGGGAGGCAGAGTCAGGCAGATTTGGGTTTAAACCACAAGTATGCTACCTAGGAACATTATAAAGAGCATAGATAATGACATCTACCATGTCATGTGGTAATTATGAATAATAAATGAGGAACTATACGTAAAGTTGCCAGGGAAGTGCCTGGAATGTAGTAACAACTAAACACTTGCTCATTCTGCTGCTATTATGATTAATATTATCTCTACTGCTACTGAAAGCTTGAGCTGTTTTTTGTGCTGTGATGATTTGGCTATCTGAGATACTTTTTAACATTTTAGTTATTTCTATTGCAGTGGAGTTTAGTAGAAAAGAAAAATAAAGCTATTTACTATATATGGAGCATTTGAAAGGAAAAAGGATAATGGATAATCTAATGTAAATGAGAAGATACAAGCATATAAAAGTAAGCATCCTTCTGTACCATGTGTTCATGGCATTCTGTATTTGCAAATAGACAGCTGCTACATGTATTTGAGCTCTTGCTAACAGACCCTCATGTGATAGAATCCCTTGTGGACAGCATAATTGATGACAGAATAACGAAAGGAAGAAGAGGCAATAGGCAGTATAATTGTTTGCCTGCCCAGAGGACAGATTTAGCATTTGGGATCTATCTGACATCTGACAAAAAAGAGAAGCTGCTGGATAAATTGGGCGGGGCGGGAGGGATACACATTAGCAATTAGCTATAATAATGGCATCTTGGAGGGATTTTTTTGGTCGGTTGTTTTTATAAAATCATAGGCTAGGATCCTAAACATAAAGATAGGCCTCAGAATAGGATTGCTTAGGAGAGACGCTAGTGCTTTGAGCCAAAGAGCCCCAAATTCAAGTTTTTAGAAATGTAAAACTTCTGAGAAAGCTTATTTACGGATTGAATGAAAATGGAAATGATACATGGGTATGTATACAATTTGAAAAAATATTTTTCAAATTTAAATATATTTTATTTTAAAATATTGAGAAATAAAGGTCAAATATATTCAAGGTATATAATATGATGATTAGATAAATGTATACATTGCATAATGCTTACAATAATCAAATTAATGAAAACATTCATCACCACCCATCGTGTACATTAGAGCCCCAGAACTTGTTCATCTGATAACTGAAAGTTTGTACCCTTGACGATCATCTCCCATTTCCTCCACCCCCAGCCCATGGCACCCACTGTTGTACTCTCTGCTTCTACGAGTTCAACTTTTTCAGATTCCACATATAAGTGAGATTGCACAGTATTTGTTTTTGTGTGTGGGGGCAAGAATATCTTTGAAATCTTAGTAAGAGGCAAAATGAAAAGCTTCATAGTAGTGAATAGCACCATTGAATTCCTCTTGTTGATTTATACTTGCTAAGATCTGCTATCATTCGTGATCAGTAAGTCAGAAGGCTATATGGGTGGCACAATTGATCCATGTTTAATCACTGTTCCCTCTAGGAGATTGTTATAGTTCTCCTCAGGCCTTTAGTCCAATCCAGCAACCTGCACATGTTAAATTTGAGGGCAGAGATAGTGCCTGTTTCACATACCTCCAGGTCCACCGTGGTGAGCAAAATGCCTGCTGCAACACAGACGTTCATAACTATTTGTGAATTATTTGTAAGAAATGCATAACCAACAATTTCACTGAAGAAATACAATCATATATAATTTAATCAAACCAAGCACTGATTTATCTGTTGTTTATTAATAGTGTTCGCTAAAATGTATGGAGGACATATTACGAGCTGAGTCTTACCCTCTGTGATTTATGTACATTGTCTTCAATCATTATGACAAGCCAACAGAATAAGCAGTTTAGAGCAGTGGCGAGAATGTAGGCTTTGAGGTCAAACAAGCCCATGCTTGGCTGCGCCTCCTTCTAGCTTTATGACCTTGAGCAAGTTGCTCAACTTCCCTGTGCCTCAGTTTCCGCATCTGCAAAGGAAGGATAATATTATTTCTCATAAAATTGCTTTGAGAATTAAATGAGATTATGCCTCTGAAACACTTATCCTGATCTCACACATAGTGATAATTGCTCAGTATTTTTTGCTATTTTTATTATGTTCCCTATTTTTTAAGTGAAGCAAATGAAGCTCAGAGATGTTAGATAACTTCCTCCAGGTTACATTGTATGTTAACAGTAGCACCAGATGAGTGAACCCAGGTCCATCTCACTTCATATTTGGTGATTTTTTTTTCACTTTGTTGTATATGTACCTATGTATGTATTTCAGACTACAAATATAAAAATATAGTTAGAGCCTGAATCTGTATACATCTTGAATATGATGTTCTGGCGCTCCAATATGTGGTAGTTTAATTGATTTAATGCATTTGATGCTTCCTTGGTAGTCTGAATTATGAATGAATGACTAATACACCTCCAGAAAATAATATTGGCAATGAAAATCCTAGCCTAAGAATATTTGATGTCGTATTTGTGTATTTAGAGATACTTTAAAGACGTCGTTGGACTATGATCAATTCATTTGGAATTGATTATAAGAATTGTAAGAATTGGTAAGATTTCCAAGCTGGTCACCTAAGATTTGGTTTATTCTGTTAACATGTAAAAATATGACCTTGAGTAGAAGCTGGAACAAAGGTTCGGTATGTCTGAGTATTTCCAATAAAGGCTGGGTCATCACCTAGCAACATGTCAGAGTCCCGCAGAGCTCTGTGATTCTGTCTTTTGCACTTGGGAATAAGGCTGTCCTTTGATGTGAGCCACTCAGTCAAGCATCACCACCCTGCTCTGGGCTCTCCAGACCCTCTTATCTTCTAATCAGGGCTCCTAGCCCCAAATAAAATGGAAAGATTAAGGGCTGGGCCCTAGAAATGAGGAATATTGGCATAAGGCTGGTTTGTATTTCATAATTCCTCATAGTTTTTGCAAACATTTTTGGGAAAATGATGAAACTGAGAATCAAGTAGCTTATAAATTAGTGGAGTTCTCACATAGCTCTGTACTCATATGTTAACTCTCAGGTACACACAGATGCCTCAACTACACATCTACCAGCTCGAAAGTTAAAGCAAAGTCTATTAGAAGTGATTCATTAAAAAAAAAAAAAATGCCCTCACAATGACCTTCTTGAAAGAAATGGCTCCTCCACCACTGCAAAATATGTGGGAGAAACCCAGGTGTGCAAGTTCTGACTGCAATGATATTTTTAATAAAATAAAGGAAAAAAAATTTTCTATTTTCATAGTATGACTTTTTTTTTTCTAAAATGCAAAGCACTTTCACACCCATAAATGTGTTACTTTTCTGCTAAAAGCAGAAAACGGAAAATTCTTATCTTTACATAGCTGGGTTTATAAGCTGCCACAGAAGAAACAAACAGAAAATTTAGATTCAGTTTCCTGGGCCCACAGAATGGTTCCCATGGGCTGTCAGCGGCTCAAAAATCAGGTCCTGCTCCAATACCAGATCCTGGAGGGCACACAGCATAGACTTATCCCAAAATGTGGCTTCTACCTTAAGTGCTTTCTGTAATGGGGATCTGTGGTAGCCATCCCAACCTTCCTTTCCTTTCTGTTCCTGCAATTTCAACGTCTACTCTGCTCCATCTAGATCCCAGAGACATGTAGCATAATAGTTAAGTTTATATATGATTTTGCAGTCAGATTACCTGGACTCAAATCCCCATTCCACTTACTGTGCAATTTGGGTAACTTAATTTCCCCACCTGTGAAATGGAAATAAAGGCAATGCCTCTCTCACAGACTTGTTGGAAAATTAAATAGATCATACACAGAAATTCTTGGAAAGGTGCCTGGCCCTTAGGAAGTTCTTAATAAGTGTTAATCTATTTCCATTTTTTCATCCTAATTATTTTTAAAAATTTTATTTATTTATTTATTTATTTATTTATTTATTTATTTAGAGATGGAGTCTCACTCTGTCGCCCAGGCTGGAGTGCAGTGGCACGACCTTGGCTAACTGCAACCTCCACCTGCCGGGTTCAAGCAATTCTCCTGCCTCGGGCTCCCGAGTAGCTGGGACTACAGGTGTGTGTCACCACGCCCGGCTAATTTTTTGTATTTTTAGTAGAGACGGGGTTTCACCACGCTGGTCAGGCTGGTCTCAAACTCCTAACCTCACGATCCACCCACCTCAGCCTCCCAAAGTGCTCGGATTACAGGTGTGAGCCACTGCGCCCGGCCTTTTCATCCTAATTCTTGTTCTTATTTGGCTAGACTGTGAATCACAATATCCTGGTGCTGAATTTTTCACATGGCAGTGCCCAGAGGTCTGTCCGTGACCACCTTTCTAAGACCCCAGAGCTGCACTAGTGTTTGTTCTGCCTTTGCTCTGGTCATTCAGCTTTTCTTATTGTTTGCAAACCAATAATCCTAGTTGAAATTCTCGTGTGTTTTGGAGTTGGTGCTTTGTGCCCAGACACCTGATTTGCCCCTCTAGATGTGTCTCCATCTCAGGACAGGAACCACCAAGCAACCCTTGCTCCATCTAAAAGTTTCAGAGGCTTCCATAACTCTTCTCTTTCTCTAGTAATTCCACATCCAATCTATTAGCAGGCCCTGTTGGCTTCACTATCACAACATCTTCAAAACCTAGTCACTCTTGCTATTTCCAAATCTTCAACCCTCGTTAAAGCCTCCTTAATCTGGCACTTGGCATACAGCAAAAATTTCCATATTAGAGCTATTGAAGACTTCAGAAAATCAGTGGCAAAGGTGATAGAGATAAGAAAATGCATTTGATACTTTTGGATATATAATTAGCAGACTTGGTAATTATTTGGAAGTGTTAAGTAAGAGAGATGAAGGTATTTACTGACGTGTACATATGCAAGATTGTGTGTGTTTCAGATTTCCAGTTTCTGACTTGAGTAACTAGATGGATGATGAGGCTATTAACTTCTTTATGGTTATGAAAGTGTCCTACATGTGAAAAGCTTGATTTTGTTGTAATATTGGTCACTTTTAGTTATGAGAGTTCTCCTGTGAATATCTGTTCATCTAGTAATAAGTGATATTTCTGTGTCTTTCTTAATATTCAAAATCATACCTAAGTTGTTAAAAATACCTAAAAAATGTAATAGCCTGTATGTTACCAACTTTTTATGGCCATGAGAATATTGGTTTAGACTTTACAAGAAAATATTACAATAATAACAGTAAATAATCTTATTAAAATATTAGTATGCTGTGTTAGGCATAATTTTATTTAATCCTTATAACAATATTGCAAGGAAGATACTGTCATTGTCCCAATTTTATTTATGAGTAATCTGAGACATAGGCAACTCATCCAATGGCATGGAGTGAGTAAACAGGATTTGTATCCAGATTTTCTTCTAACTCAAAAGTCTTAGCACTTAAGTAGGATGCTTCATTTGCTATGGCTCATCTCTGTAGCAGAATTGTGCTGTTGAAATCCAGAAATACCAATATTTCCACATGGAGAATCCTAAATGATTCAGTGTAATTTTTAAAAATGACAAAAATATTTGAAATTATTTTGGCTATGTTCCTGTTTTAAGGTGGCATGGTATGATGGAGAGTTGGAACTTTAATCTGCTATTTGTTCATTCACTCATTCCTTTATTTGCTTAATACTTTGTAGTGCCCTTTAAATGCCAGAGACTGTGCTAGATGTTGGGAATACAAAGACAAAAGAATACATATACTTTAGTATACATTTACTAGGATGTGATCTTAGACTAATTCATTAACCTCTCTGAGTTCATTTCCTCATTTTTTGAAAATAGGAATAATAAGAATTTGCAGGGCTACTGGGAAGAAATAGCCAAGTAAATATATGTAAAGTCCCAAGGATGTTGTTTAAAATATTGTGAGTAATCAAAACATGTCAGTTCCCCTTTGCCTTCACTAATTTCTTACAGGTCCTAAAGATATGATTTCTTCACTTGTGAACTAAGGAAGGCAGACTATAAAAAACTGAGCCCTTACAAGATTTTATGTTACTAGGACAAATTATATACTTGTGTAATCAGCGGAACTCATCTTTGATTTTTGCACATGGATTTGAGAAAACTTAGGCAATAAACTCTGAACTCTTAGGGATTTGAGGTGGGGTAAGGACATGGTGGTTGGGGACAACATTGTCCTCTGGGAGCTTAGCATCTTCTTGATAGATGGGTCATATACCCAGAGAAAATTGAATGTTTTTCCCTTTTTTCATTTTTTGAAACAGAGTTTTGCTCTGTTGCCCAGGCTGGAGTGCAGTGGTGCAATCTCGGCTCACCACAACCTCCACCTCCAGGTTTCAAGAGATTCTCCTGCCTCAGCCTCCCAGGTAGCTGGGACTTCAGGCGCGTGCCAGCACGCCAGGCTAATTTTTTGTATTTTTGGTACAGATGGGGTTTCATCCTGTTAGCCAGGATGGTCTTGATCTCCTGCCCTCGTGATCCACCTGTCTTGGCCTCCCAAAGTGCTGGGATTACAGGCGTGAGCCACTGCGCCTGGTGAAAATTGATTAATTTTCGACATCAACGTCAACAGCACAACTCTGCTATAGAGATAAGCCACAACACATGAAGCATCAATAATTTTCAACACGTTTGCAATGCAAGAGGCATCACTAAGCCAAATGAGTGAGAAAACACCCTAATGCATTAGAGTTCTGAGGAGGAAGAGGTTTCTGGGATAGGATGGCCTAGGAAGGCTTATGGACTCATTGTCCTCAAATATATCTCCAAAGATGAGTAAAAATTCAGATAGCCAGCAAAAAAGAAAGATGATTATCCATTAGGACGAATTCAGTTTAAGTGACAAAAACCTAATTCAGATTAGTTAAGGTAAAATTGGGAAATAGTTGGCTCCTATAATTGAAAAAAACCCCAAATGGTAAAGCTTTGAGTACAGCTTTATGTAGGTGTTCAGAAATTACTCTCTTTATCTATCTCCTTTCTTATCTCTACATCTCAATTTTGGTTTGTGTCTGGCTGGTCTTCCTTTCAGGTACCAGGGGTGGCGAGATAGTACCTAGAACCCATCCCACCAGTTCAACAGGTCAGAATAAAGAGAGAATTTCTCCTTTACATTAATTTTAGCAAAAATCTCAAGATTTTCTCTGATTTATCAACTAGTCACATGCCCATCCTTGAAGCAATAACTGAGGGATTGGATGAAGTGGTTTTCTAGGCTTAGATTATACACACACCCCCAGAGAGGGGGGGTGCATAAAGCTGCACCTCAAATAGAGTGGGAGAGAGCAGATGATCTCTCAAGCAAAAATCAGTGTTTCTACAAAAAGAATAGAGAATAGATGTTGACCAGGCAAAATTAACAGATGTTCCTCTTTTTGAGGGTAAACTAGCTGAAAAAGCAGTGATTATCCAGTGAGAATGCAGGTATAGAGGAGGGGAAATACAAGCAATTTGATTATGTATTGTACTCCTCTTTCTACCTCTAATGCCTGTGTTAAAATATTTAGTTTTCATTTACCAGTGAAATTTGTCTACAAATGGAGTATTCTTCACATTGCTAATTTTGAATCTACATCCACTACAAACTAAATATTCCTTGGACAAATGTTTCATCTGTCATTCTACGAAAGCCTGAGTAAACAGAAGTGGTATTTTTTTTTTGTTGCTTTTCTCCTAGGCTCACATAAAATGTTATTGTTAATTCTCCATGGAAATGACATTAAACGGATTTCTTTCACTAAATTAGGAGCATTCTTTCTAGCCACGAAAACTAATACACATTCATTCCCTCAGAATGAAGACAGTTTTTTTTTTCCATTTTCCCAGCACAATTCCAAGTGACAAAAATATTTTGATGTAACAAATGGGCTTTCCCCAAAAAGTATCTAAATATTTGATGTCAAGTCAGTAAAGAACCAAGCATTTGACTGAATTATTCATTTTTCTACCTGATATCTGTGCATTCGGTTGATTTTAAACCGAGAGCAGCTTTAATGACCTGCTTCCAGGAATGTGTCTTGGGAGACATGCTTTCTGGGACCTCATCTGAATCATTTAACCTTGTCATATTTCAGTTTCCTTCCCCTCCTGAAAAGACAAATAAAAAGATGAAACTACGTCAAGAAATTATTGTGATGACTATAGTCAATAAAATTTAGACTAAAAGTGCCTCACAAGATAACAGGTGAAAATATACTTACTTTTATAAGCATTGACACATGAAATGAATGTCATTTCTCCAAATAATCTGTAAAATACATGGAGCCAGGGTAGAATGTCTAGAATAAAGAAACTGAATCTGTTGAGTCGATTACTGAGTTAAATATATGTTATCTTTCAAGATCTAATATGAATAAGTATAACTAATTTTGCCATGTTGATAACATAGTCAGCTTTTAATATATTTTAATATGTTAAAGTATTTTAATGCTACATAATTATCATATTACATTATTATTATTATTTTAGAGACAAGGTCTCACTCTGTCACCCAGGCTGGAGTGCAAGTGATGTAATCAGAGCTCACTGTAACCTTGAATTCCTAGGTTCAAGTGATCCTCCCTGTCAGCCTAGTGAGTAACTAGCACTATAGGTGCACACCAGCACACCCAGCTAATTTAAATTTTTTTTTTGTAGAGACAGGGTCTCACTGTGTTGCCCAGGCTGGTCTTAAACTCCTTGCCTCAAGTGATTCTTCTGCCTTGGCATCCCAAACTAATTTTTCAAAACAGTTTTTATTTTAAAAGTTTTAGATTTACAGAAAAATTGTGAAGCTCGTGTACAGAGTTCCCATATAACCTGAAACCAAGTTTCCCTTGTTATTAACCACTCTATAATTAATTAGTGTGGTACATTTGTTGTAATTGATAAATCCATGTTGAAAAATTGTCAACTAAAATCCACACTTTATTCAGATTTTTCTTAGTTTTTGTCTAATATTCTTTTTCTGTTCCAGGATCACATTAAAGATACTGAAACTGCATTCAGTCATTATGTCTCCTTAAGCTCCTCTTGGTTGAAACAGTTTCTCAGACTTTCTTTGATTTGATAATCTTGACAAGTTTCGGGGAGTACTAGGTCTGCTATTTTGTAGCACGTACTTCACTTGGGATTTGTCTGATGTTTTTCTCTTAATTAGACTGGAAATATGTGTTTGAGAGAGAAAGACCACAAAGGTAAAATGCCATTATATCATATCAAGAATATATATGATCAGTATGATTTAGGATGCTGATGATGACATTGATCACCTGGCTGAGGTAGCGTTTGTCAGCTTTCTCCACTGGAAAGTTTACTCTTTCAACTCTTTTCATACTTTTCTCTGGAGGAAAGTCACTATACCTAGCCCACACCCAAGGAGAGGGGAGTTATGCTCTACCTCTTTGATGTCTGAGTATCTGCATTAATTATTTAGAATCCTTTTGCGTGGGAGATTTGTCTGTTCTCTTATTTATTTATTTAACATTTATTCACAACATTATGGACACATGGATATTTATTGTATACTTTGGATTATAATCCAATATTACTCAATTTGTTTTGTTGTTCAAATTTTCCCACTCTGGCCATTGGGAGCTCCTTTAGTTGACTCCTGTGTTCCTTTGACATACCCTCATAATTATGGGTGGGGGAGTTTTTACATTCTGGTATTAACAGATGCTTCAGGCTCATCTTTGATAATCTCTACTCCAGTCTGGAAAAAATTATTTCTCTGAGGAACTCAGGTCTTTTTTATCAGAAAATGTTATTAGAAACCAAGGTCTGGATAATTGTGCTCATTATTACTGATGTGTCTTCATTGCTTCTAAGCCCTCTCAGCTAAGAAGCAAGGAAATACATATGTGTATACTAACCCATGTATATGCACATATCCATAAATATTTCTGTATATACCTATGAGTACCTATACTGAGCTAAACATGAGTTTATATTAATGTCTCAGACTCGAATCCATTACCACATGGATCATTCTAGATTTCTCTCTTTGCTTGTCTATATCCTCTTACTCCAATAGTGAGAAAACTGGCTCCTAGCCTCAGCCACCTATTTACATAATTGTTTAATCCCAGTCTACATGTGTACTAGTATCAGAATGTCTAACTCATACCCTATGGAAAACAACTTCATCAACTACAGCACAGTCCTATATACATTTTCTTTTGCCTTTAGCTTATAGACTTCGCTATTTTCCATAGTTACTTAGGTTAGCACGACTTTCCCTCAATCCCTCCAGTGAGATTGTTTTGTACATTCCTAATAGAGTTAAATTGTTTTGTTACATTCTGCATTCTATTCTGGGATTCCCTGAACTCTTAAATTATTTTTTAAGATTTTGCATGCATTAAAGTTCATTCTTTGCACAGTAAAGTTCTATAGGTTTTGGCAAATGCATGTTATATATCTATCATAGCATGTCATACAAAATAGTTTACCCACCTTCAAAAGTCCTCTGTGCTTGTCCTGTTCAACCCTCCCTCCAACCTCCACAAACTCCTGACAACCACTGCTCTTTTTGCCCTTTCCAAAAGATCATAAAATTGGAATCATATAGTATGTAACATTTTCAGACTAGCTTCTTTCAGTTAGCAATATGGATTTAAGATTTATCCAAGTTTTTCCATGACTATAGCATAATTTTTTATCACTGTATAGTATTTCATTGCGTGGATGTATCAAATTATTTTATCCATGCTTCTACTTCAGTTGGGTTACTTCAGTAGAGACATGAAAAAAATAATTTCTTTCCCATTTTTTGCGATTATGAATAAAGCTGTGATATACATTCACAGGCAAGTTTTTAAGTGGAAAAAGTTTTCAAATGTTGGATAAACACCTCGGAATGTGATTGCTAGATAAGAATGTACCAAAATGTCTTCCAAAGTGGCTGTATTATTTTGCTTTTCTACCAGTAATGAATGTTACCATTGCTCCACTTTCCAGCCAAAAATTGGTATTTTCAGTTTTTTCAGGTTCTGTATTTCATTACTGTTTAATTTCTCAATTCCCTAATGACAATATGGAACATCTTCTCAAATGCTTGTTTGTCATCTGTATATCTTCTTTGGTATAGAGTCTGTTTAGATCTTTTGCTGATTTTTAGTTGGCTTTTGTTTTCTTACTGTTGAGTTTAAGAATTCTTTGTATAATATGGATACAAGTCCTTACTCAGATATGTGTTTTGCAAATATTTTCTCCCAGGCTGTGGCTTGTCTTTCATTGTCTTAACAGTTTCCCCTCCTCACAGAGCAAAAGTTTTTCATTTCAATGAAGTCCAATTTATTAATTTTTATTTTATGGTGTTATATCTAAAAGCTCATCATTCAAATCACGGTCACTTAGATTTTCTCCTAATTTTTAATTTTAAATGTTTGTGGGAACAATGATTAACTCTTCCTTCATTTTTGATATTGATAATGTGTGTTTTCTCTCATTTTTCTTGCTTAGGTTGATTAGAGGTTTATCAATTCTATCAATCTTTTCAATCATATTTTAGTTCTATTTATTTTCTCTATTATTTTCCTGTTTTTAATTTCATTGATTTCTGCCCTAATTTTTATTATTTATTTTCTCCTGCTTATTTTGAATTAAATTCTTCTTCTCTCTTTAGTGTCCTAAAGTTGAAACTCAGATGTTGATTTTGGATCTTTCTTCTTTTAACATTTCTTGCAGAGCAGTTCTGCTGACAATTAATTTGTTCAGTTTTATTTGTCTGAGAAGGTCTTTAGTTCATCATTACCTTTGAAGAGTAATCTCACCAGATGCAGAATTCTAGATTGTGTTTTCTTTTAATGCTTTAAATATTTCACTACATATTCTTACTGCTTGCATTGTTTCTGACAAGAAGTCCACTGTAACTGTAATTCTTCTCCTTAGCCCTCTATAGTGGAGATGCTTGTTTTCTTCTCCTTCTGTCTACATTTCCTCTTTGTCTTTGGTATCGTGCAGTTTGAATCTGATATACTCAGGTATGAGTTTGGTTTTGGGCGAGGGGAGATTTATCCTCTTTGGTACTCTCTGAGCTTCCTGGATCAGTGGTTTGGTTTCTGTCATGAGTTTTGTCATGGCTGTTAATACTTGAAATATTTCTTTTGCCCTGTACTCTCCTTCTTCTTCTGGTATTCCAATTACATGTAACACTTTTTGAAATTTCCCAGAGTTCTTGGATTTTTTTACATTCTCTTTTTGCTATGCATTGCTGTTTCAGAAAGTCAGTGTTTTAAAAAGATAATAATTTTAAATACTCACAAAAACTAGATTAAAATTGCCACAGGGGAGGAGAAATACTGACATTTCTATTGACCTTTCCTCAAATTTTTTGATTCTTTCTTCAGTTGTGTCAAGTCCACTGATAAGCCCAACAGAGGCATTCTTCATTTCTATAACAGTTTTTATATATTTCCAGTATTTTTTCATTCTTTGTTAGAATTTTTATCTGTCTGTTTACATTACCCATCTTTCCTTCCATATTGTATACTTTTTCCAGTAGAGCCATATTAATCATAGTTATTTTAAATTTCTTGTTTCATTATTCTATGATTTGTGTCATATCTGAATCTGGTTCTAATGCTTGTTTTGTCTCCTCAGACTGTGCTTTTCCTTGCATTTTAGCATGGTTTGTGAATTTTTTGTGTGTGTGAAATCCAGGCATGATGTATCAGGTAATGGGAACTGAGATAAATAAGCCTCTAGTATGAGGATTTATGTCAATCTCACCAGGTTGGGTTGTGTTTAATGTTTGCTCTAGTGATAGCGCCAGAAGCTTCAAATTCCTTTTGTGTCTTTTTGGTTTTTCTGTTGACTGAGTTTCCCTAAGTACTCCCCCTCAAAAGGACTAAGTCTGGCGGCTCTTTCGTTCACCATTCACCATTATCATACAGGAGTCCTTCTGTGGTGGTAAGGAGTGGGGAAGCAGACTTGATCTCTAAACTTATGATTAAATCTGAGTTTCTTTGTGGGCCTGTGTGCCTGGGCTGACACCTTTGCAGGTGTTTCTTAGCTCTCCACGCTATAAGTTGGGGAAGAAAGGTTAGTATAAACGACAGTAAGAAAAATGCCTGTCTTCTCAGGTGGGACAGGGCTCTGGTAAAGTCTTTGACCTGGAAGGTAGACCTTTTTTATGGAGAACATTTGGGGTATATTTGTTGATAACTCTTCCCCTCCTCCTGCCAGAGCCACAAAGGAATCTTTCTTACCTCCTCACTGTGAGAAACTGGTGAAGTTTCTGGAGATAAAACCCACCAAAGGATGGAGGTTCAGCAACAGCTGCACCCCCGGCAGTTTCTCCTCTCCTGCTCGTCCACAATCAGCCTCCAGCAATTCATCAAAACCACCATTAAAGGGTCCCTCTCAGTTTATGGCTACAGTAGCTTCTGTTCCAAATAAGCAGATCTTAGCTGTGATTCTCTGCTTTTACCTGTCTTTCCAGATTTGGGATAGCAGTTTACCCTGACTTCAGTTGTCCAATGAGTTGAAGAAAAGTCATTGAATTTCAGGTTTTTTCAGCTTTTTGTTGTTTTAATTATGACATCTAATATATGAGATTTAATATATGACATCAAATATGAATTATGACATCTAAGGTTTAATGTTGGAGCTAAAATCAGAAGAGGTATTTTATTTTCATTTATATATTGTTAGTAAGTTGTTTTAAAACAAATATATGACACGAAAATGTCAGAATAAGAGTAATTAAATTCAGTAATTTCTATGAGTTCATTTTGTTCTAAGGATTCCATTATTATTATTGAACATGATAATGTTTTGATGTTTTCATTTTGATAAACTACAATATTTAAAGTGCTCAAAAATGCTAAAGTAATACGTAAGTGAAAAAAACAGTGTTTTGAGAGCATAATCATTTTAAATGCTCACAAAAATAGGCTTAAAATTGCTGGGGGGAGGGGCAATACTCACATCAGAGCTCTAGTTGTTGTCATGTTTGTGGATGCAGCTTGAAGGAGACATTAAATTAGTGTTTAAATAGTCTCTTTTTTTTAAAAAAAAAGAAGCACTAATTTTAAGATTTACAAACCTGATTACTTAAAAAAATAAAAATAAAATTTCCGTCATTAAACGCACCTCAAATACCCATTTTCTATGTGTACTCAATAAATATTTTTCAAGGAAGAGTAGAAAATGGAAATTAAAAACACATAAATGATCTTCACTTAGCAAGAGTGAACTAGTAAATCTATATCTACCATTGTTGAACTCTTACTATGTGCTAGGTACTGTGTTAAGTGTTTTCTATATAGC
This sequence comes from Macaca fascicularis, assembly GCF_037993035.2. Lineage (NCBI taxonomy): Eukaryota > Metazoa > Chordata > Mammalia > Primates > Cercopithecidae > Macaca > Macaca fascicularis. Next base: position 100,510,408 of record NC_088382.1, read on the forward strand.
CTCTCTCTTAATCCTCTCAATAGCCAGGCATTTACGAAATCTGAAACTTAAAAGAGTTAGTTGGCACTTCGAAAGTTCTTTCTGGGCCCTTTTCTTCCTCGTTGTAGGCATTCTCCTTGGGAGAACTCACTCACTTCTAAGACCTCAATTACTTGATATTGGTAACTCCCAAACATACACCTCAAGCCCCCATCCCCCATTTGACTTTTCTAGACCCCTGTGATTCCACTACTGTGCACTAAATGCCTCTACTTACTCCACAAGTACCCCTAATCTCAATATATCCAGAAGAACACTCTTTAGCTCACTCTATGCTTTTGCTCAGTGTTCTCTCTAGCAATGAATGATGATACCATCCAAACCCATCTGTTTGGAAAGCAAGTCTCAAACTTGACTTACTTGCTGTCTCTCACGCATCACCTCTACCTATCACCAATGTGTGGTGATTCTGTCTCTGCCACCTTTGATTTTTGCTTGGACTTCTGCAATGCCCTGTCAACAAGTCTTCTCATAGCATTCCCCTCCACTCCATTCTACTTACTGCAACCACAGTAAGGTTTCTAAAATATGACTGTGGCTCCTGAGCACTCTTGGGGTAAATTAAAAACTCTTTATCATAATTTTGATGGTTTCTCTCTCATGATATTTCCTCTTCATATCTGACTCCTTCTATCCTCCAAATATATACCCTTTGGCTGGGTATACTGAGTTTTCTTTCAATTTCCAACCCAAGTCCTTTCTTGCCTCCTAGCCTTGTCGTTTGCATTCTCTCTGCCTGGAGTACTTTCTCTTTAAAGATCTTCCTTCACTAACCCCTATTTTTCATTTGTGTCTCGTCACAAGTGTCACTTCTCGGAAACCTTCCCTATCCCTTTATAGCTGGACCACTTTTTTTTTTCCAAATGCTCTCACATCACCCTGTGTCTCGTAGAATCCCCCTTATTATATCGTACCATTTACTGTGTCATAATTATAAGATCCATAAAAGCTTGTCTACCTGTGTTCTTAATACAAAACACAGTTTTTGGCACATACTAGGACCTTGATAAACATTTGATGAAAGAGTGGATAAAGTGCTGTACTAGCAAAAGGCAAATCATGTTTAAAACTCAAGATTTTTTTATCCCAAGACTGTGGTCTAAGCAACTGTGCTCTGCTGCCTCCATCTCAAAAAAATTATTGGAATTTGGAATATAAGGCCAGGATAATTTTTAAGTAAAGCAGAGGTGGGCCAACTATTTTCAGGATAAACTTGGACAAAGCATGTAATTCCAATTGAAAAACCTGTGCCCTTTGGTGGTAAAAGTTCAAATTTGGTACCATAGGAAATGAGACCTTACAAGATTTGGTTATTCTGTGAGCCAAACCCATATAAATCAAAGGTTAACTCTGTTGTTCCATTTTAAAAGCAAATATCAACAGGAAAGTTGAAGTTTGAATAAAATGTTTCTAATAAAAATTTATAATTGCTTTATAAATACAGAATCACACTACAAGGGAATATTTTTCCCTTTCCTTTAAAAAAATGTAATACTTTTGTTTAACATTAAGGCTCTAGTATATAAGTCTTCAAAAGTAACTCTTTGCAATTGCTTCTTTAAACGTGTGGCCACCTAAAGTGAAGTCTTTCAGGAATACTGCATGTGGTCACAACAGGTTTTCAAAGCATACTTTCCACCCTTCAGGCCAAGACTGTAAGCTAATGCTTCCTTTATCTTTTTATATATTTTCTTCTAATAAGAGGGTTGTGTTTTTTTTTTCTAAATAAAAGGCTTTTATCCCCAGAGAAGCATCAGAGCACTTATTAATCGATGCTTTTACTTGATAGAATGCACATTATTATTTGAAATCACTTACTTATCATAATTATAAAGCAGTATTACCAGGGCCCACCCTATCCACAGGGTGCACAGGCAACCCGAGTGCAGTAATAGTCTGTTTCCACTCACCTGAGAAATATTAGCCATTCACCAAGGAAAACATATTCCATCATCAATATATACATATTACATTCATTACATATCATAGTGTTGGAGATGGAAATAGTGGGTCAATTTCTGTTTTTCTTTTTTCTTTCTTTCTTTTTTTTTTAATAGTACATGAAAAGGTCTTTCTTTTTCTCTCTTTAACCTCAGTCTGATTTGTTCCAGTTTTTCAACCTGGCAATGTACTTTTCATCAAAGCAAGGAGATACACAGTAGAAAGACCACACTATGTCTTGTCTAGCATATCCATCAGGTTACATGGGGCTAAGTTTAAAATAGTCATATGAGGCATATAACTACCTCATTCAAAAACAGAAACACAAGCCTGGGGATTGAACTTCATTTTGCAATGGGTTGTTATGTCACCTGAATGGCAAAGCTGGGTTGGCTGGATCTGTGCTTGATTCAGATCTGGATTTATTCTACTTCTAAGGCTGTGTCTGCCCAGTTAGATGTTGGCAAAAATTAAATGGAAAATTAGATTATTGTGCCTTTTGTGTTGAAAAGCAAAATTAAATACAATTTAAAATCTTCCAGGAGTATTTATATTTATATTTTTTGCAAATAAGTTTTTTAAAAAATGTTGTAGTCTGTAAGTCCTTATCTGAAAAAAATAAGTAATTCTATGATTAGGCTTATTTTATCCTGTATAGTAAAAATTCAAATTTCTTGTCTACCCACCCCTCCATGCCCTCTGCGAGATTCTAATTTTCTGGTGGGGCTTAGGAATCTGCATTTCAGCAGTACTCCAGGCAATGTGTGGGCCATATTTTGGGGAAACAAAATGTTCTAGATGAATCTAGAGGAGCTAATTCTATTAAATCAAATATTCTTCTCCTCAAAGACGAATTCCACTTTGTTCAGTATAGCGTTGTTGGTAGAACTACATTATAGGAGTTTTGTGACCCTCGGCAAATTCCATCGTCCTTAAACCTCAGTTTTTTCATTATAGATGGAAAGGATCTTACTATCATTTACAGTTCTTTGTCAGCTTATCCGAGATAACTGAAAAATTAGCTCCCTGCACGGAGAGAAAGATACTTGCCTCTCTTTTCTCGTCCATTCATTTCTCTAGGTTTGCTGCTGCTGTGTTTTGTACAAATCTTTTGCCTGTTAGTAATGTGTTTCTTCCATCTCTGTTGATCTAGATTTTACCTGTTGTCCAAAGTCAGGACGAATGCTACTAAAACCCCCCAGACCCCCAAGTGAAAAGAATCTTTTATTACCCAGACTCCCATACAGTTAAAATACCTCTGTCTCATTGCATTAACCGTATTCTACTGTATAAAATACTTATAATGTCTGTATATGTTATCTTTTTTATGATCTCTTTTATTATATGTTATCTCTCTGACTGGGTTTCACCTTTGTGCCCTACAGTAAGTAAAATGTCTTTGGCTTTAAAGGTACTCACTGATTTAAAGGGCATAGGAATGGACATAGTTTGTTAGAATATAACAACTACTCTGATATACATTTATTAAACACATCATATTTATCCTGCAATCTGCTAGGTCCTATATGTGTTTGGTACCACAAAGGTAAAACATCGAAATAATTGACTCTGTGTTGAGCTCTTTATTTGGTTATGTGGATACCTTTCTTGTATGCTCTGTTAAATAGTTCATTAAATGTTAAATGTTTGTCATGTGAATAAATGAACCAAAAAAAATACCTAGAACCATTAGACTTATATTTTATTAGATTGTACACGTCTGTGTTCTATGTCATACAAAGATATGTTAAATTATTTTTCTTTTTAACACCTTCAGCTGTTCTTTCTTTTTGAATACATATGTGTACATGCATAAGCGTTTGGACGAAGTTTTATTAAGCAAAAGATAGAACAATGTACAATATTAAAATAAATTTGTCTCTTCGTTCTTGCCATTTCAGATGATGGAAAATTATCCTTTGAAGAATTCAAAGCATATTTTGCAGATGGTGTTCTCAGTGGAGAAGAATTACACGAGCTCTTCCATACCATTGATACACATAATACTAAGTAAGAAACTTTTTTATCATTGGATTCCATAAATGAGGCAGAGAGAGCGTGAATGCATTCATACCCAGGAAGAAGAAAGGGAGGAACAATGTAGAGGGTATATTTTGCAATGTTTGCCTATGCTTAATTCTGATATACCTCTTTAGTAATTAAAATGCTCTGAAAAATTGACTTTGAAGCAGAAAATAATGATCTTTTGTAGAAAGCTCCCCTAAAGTGTTTTTAGATTGTTTCCACTTTGCAAAATGTAAAAGAAAAGTATGCATTATAAATAAATACAGTTCTGCCATTAATTTAAAGAGTAGAATTTTGCCTTGTTATTTAGGCTTAATCTCAATTTGCTTTGTTTAAAAATTTTTCTTAGGCCATTCTTACATTAACACAATGAAATGGAAGAATTGTAGCAGTTATCTGGACAATTCAGGTGTGCTGAATTCCAAATCACTGTTACCTGAGGACACAATTATCTCTGGAGAGCCAGTGTATACAGTGATCCATTCTTTTACTTATTTTGCCTATATAGATCTCTCTTTTGTATTGGCATAACATTTCTGAAGTTTCTATTTATATTCTCACTATGCTTAAAAATATAAAATAATGAAGTCTTTAGGGTATAGAGCAATAGAAATATGCTGCTTGTTTTAGGCAATTGAACCAAATCAGATTGTTTGTGACAGTCACAATTACAAAACGCTTATATGAAAAACCACCGTTTCAGCCATGTCTTGAGACCTATCAGTGTGTCCATTGCTTGAAAAATCACTGTCTTGCCTCAGGCAAAGTGTTGAGATGACTCCAGGCAGTGAGTCAAGATGCCAAGAAAATGCCCTTGGGCTACATCTATAAACAGACATTTTTTTGAGGCTAACTATTAAGAAAAATTAAAAGACTAAATTCACTTCACTCAAAGAGTTGAATATTTTTTAAACAACCAATTTATAAATTTCTTGACTTCATTGGGGTTTCAAATTCTTCATCCAATGGCTTAAGTATTTTGTTAACAGAAACAGTATTCAGGGGTAACTATACTCAACAATAACTCTTGCATATCGAGTCCATAGTAGGTATTGGTGGCACAACATGGAACCAGCTTATGGTTTTATGGAGAAATAGACCAATTAGCTGATCATATCAATATAATTCATAAATGCTGTAATTGAGCTATGTGCAGGACACTTTTGGACCATAAGTCCCAAAAGGGAGGAAATTTTAGCCCCATTTGGTAAGCTCAGGGAACATTTACAGGAGCTGAGTCATTATGGGAGATTAGAAATTCCTTAGGTAAAGAAAGGGGTGGAGAGAAGAATATTCTAATCAGAGGGAGAAGCATGAGAAAAGGCCTGGAAGAAGAAGGTGATGAGCAGCAACAAGTAGTTTCTTACTACTAAAGTATCAGCTGGAAGGCTGAGAATGAAAGATGAATCTGGAGAGGAAAGAAAGGACCAGAAAAGATGGAATTTGCATTCTGTGGTTGCAAAAGTGCTTCACCTTTATCCTGAAGGCCAGGGAAAAGCTATTAAAGAATTTGAGCCAGGCTGCAACATCTTTATAGGTCACTGCGGATCTACTGAAGGACAGGCGTACAGGGGGAATAGTTGACTCCTTAAATTGCTACTAGATCAGTATGTTAAGTAAAATAAGCCAGACATAGAAAGAAAAAAAAAAAATTGCTACTGGGGAAGAATGTTTATTCGTGAAAGAAAGAAAGCCATGTTGTACTTTACTGGGATATCATACTTTAAAGAATAAAAGAGCAGAGGCTCCCTTTGTGGCTTAGGTGTTGGACATTGAGATGCTAATGCTTTGTTATGTATGCTGATTATTTCTTCCTCCTTACAATTAGTATTGAAGTTTAAACAACATTTGCGTTTGGAACATTTATTGAGAGCCATAATAGTTCCAGAATTGGGTGTTATGAAGATTTTTAATACGTTACATTTAATTTATATTAATATTAATATTTATTCATACTAATGAAACACTTTTCAATAGATCTTGTCAGCCTCTTTTGCTATTTTATTTATATAGTTATTAATTTGGGTTACTTGGCATAGCTTTAAGACTACTAAATGTTAAATAAGTATATATAATGATTTATACAGTAAGTCTAAAGGAATAATTATTACCACCAGTTTCTCTCGTATGCATTAGTAACAACAAGTGTTTTCTGATCATAACGATGTTCAACTTTAATTTGGAGCTAAAGTATATATTAGGTAGAGACTTCTGAATTATATTCACGTAATTCCTTTTTTTAAGAAAGGGATGTCAGTATCAGTCTTTGATCTTTTACTGATACTAATTCAAACGTTGGCACGGAAATTTTGGAGCTATATTTGAAGCAACTGATAACTTATATCTTTGCATTATCCAAGTTTTAATTATTTTAACAAATGCACTATATATGCCAATTATTTTCTCCTTCCACTCACCTTCTAAGAATATAAGTTTTCCTCCAAATCCTGCCTCCATTCAATATCCCTGACCACTCTAATTTAATCAAGAGTACAGCCTGGCCTGAAGGAGCCAGTAATATATAACCTGGACCAAAACAGTGAGACTCACTGTCTCACACTGTTTATGATAGGCCATGAGAGTCAGAGTCTATGAACATTTGCTGCGGAGGTCCCTGTGACTACCCGGTTCCTGCCTTTCCTTATATCTGGAGTTTTGACTTCACTTTGGGGTCCATTAAATTGGTATCTTCCTAACACACTGCATTTTCTTGAACTTGTTTAAGTAATATTCTGTTCCTTGTGTAAGAACGTTCTAAGACAGTGTTACCCAATCACATTCCTGCCATCTCTAAAAATTCAAGTCTTTTTGCTACAAACATCATATTTGCCATGCTTGAGGAGTGACTTACCCACTTTGAGAATATTTGGAAAGAAAGAAGGAAAATAATAAGAACATATGTGGCTACTTATTTTTTTTCTTTTGTCTCATGAAAATACTCTTAAAATATTATGCTTGATTATGAAAAGCAAATATTGTTCAGAAGCATAATTAGAGCTTGTGTCTATATTGCAGTATAATTATTTTAAATATCAAAATTAAGTACATTATTCCTCATAAAATTACATTAAAAAAGCATCATGTAAACTTATGGACTTTAAAAGGTCATGTTTTATAAGTGGTTTTAAAATGAACAAATGATAAATATAGAGTAGTGTAATGATTTAAAAAAAAGTCTTAAGAAAACAAAAATATACTGCCCTCTTCACACACCTTTAGATAGAAGTCATAATTCCCAAATCTAACTCTACTGGTTTTTCTCTTTTGTTTCAGTCATTTATTTCTTTAATCTTTCATTTTAAGAAATCAATATGTTCATTTGAGAAATTCCTTAAAAGTGGTTCACTGCAGTTTTTTTTTTTTTTCCCCCTCGAATTACTTGGATCTTTTCAGTCAGCTTTTCTCTCAGGAATGCAAATAAATCCCAGAAAAACAAACCCCAAATACATTTAACCTCAAAATAACTATGCAAAGATTTCTGCAAAGATTTCTGTATATGAATATTACCAAGGTTGGAGATATCTCAGGTCTTAATCATACAGAATGTTTTTAGTATATTTCAAAACCAAACTACCTATATCAACCACATGTCCTTATATGCTAAGGAAAGTGTCTAGCAGTTGTAATCACCTTTCAAGCCAGCCCAGGCACGAGCTTAAGCTCAATGCTCAGTATAATTTCAGTCTAATGAGAATTCCATGAATCATCCTACTTGTTTGTTGCTGTATTAGAATCCTTGTATAGTGACTGTTTGTCAGAAATTACATTCCTAATCTATGCATTCCAAAGATTTCATTCAGAGCAGCAACTTTAGAAGTGAAAAGAACCCTGCATAAAAGTAAGAGAAATTTGAAGGCATGGGAAGCCCAGCTTTCCATCACCTTTTAAATTATTAAATTGATAGATCTTTTTCATTATGTTCAGACATTCGGAAAGTTTTCCTGAGTTTTTCTTGCATATAGTGATTGGTTGAGTGTGGAACAAAAGACCAGCTTGTTTCTGTGGATGGTACTTGGGATATTTTGCATGGCAAAGGAGAAGAAGGTCAAATAATGTTTTTGTCATCGGGGCAAAATATTGCTGAAAACTTTGATTTTTCTCAAGCTTTAAGAGAAGTGCATACAATGTAATATTCTGAAGTAATCCTGAAGGATATCATGTCCACCTTATGAAACTTTCATAATTTCCCAGATTTTGTCAATCCTTATTTTAACTGTATTATTTCTGGGCCAAATATGCTTAATCTTTCATTTTCTTTTAAAAAATTATTAATCTCTCAATCATTTTAGTGAGCCTTATTGCACCCTTTCCAGACTCATTAGCGATGTTTTAAACTCACATTTTTCTCAACTTTTATAAAGTGACTCTTCAGAAAAGATACTTAGAACCCTTAAAACTTGTTTGTAAAAGAAACTAACCTAGCAAAAACTAAATCTACAGCTAGGTAGCTTACAAACGGGAACCATCACACCAGTTAAAGAGCAAGAATAAATAGAGGAAAGATCATTAAGAAGAAACTTCATAGTTCATCAAAAGTGTTCTCATTCATCAGAAAGTTAGTCTGTCTACATTTTGCAGTTAGTTATAGGGAACTATGATGAATTTAGCATAAATCCTTGTGATGTTAATTATAGCAGAAAAAGGGGAGAGATCCCCTGGAGACCAAAACCCATTTTCCCAGCACACTGCACTTTGGAGTTCCAGATTGTCAGGGTAGACCAAATGGTCGACCAGATGGAAGTTTCACTTCTGTGTCAGAGAGTGAACATACAGAAAAGCATCCCAGGGCCCTCAGATGGGAGTCTGTGACTAGAGATAGATGACTGATGTCTTCTGATCAAGTGTTCTTTATTCCAAGCTAAAACAATTTTTTGGGTGCTGAGCACTGGGATTTCAACCCAGTACTTGTTAAATCACTGAAGCACACCAGAGTGACAAAAATATCACCACCTACTAAAAGAGCATAGTCCATCTTGAGCTAGCTCTGAAAGTTTAAAAAGCTCTTTCTTAAACCAAACTGAAATCTGTCTCTCTTAACTTCTGCTTGGTTCTGCTCTGTAGGGCCATTCAGAATATGAATATTTTATGAAAAGTCTTTCTAATATTTGAAGACAGTTTTCATGCATCAATGAGATAAAGTCCCATAATACTTGGAAGGAGTAGAATTTTGCTTCTTTGGAAACAGAAAAAATGCTTCACCTTGTATTTGTGCATGACAGATACATTCTAAAGCTAGAGTTAGGTGATGAAGCCACTTTCTTTCTTGAGTTATCTATTACACTGCTTAAGTGCACATATGCTGTGGGCAGTAGGAAAAGAAGGAAGGGTCAGTACTCATGGAACATACAGTAAGTTGGTCCAAAGAGCATGTAGCATAACCTGCATGACATTGCAACTGCAAAGCTTATTGCAATTCCAATAGTGGACAGGAGAGATCTCCTGCTTAACACAGCTTATACCATCTTCAACTAAGCGGAAGTCTTGGAAAGCAGTACCAAGACTTAAGTTCCTGGAGAATAGAGCAGGCCACAGTCCCAGGTACTCAGCTAAGCAAGTGTGGCATGACTGAGAGATACACAGGAAGGAACAAGGAAAGAGACAAAGATGGTGTGGCTATATGTCAAGAGAACAAAGTGAAGACCAAACTCCAGAGTATGTCAGATTAACGTGCAATGGACAGACTGGGCTTGCCAGGCTTGGGTTTCAGCAATACAAATTTGGCTAAGGAGCACTGGCAGAACTGTGCTCCAGGTATTCAGAGAAGCCCTGAACTGGCCATCAGTAAACTAGCAGAGAGCACAGAGTCCAGTTAGAACTTCTTTCTATCCATGAACCATGGCTTGGCTCTAGAAGCTAGGTAGTGGGCTGATCTCTATCCAGGCTTTAAGTAGTTTTCTTGGTATAAGCTCATACAGGCTAGCAGATGTATGCTGTTTTTGAGAGAGGCATGATTTTCATAATGCTTTGCATGCCAGATGAGGGATGGAGTCAGAGGAACCACAAAGCTGTAGAGAGAATAACATACTTTTGACAGATTTTTCTCAACTCCTCTTAGGCCCTACTTCAGAGAAGTCACAGCAGGGCAAATGATTCTGTAGTAGGCAAGAATTATTGGATGTGAGTGACAGAAACATAAATTAAGCTGACTTAAGGAAATAATTGTCTGCCTCACGTGTCTTATAGGTCTAGAGACAGATTTCACATGTGCTGGAGGTAGCTACTCGAATAGTGTTGCTGAAAATCTGTCTCCCATTGTCTCTCACCTCTTCTTTTCCCTGTGTTAGCTGTTCTCTTGGGAGGGCCCTCTCACTGAGAGGCCAAGATGGTTACTAGAAGCTCAAGGTTCATATTGCCGCCGGCTTAGCAAACACTCAGAGAAACTGCTTTTATTTCCTAATAACTCTCAGCAAATCCTGTTTTTGAATTATGATAGCCTGGCTTAGATCTCATGCATATCCCTGGACAAATAACCATTTTCAAGAAAACATAATGCAAAATAGAACTGGGATGGTGTTTCAGGATAAAGGTGAATAGATGCCAGGCAGGCAAAAGTTGAGCCTCCCACAGATCAAATAACTGCTTATTCATTCTCAAGGACTTCTCTTTACCCTCTCATATTTTAGAGGAAGATAATCTCCTTCCCCAAGAGGACAAGGGGCAGGAAGTTTAAACTCCAGAGAGTTCTTACTAATTGTGGGATCAATCAGGAAAATCTGTAGCTATCTATAATGGGAAACACTGAAGTCAGGGAGAATTCTGTTGTTAGGCTTCCTGGTCCCATTGAGCTGCCCAGGATTCTATCCCCTGACACCCTCACGCTTCCTGACCGTCTGACTGTTTTTATTCCCAGGAGTCCTGCTTTCCCATTCTTTTCCTGCTAGAGCCATGCCTCTGATGCCCTTCTTTTCTCCTACGGTCTTGACAGCTCTTTGTAGCTTCAACAACTGCCAAAACTTAGACTTTGTAACCCTGGTTTTCTTCTCCTTAGCCTTTCTCTGTGATCACCCAACTAGTATAGATTTTTGGGGAGTTCTCACATATCGTGCTATCCTTATTTCTTGAGAATTAAAAATTATGAAGAATTATGTACAAAGCTAAGAAACACTATTTGATTATATCCTATACAGGTGTACTGTTAACCACATTTTTAGAGACTGAAAACTGAAGTCATACACTCTTACCAGGACTCACTCTAAACTATTACTGGGCCTATGATTATTGATTCCATTTGGACATTAGAACTAACCTGTAGCCATTGGATGTCCTTATCATTCACTGATTTTTAGGTCTACTTTTCACTTCAACAATTACTGAAACCCATTTACTTGCTTTAACTGAAACCCATTTACTTGCTTTGAGAATCTTTGCTAAGCTCACAAAGATATGGAGAGAGAGAAAAAAACCCAAAGTGGTTTTAAAAACTCTTCTTTCCTAGGAAGACATTTCATTGGCATCACCACCATCTCCTTCTAAATCAGGTCACTTCAAACCTGCAGTGTGGACTGGGGCACTGCATTCTTCCCTGGAGGAAGAGTGCAGAATCAATAAGCCAAATTCTGCTGCATAATTAAAAGATTAGCAAAGTTTGGAGAATCTATAAAGGAGAGAATGTTAAAGGGATTTTTTCAAATGGCATAGAAATGGTTTATTCTTAGTTATAATTTTTTGAAAAAAGAAAAACTGGTTCTAATTTTCTCTGACAAAAATGGTAGTCAAGTCAACTTTTGTGTCAAGGCAGTTTCTATATAATTTCTAAAACTATTTAATTTCTAAAGGAAATGCTTAATTTCTAATTGAATAGGAAAATGCATTTATGAAGTGATTATGTACCAGGCAATTAACTTGCATCATCTTATTTAATCTTTAAGAAAAAAACAAACAAAATAAGAATGCATTGTCATTCATAGCCTACAGTTAAGCAATCTGATACAAAAAGTTAAATAACTTGCCAAAAGTTACACAAATATTATGAGTAAGGATCTGGGGTTTTCTGAGGTCTGCCTGAAAACCAAACCCAAGCTCTTTCCATTGCCATATCATCTCAATAAAATTTCATGTTTTTTGCTTTGTATTTCGTGTATCAGAAATCAAAATATTCCAAGGCAATTTTTAAAAATCATTTTCAGGTAATTTATCCTTGACGGAAAGATGGTTAATTCTCTCTAACAGTAGAATATATTTGGATGTACACTATAGAGGTAATTGCTTTAATTGCTGCCTTTATCTCTTCTCTTTATATATCTAATATGTAGGGTTTTTACAGTGTGGGAGTTGCTACAATGTAGAAATGTTATTCTTCTTTTCTGTGGATATTGTTTCCATTCTTTGCACATTTTCCCTCCCTCTATCCTACCTTTATACTTAGAAATCATTGTCTACTTTTAGACTTAGTTCCTGCCATCCTCCATCCCATCACTTTGCATTTGCCATATTTTCTCTATTGCTCTTCAGAGCACTCACAGAGTTTTACTGTTTCCTTTAATCATTTGTATTAAGGGCCTTTTCAAACTTTTTCGTATCTTTTTATATTTTCAGTCTTACCTAGAGAATTATTTTTCTGGTTTTCATCTATTCCTTCCCCCAAAAAAGCTTAAATTCTTTTTTTTTTTTTTTAAATTTTACTTTAAGTTCTGGGATACATGTGCAGAATGTGCAGGTTTGTTACATAGGTATACATGTGCCACGGTGGTTTGCTGCACCTATCACACATATGTTTAAATTCTTTTTTAAACTTAATTGAACTTTCTTTCCATCAGCTGTGAAAGAGTTGCCATTAGTGAAGTAAAATCAATTACTGCTCAAAATAAAAATTGTCTACTGAGGAAGCTAGATGAATGATTTATTCACATAAATGCAGTTTTTTTCTTATCTCGTCAATATTCACTAAATGGATGAAATCAGTGCGGTAAAATTGTAACCGCAATCTCTAAAATACATGGTGCTCATTTTGTGGACAGCTTTTCCTCCATATCCAATGACCCAACCAGTTCTGTCTTTTTTGCTTTTAATCTTCACCGCCACTACCTAAGTTTAAGTTTTTTGCCTTTGCAACTACATTTTTCTCAAGAATGGTCAGTTTAATAGAACAGTTACAGTTGTTCTCCATGAATCCTTGAGATTTCAGAATTCTCAGCCAGGCGTGGTGGCTCACGCCTGTAATCCCAGTACTTTGGGAGGCTGAGACAGGTGGATCACTTGAGATCAGGAGTTTGAGACCAGCCTGGCCAATATGGTGAAACCCCACCTCTACTAAAAAACACAAAAATTAGCTGGGCATCGTGGCACGTGCCTGTAATCCCAGCTACTTGGGAGGCTAAGGCATGAGAATTGCTTGAACCCGGGAGGCGGCGGTTGCAGTGAGCTGAGATTGTGCACCACTGTACTCCAGCCTAAGAGACAGAGTGAAACTGTGTCTCGGAAAAAAAAAAAAAAAAAAAAAAAGATTTTAGAATTTTAGAAATAAATGTGGATTACAAATAACCAAAAAGTCACTACTTACTTTTGAAGTGCAGGTTTTTTCAAGAACAATTTTTTTAGGAAAATATTTCCCCCACTGCTATGGTCCAAAGTATGTGTTTCTTGGAAATTTATATGTTGAAACCTAACATCCACAGTGATAGCATTAAAAAGGAGGGCCTTTGGCAAATGACTAGGTCATAAGGATTCCACCTTCATGAATGTGATGAGTGCCCTTTTATAAAAGAGACCTGAAGGAGCTTGTGTTTCCCTTCCACTTATGTAAGGATATATAGAAAGTGCCATTGATGAGTAGCAAGCCCTCATCAAACACCAAATCTGTTGGTGTCTTAATCTTCGACTTAGCCTCTAGAACTGTGAGCAATAAATTTCTGTTGCTTATAAATTACTCAGTCTGAAGTATTTGTTAGAGAAGCCCAAAAGGATTAAGATACCCACAAACCAGATAATATAAACAGCACATCATTATTGTAAAAAGAATTGAAAATATAGAAAATTATAAGAAAGAGCATAAAATATCTGAAACCTCACAGCCTTGAGATAATCACCAAGAGCATTTGGTTACCATAGCTTTTAATGTATGCAGTCTATTTTAATCACGGAAAACTACTTGATTTTAGATTTCTTTTCCTCTTCTACCATATATCCTTATACTATCCCCCATAACCAATTTTTATTACCTAAAGTAGTCTTGTGTATTTTTTCCATGTTTATGTAATCATATACACATCTATATGTCTCATGAAAGCTTTCCCTGACTTTCTTTATTAGGTTAAATTTTCTATTCTGCATTCTCATTGTAACATGGACCACTCTCTACAGCACCTATATTATTTACAATTTTATATTTATTAGGGTGTTTCTTTGATTGGGATTTACCTCTAGCCTAAATTCCATGAAGGCAGAGGCCGTAACTATCTTGCTTTTCATTGATTCTCAGCACAATGTTTAGCACATATTGCAAACTCAATAAACATTTGAGATGATAAGAGATAAATTCCCGCTTCCCCAAATCTCATGCTATGCTCTTTGCCCAAGTAGCCTTGCTCTTCTCCTCAGCATAGTAAAGTTTTCCAGGCATTAGAGGTCACCCAATGCCATAAAAAAAGTATTGCAATGCAGAAAGAACTCAGACTTGCCAGGCTTGGACTTAAGTCCCTCCACTATCTGTCTATGAGGAGTTTGAGTGGTCATTTTTTTTTCATTGGACCACAATTTCATTGACTTTAAAAGGGAGCCAATGTAAGAACCCATTTTGTGGAATTTAGGACTAATATACAAATACTTGCCACAAAATAATGATGATGATGATTATTACTAAAGTGTATTCACTAACCTTTCCTTTTCTTTTGGATCACTTGCTTTCTCCAAATTTCTGTAATTATAGTTTACGCCTTCATGAGGTACCATTTAATTATATAATATCTTCTGTTATGTTTGCTAATTGTTTCATTAGCATGTTAATCTTGTCTCCAAATATAATTGTAAATTCCTTTGAAGCAAGGACCATTGTTCTCTACCACTTACAGCAATTGCTGTAATACATTAAATAAGTGCTTGGTTACTTGACTGATACAGAAAAAGGATTATTTTGATTTTATGTAAGAAAGGTGTGCAAAAGCACATTGCTGGTGACTTTTAGAGTCTAGACCCTGCCTGATTGAGTATAGAAAGAGTAATGCCATTAACAGATCTTATCAAACACAGAAGGAGAACTGATTCCTTTTGTTTGGGAGGAAGATAAATGATAAATTTGACTTTAGACTCTCAGTTAAACTCAAGCAGTTTAGAATGCTATTGCTATATTAAAATAGTTCTCTACTCCTGCAAATTAAAGACAATGAAATATAATTTTGGATGTAAATGTGGATTATTTCCATATTTTAACAGACACAAAATATGTTCAAATGAGGAATTTCTTTTTCCCAATATAATTATTGGATCTTCATTTATATGTTAAAAAAGAAGCTGCATTGCTTAAAAAGAAGCTGCAACATTGCTTAAAAAGAAGCTCCTGCTACACCGAATATTATATTTTCTGTTCTCTTAAAAGGTTTCTCATTGGGAAAAATAGACTAAATAGCAAAAGCTTTTAGTAGTTAACTCAAAATAGAAGAAGAAGAAAGCTGGGCATGAGAATCAGCTGAACGTTATTATTCTTGTCTCATTCACTAATGGGTTTAACGGTTTAATTTTATTTTAAGGTTTTCCTGGGAACTTATTTTTAGTCAACTTTAGATTAAAAACAATAATTTAGGATAATTAGAAATCTATCTGTAGTGGGTGGGCCATAGGGTTTTGATCGTTTACATAACTAACTTTTCCTCAATCTTCCACCATCCTCTTTGCTGTAAGATTAAATAAATTTTGACTTCAGAGTGGCACAAAGAGTTTTTTTATTTTGCTTGAATTGTGAATGGTTTCCAAGTGAAAATTCAGTTTGTCAGACTTGACAACCATTATTCTAGTTGAGTTTGCAGCTTCCAAAACATTAGTCATTTGTTCCCTAATTATTCATTTATTTATTCAATAAGCATTTATTAATCTGGAATGATATCATGTGCCATATATTATGCATAACTGAATGAATATTACTTTATATTTATGGGATGCAGACATACTGATGGATAGAAAATTATTTTCCAAATATCTCATGGAGGCCGATGTTTTGCCAAAATGAAGGCAATGGCTCAAATTTACTATGATTGAGCAGAATAAGAAGCACTCTTTAATGTTTCTATCTCTATGCTTGTCTTTAACTCAGGATCTTTGCAATAGTTAATTGCTGTTGATAAAATGCACTTTAACACGTTTATGTCATTTTTTTTACAAAAATTAAATTGCCAGAAAGTTATTAATGGGAAATTAACCTTTAAAAAATAGTTCCAAAAAGCCAGAGATGCCTGGGTAATGTGCTCATCATAGGGAGGTCACCTGTGCTACTTTGGCCAAAGGCCAGCCACCTAAGGAAATAATATAGACAGGGGTAGTGAAATCCCATTACAGTACATTTATCTGCCAGGGATAAGTTCCAAGACCCCCAGTGGATGCTTGAAACTCCGGATAGAACAGAACCCTATATATACTATGTTTTTTCCTATCTGATAACCAATGATAATTTTGGTTTATCATTGACTACTAAATGACTAATGGACGGGTATTGTATACAGTGTGGTTACCCTGGACAAAGGGATGGTTCGCATCCTAGGTGCAACTGCAAAAGGTTTCTCCACACTATTTAGAACAGTGTGCAATTTAAAATTTATGAATTGTTTATTTCTAGAATTTTCCATTTAATATTTTTGGACCACAGTTGACTGCAAGTAACTGAAACTATGAAAAGTGAAACCTTGGAGGAGGGAAAACTTCTGTAATTAAAAAGTGATTGATCAGGGTCCCTTCTGTGGATTCATCAAGAATCAAATAGGGACAATTACCATTTGACCTTTATTTTTAAAATGCAAGTGGAAATAATAGAATTGTTTCTAGTGTCTCTGAGTCTCTTCCACTGGTTTCTCTCTCTCTCTGCCCCCTGTTGCTCTCTTGCTGTGATCCTTTTCCAAGCTTGAGCTTGACAAATCATTATGTCTGTACCAGACCCGCTTAAATTAGAATGGACTGTAAGAGATTTCCAGTCATTGAGTTTTTGTTTTACTATTTAATGTAATTGTTTCTTTGCATTTCTACTTGTATTCTGAATTCCTAACCCCAAATTTTTGCCCTTTATATTTTACATTTCAAAATCTCTTTATTGTGCATAGAGCTAACTGTGTCTATGTCCTAGTTGGCTCATAAAAATTCATAGGCATTGTGTCTTTAAAATAGAGCACAGTCAGAGAAACATATTCCAATGAAAAAATAAGGATGTGTTTTTAAATTAATTTTTGTTGAATATATGAAAAATTATTATCCTTGCTGTATTTGATTGAAACTATTCACTAGGGTGAAGACAGAACAGTAAGTCTTCACTTTACATCATTGATAGGTTCTTGGAAACTGAGATTTGAAGTGAAACAATACATAACAAAACCAATTTTACCATAGGCTAATTGATGTAAATAAGAGTTCAGTTCCTATAACATATTTCTAGTCAAAAAAGCATCATAAAACCTCTAAATAAAGACCCAAAACATTTCTAATACTAAATATTGAAATAAGTGTAAGCTATATATACATTTACGAAAGACTTATAAAAAAAATGAGACAATTATTTACCCACTTACTTCAGTTCAGGGTTACAGGTGACCAGAGCCTATTCTGGCAGCTCAGGCACCAAGTAGGCACCAGCCTTGGACAGGATGCTGTCCCATCACAGGGTGCATTCACACTCATACCCACAGTCACTCAGACTGGGACCATTCAGACAGGCCAGTGAACATAATGTGCACATCTTTGGTGGGGTAAGAGAAAATCTGAGTATCTGGAGAAAACCCACATAGACATGGGGAGAACATACAAACTCCACACAAACAGTGGCCTCTGTGGGGAATCAGTTATTTTCCTTCTCTACATTATAACAAAACGAAGTTGAATGAAACAACTCTATTCAAGGACCTGCTATAATCTATATTTCCAAACTCATGACAGAAATCTCCCTTTCACAGTCAGATTACATAGGAAATTTCTGTCCTTGATTTGTTACTTAAAGTTGCTTGCACAAGATTTCTTAACCTGGGTAAAATCAACCCCTGGAAATTTAATATAAAATTAAATATAAAATGTTATTGCACATTGCCTATATTTATTTTGAGAGAAATAGGGAAGGGATGATTGATACATTTTATCAGACTTTCAGTGTTCTGTGACAAAACAGCAAAGAACCACTACTCATCTTCTCTCTTAACTTCTAAATCAAATAATTAATCAACTTTTAATAAATCATTTTATATTTCTCTTTCTGTAACAAAAACAGTTTAAATATTGGAAGAGGCTACCACAAAAGGCTAGTGAAGTTTTTTAGGAATTCCTGGGAAGAGGATCCTGGAGATTAGGGAGAGAGGACACTGTTCAATTTGAACTCTGAAGTCAACCCAAGTCTAACTCAATTTGTGAAGTCAGTTCTGTATTGCCTATACAGACTGAGCTTGCTATTCCCTTTCAATGAAGAGTTCCTGGTATTCTCCATGTGGAAGGTATTGTACCAGCTACTAAGGATATAGTGGTGATAAACAAGGGATTTGTAGTTTAGCAGAGAAAGTAGACAATCAATAACTTGATTAATTATGACAGGAAGATATAGTGCTTTGAGGGGAACAGGGTGTGCTAACTTTATCTTAAGGGTTAGCCAGGACCTCTTAGAGAAGCCATACAGTTTTACTAAGAAGAAGTATGAATAAGGATGGAGATAGAGATGAATGATGTTTTTAGCCAAAGACAGTAGCACATGTGGAAACTTGTAGAGAGACAGTGTGGCATGTTAGAGAAGCTGAAGGGCATTCAGCATGTGCAGAGCACCGAATCGGGGTAGAGAGAGGCTAAAAAAGCCAACAGAGGCCCTAACTGTAAAAGGTTTGAGAATCAGTGGGGTAATCAAATTTCTACCCTCAGGTCAGTGCTAAGCCACTGAAGGGTCTTAAACCTGGGAGTGACTGGATTAGGTTCATGTTTTCATAAGATAGATCTCCCCAAGGTGAAGAGTATTGGTGAGAGATGACAAGTCTGGAGACAGCAAAACCAGGTAAGAGGTGCTTCACCTATGCTTTAAAAAATGTTAGCTGGATTTTGAAAGATCTGTATCTCTAGTCTTTCTGATTTTGCCTAAATCTTTCTGATCTGGAAAGCTTTTGAATAGGAATTACCCTGATGCTGCAAAACAATAATAATAACAACAACAATAATAATGGTTAATATCTATGGCTCAGTTTGCATAGGCAATACAGAATTGACTTCACAGATTGATTTAGACGTGACTTGACTTCAGAGTTCAAATTTAACAGTCAGGGAGACGCCCTAATCTCCATAATAACATTTATGGATTACTAACAATAATAATGGTTAACGTTTACCATGTGCCAGACCTAAGCACTTTCCATTCATTAACTTACTTGATCTTTACAACAAACCCCATTTCGCACATAAGGAACCTGAGCCACAGTGAGATTGGGTCTCTTTCTCAGCATTGCCCAGAGAGTATGCATTAAGGCAAGCCACTCTGGCTCTTAACTATTATTCTATTCAGCCTCTTACTAAATCCAGCTTTGTTCACTGCCTTTGGAATCTGTCAGAGTGGTAATCTTCATTCTGTTTCTGAAGGCCCTGGCCGAGTAAAGGTTTTAATGGCTTTACTATCCTTCAATATTAAGTGGAGCTAATAATATTTTCTGGCAAGAAAATTGTAAAAACGTATGAGCAAATTTTTAAAAGCAGTGTAGCCTGCTAGCCAGGGGAGGTGCTATGTCAATATGTGAGGTTTGTTTGACTGGGGTTAGTAGTTCTTAGAGTGCAGAACCACATAACGCACAGTCATTGCTCATTGCCGCCTCTTGGGTTCAGACGGGAAAACGGCGGTACCAGTGAAGCCAGACCGTTCATTTCATACTCTGCACATTGTCCTAACTCTTCTTTGGGGGATGTTGCTGCTATTTGTGGTGAGGGCACAGATATCTTCAATCAACAGAAATCTAATATTTCAGGAGGAAAAACAAAATGTTAGTGGTAAATCTATTAAAGTGACCAAGTAGTTAAAGTAGTTCATTGGAAAATAGTGCATAGAAGTGACCTATCTTGGGCAGAGAGCCCTTCAAGATTCATATCTCCCTTTCTGAAGAGGCTTGGAAATGTGTACTCCAGTTGACAGAAATTGCTTTTTCCCTCATTATGTCTTCAAGATACAATAGTATCTAGTAAAATAGGCATTCTTTGAAAACAGAGATTAACATAGTATCGAGATGCATGAGGGTCAAAAGCAACTTCACATTTTTATTAATAGGAGAATATTGGAGGCCACTTAAACTTCTGGGTATCACCTAAAAAAGGAAGCTAAGAACTGCCATACCTGTTGGGGACTCTGCCTGCCTCTCTCCTCCTTAGTGTTTACTTCAGCAACAGTGAAAATGACCTGGGGATTTATTTTCAGGGACAGCAAGGAAACGGGGAACTGAACATTCTGGGTTTCAGTATTGAGAGAAAAGAATCCTCTTGATGAATAATGGGGAGGTGACAGCTCTGAGAATTACAGAAAAGCATTCTGAATCCTGGCATGAAAATGGCATGAGGAGGCATCTCAGGCCTGATAAATAATTTGGAGGCCTTAATAGTCAGAAGCCCATGCAGTTCTCTAAAAGGTGGAGCCTGCATTATCCTTAGCAAACTAACACAAGAACAGACAACCAAATACTGCATGTTCTTGTTTATAAGTGGGAACAACATGATGAGAACACATGGACACATGGCGGGGAACAACATACACTGGGCCTGTGGGAGGGTGAAGGTGAGAGGAGAAAGAGCATGAGGAATAATAGCTAATGGATGCTGGGCTTAATACCTGGGTGATGGGATAATCTGTGCAGTAAACCACCATGGCAGACATTTACATATGTAACAAACCTGTACATCCTGCACATGTACCCTTAAACTTAAAATAAAAGGTGGAAAATAATAATAATAATAATAATAAAAAGGTGGAGCCTGGGGAGTACTACATCATAGACCATTGGGAGCCTCCTAAAAGGTCTATCCACCTTCAACCTCAAAGGTCTACTTTCGTCCTTGGGCTTGAAGTTGTATACACTACAAATCTATATGCCTAATGAAGAGATGTAATGTTGCCTTTTTTTTTTTTTTTTTTGAAATTTTCCGTTGTTTCTCATTCCTTAAAGATAGGTGGAGGGTAGGAGTGAGGATTGGTTAAGCTGCTTCTCACATGATAGAAGCTGTCTGCAAGGGAACATCATCAGCAGGCTTTCAAGGGCCTATCTGTGTGGGAGGGCTTATTGGTTGCTGTGAGCTGTTTGTTTTATGTGGGCTGCCTGCTAGAGCAGCTTGTGTGCAGAGCTCCTTGCTCTTCAAATGAATGCTGGGTTGTCTGACCTGCCATTGTGGACCATTAGAGCTTTGTGACCACACTCAGAGACTTTTCCAATGTAAGGCATTTTCTATAACAATACAAAGTGCCAAGAAAATGCTGTCATTTTGATGGCCAGAGATTTTTCCTTTGTTGTCTGTTTTAATGGATGTCAGAACATTATGCATGATTTTTATGGTGTGTGCCTTGAGTTTCATTAAAGTTGCTAAGGCCTTTATGGGTAGTGCTAATGGTACATGATTATAAGTTCTAGAAAGGTTACCTTAGAAAGTGGCAGATAGGGATAGATGGAAACATGTAAGGTTTACCTCACTATTCTGTGTCCCCTTCACATTGTATTAGTCCATTTTCATACTGCTATGAAGAAATACCTGATACTGGGTAATTTATAAAGAAAAATGAGCTCACAGTTCCACATGGCTGAGGAAGCCTCCCAGTCACTGCAAAAGGCAAAGGAGGAGCAAAGGCATGTCCTAAATGGCAACAGGCAAGAGAGTGTGTGCAGGGGAACTGTCCTTTATAAAACCATCAGATCATGTGGGACTTATTCACTATCATGAAAACAGCAAGGGGAAAAACCCACCCCCGTGATTCACTTACCCCCTATTGGGTCCCTACCATGGCACATAGGGATTATGGGAGCTACAATTCAAGATGAGATGTGGGTGAGGACACAGACAAACCATATCACGCACCATTTCTTTGGTTGACTAAGTGTATAATTGCTGATCTCTTTTCTCCCATCATATATAAGGGAGTTATGATTAAGTATCTCCCCTAGGAAAAGAAAGAGAAGGATCTTTTTACGCTTTCTCCTTCTGTTCCTTTTCTTTAAGTTCTGAAACAACTATGATATGCAGGGTCATGAATAGAAGATCTTTAATATTGTTTAACGTGTAGCAGAGAATGAATTTGTTGACTTTTCTTTGGCTCTATTGTCTATTGTTGGAGACAACTGACTATTATACGCTCATCAGCCAGAACAGTGAGACAAAGTAGGTGGCAAGACCCCAAAGATAATTCAACACTGAACTCTGAGATTTGCTTCACTTCATTTAAACAGATATTTATTGAGCACTGGCTGTGGGCTAGAAACTGCAAATACAAAATCTAGCATCATTTTTGGACAGCAGTACTTCCTTTTAAGCTGGATGCTTCCTTTTATATTTTTAGATCACTGACAATGTACATCAAGGAAAACAAAAAGTCCTTGCATCTGGCAGAGAACTTCTAGTCAAAATTCTTCATCTTATATCTGAGGAAACTGAGTCAAGTAGAGCTAAAGGACTTCCCAAAATTATGACTGATGAATCCTAGCTTCGAACCCATGTCTCCTGAATCCATTCCTCCATCTTTCCTCTATTCTATACTGCCTTTTTCCTTACAGGTATAACAGGGCATGAAATGTAGGTGGGTAGAAAAGGAAAATGGAACTTTTTTTTCTGTAACTTAATTTCCATTTTAAGTCTTAATCCTACTGGGTGTTAGAAATTTAATTTCAGTCAACTTGGGGTCACTTTCCTCCGTGCCTGGGGGTTGTATACAAATCTGGGGTATTACCTAGTGCAAAGTCATGAGAGAGGAGAGGCATCTCTTTCTTTCTGCTCAGTTCTCCACGATGCATCAGCAGGGGTGTCTTCATTCCCACTTGACCTTTGGTTAGTAGTTGAGGTAGGTCCCTGCACTTCCTCCTTTCTTCTTAACCTCCAGTCCTTTTCAAGTCTGCTGGCTCCCTCTGTGATGTTACTGCTGCTCTCAGATCCTAAGGGTCCCTATAGTGTTTTCAAAACAGTCTCTAGTGCAAAAACAGTCTCTAGTGCAAGTAATCCTTCAAAATTGTCTCTGTCCTTCTGGCCAGACACACCATGCAGATGTGTCTGCTGCTCCCCACCAGGTTGATGGAGGAGAGCATTCTTTCTATCTGCAGATGGGTCACAGATCCTCCCTATTGTCAGAACCTCCTTACTGTCCCTATGTCTAAAGTTCTATAGGTCCCTACCCCCAACAACATCATTTCCACCACTGTTTTCATCTTACAGGCTTGACCTACAGGGGAAAACAGTATAGATAACACCTTGTCCAGATGCACCTGTCTATGCTCTCTTCACTTTCACTTTCTCTCTTTTGTTCTAGGGAATCTTTATCCAGTTGGGAGATGAAAAGGCTTAGCTTAGTTATTACTGAGCTATGTTCTTCTAAATCTTTTATCTTACACCTGGGTCTGGACTTTTTAAATTGAAAAGCTAAAAATTTGCCCCATTGTTTGAGTCAGATTTCTCTAGAGAAACAGAAACAATAGGATGTGTATCTATAAGAAGAGAGATTTATTGTAAGAAATTTGTTTACACGATTATAAAGTCTGACAAGTTTAAAATCTGCAGTGTGGGTCATCAGGGTGAAAACCAAGGAAGAACCAATGTTGTGGTTCAAGTCCAAAGATCACCTGCTGGAAAATTCCCTGTTGCTAATGGAAGGTCAGTCTTTATTCCTAGTCATGCCTTCAACTGATTGGATGAGGCTTGCTCACATTGTGAAGGGTGATCTACTCTATCCATATTCCTCTGATTTAAATATTAACCCCATCCAAGACACCTTTACTGAAACAACCAGAATAATGTTTGACCACAAGTGTGGGTTCCATGACCAAGCCAAGTTGATGCATAAAATTAATTATCACATCCCTCTCCTGTCTGTTGCCTGCCTTGTCATTGCTTCTCTAAGATAACAGCAGCCTACTCAGTACAAGGAAACAGTAGCAGGTGCTGTGGGGTAAAAGCAGATGGAGAGAATTTGGTTTATATTTTTTAAAATATCTGACATGTATAATTATATTATGTATTTATTTATTTTCACTTTTGCTAATTAGAACTACCCAGTATGCTACTTCATAAGTATGTTTTCATTTTTGCAGAGGTTTTAATCTTTGGTTTTCAAAAAAAAAATAAAACTTCTTGAAAGTAGGTGTTGGTTCATCTCCCATTGATTGCAGTATTTTATATAAATAGACAGTAAGTTCCACTAATTGAAAATATTTCATTTTAAACTGCAAGGTACAACACTGTATTAAGTGAAAGCAATGCAACTTTCAAGTAATATTTGTCAACAGAAAAAAATTGAAGTGTAAATGCTTTCATTGAACTTGATTTTCAAAAAAACATTTTTTTTTGAGACTTGTATTTTTTGCCTTTATGCAAAATCAAAGGTCACTAGTCAGGTAAAAATTATAGAAAAAATTTTCCAAAGTAAGGAATGGTTTTTGCTTTAAACAGCAGAGTGGTTTTTCTTCTTTGAATATCATCTGTGTTCTTAATTTTAAAAGTAGATTTTCTCTGAGTGATTTTTGAAAGCCAACAAAGTAATACTTACATCTTCCTTTAAGTTGCTGGGAGACCACAGAGTATTCTAGCCTGAAGTGCCACCTGGTACATCTTAAATTATCTGAAGCAGAGATCAAGCTGGGCTAAGGAACAAAAAGTGGCATATCCTTAATTACCACAAATGATACCTAATTACCTTCATGCCAGCTTTAACATAATACTGAACACAGCTGAGATGGTGTTTGATTTTAAAGTGAGTTACACAAAATTACCTTTCCAAACCAAACTGACTTTACCAATTTTGCCAACTTGCATTTTAATATTGCATTTCAATAGCTACCCTTTGGGTACACATGTTATCAATATGCCTGACTGCCTTTTGGTCACTGATATTTAATACTTTCCTAGGCTTTTTATAACAAAATAGCTTTTGGTTTAACATTGAAATTGCAGAAGTAATTGTTTCACTGTGAATGTACTTAAAGTTGCTCTTGATACTTCAAATAGAAATAGAAAATAACAGACATTTATTGCCATCAAAATGGAAATGCAGTAATTATGTCAATAGATTTAATCTATGAACTTTTCTTGATCTCTGTTCAGATAAAACTATAATAGTTGTACAAGCCTCAAAAAGCTACCTTAGTAAGTGTTTTAGAATTTTTTTATTGTAAGAGACTAGCTATGACTGGTCTTCAGTCTTTTGTAGCAAAAGATTTAAGATAATGTATTAGTCCATTCTCATGCTGCTAATAAAGAAATACCCAAACTGGGTAATTTATAAAGATGAAGAAGTTTAACGGATTCACAGTTCCACATGGCTGGGAAAGCCTCACAATCATGGCAGAAGCCAAAAGAGGAGCAAGTCATGTCTTACATGGCATTAGGCAAGAAAGCATGTGCAGGGGAACTCCCCTTTATAAAACCATCAGATTGCATGAGACTATTCAAGATCACGAGAACAGCATGGGAAAAACCTGCCCCTAATGATTCAATTACCTCCCACCCTGAGTCCCTCCCATGACATGTGAGGATTATAGGAGCTACAATTCAAGATGAGATTTGGGTGGGGACACAGCCAAACCATATCATTTGGCCCTGGCCCCTCTCAAATCTCAAGTTCCCACATTTTAAAACACAATCGTGCCCTTCCAAAAGTCCCCCAAAGTCTTAACTCATTCCAGTATTAATTCAAAGGCTCAAGTCCAAAGTCTCATCTGAGACAAGACAAGTCCCTTCCACATATGAGTCTGTAAAATCAAAAGCAAGTTAGTTACTTCCTAGATAAAATGGGGCTACAGGCATTGGGTAAGTATAACCATTCCAAATGGGAGAAATTGGCCAAAACAAAGGGACCACAGGCCCCATGTAAGTTCAAAATCCAATAGGGCAGTCATTAAACCTTAAGGTTCCAAAATGATCTCCTTTGACTCTGTGTCTCACATCCAGGTCACGCTGATCCAAGAGGTGGTTTCCCATGGTCTTGGGCAGCTCTGCCCCTGTGGTTTTGCAGGTTACAGCTCCCTCCCAGCTGCCTTCACAGGCTGGCATTGTCTGTAGCTTTTCCAGGTGCACACTGCAAGCTGTTGGTGGATTTACCATTCTGGGGTCTGGAAGATAGTGGCCCTCTTCTCATAACTCCACTAGGCAGTGCCTCAGTGGGGACTTTGTGTGGGGGCTCCAACCCCACATTTTTCTTGTGCACTGCCCTAGCAGAGGTTCTCTATGAGGGCTCTGCTCCTGCAGCAAACTTTTGCCTAGACATCCAGGTGTTTTCATACCTCTTCTGAAATCTAGGCAGAGGATCCCAAACCTCAATTCTTGACTTCTGTGCACCCACAGGCCCAACACTATGTGTAAGCCACCAAGGCTTGGGGATTGCACCCTCCAAAGCCACAGTCTGACCTGTACCTTGGCTCCTTTTAGCCACAGCTGGAGCAGCTGGGACATAGAACACCAAGTACCTAGGCTGCACACAGCAGGGTCCCCTGGGTCCAGCCCACAGTACCATTTTTTCCTCCTTGGCCTCCAGGCCTATGATGGGAAGGGCTGCTGCAAAATCCTCTGGCATTCCCTGGAGACATTTTTCCCATTATCTTGGTGATTAACATTTGGCTCCTTGTTACTTATGCAAATTTCTGTAGCAGGCTTGAATTTCTCCCCAGAAAATGGGTTTTTATTTTCTATTACATTGTCAGGCTGTAAATTTTCCAAACTTTTGTGCTTTGCTTCCTCTTGAATGCTTTGCCCCTTAGAAATTTCTTCCATCAAATACCTTAAATCATCTCTCTCAAGTTCAAAATTTCACATTTCTCTAGGGCAGGGGCAAAATGCCAGCAATCTATTTGCTAAAGCATAATAAGAGTCACCTTTGCTCCAGTTTCCATCAAGTTCCCTCATCTCCCTCTGAGACCACCTCAGCCTGGACTTACTGTCTATATCACTATCAGCATTTTGAGAAAAGCCATTCAACAAGTCTCTAGGAAGTTCCAAACTTTCCCACATTTTCCTGTCTTCCTCTGAGCCATCCAAACTCTTATAACTTCTGCCTGTTACCCAGTTCCAAAGTCACTTTCATATTTTTGAGTATCTTTACAGCGGCCCCATTACTGGGTACCAATTTATCATGTTAGTCCATTTTCACACTACTAATAAAGAAATACCCAAGACTGGGTAATTTATGAAGAAAAAGAGTTTTTTGTTTTTTTGTTTTTTTTTTTTTTGAGACAGAGTGTCGCTCTGTCGCCCAGGCTGGAGTGCAGTGGCCAGATCTCAGCTCACTGCAAGCTCTGCCTCCCGGGTTCACGCCATTCTCCTGCCTCAGCCTCCCGAGTAGCTGGGACTACAGGCGCCTGCCACCTCGCCTGGCTAGTTTTTTGTATTTTTTAGTAGAGACGGGGTTTCACCGTGTTAGCCAGGATGGTCTCGATCTCCTGACCTCGTGATCCGCCCGTCTCGGCCTCCCAAAGTGCTGAGATTACAGGCTTGAGCCACCGCGCCCGGCCGAAAAAGAGTTTTAATGGACTCAGTTCCACATGGCTAGGGAGTCCTCACAATCATGGCAGAAGGCAAAGGAGGAGCAAAGGCACATCTTACATGGTGGCAGGCAAGAGAGCTTGTGCAGGGAACTGCCCTTTATAAAACCATCAGGTCAGACCAGATGCAATGGCTCATGTCTGTAATCTCAGCATTTTGGAAGGCTGACGTGGGCAGATCACTTGAGGTCAGGAGTTTGAGACTAGCTTGGCCAACATGGTGAAACCCTGTCTCTGCTAAAACAAATACAAAAATAAGCTGGGTGTGGTGGCAGGAAAATTGCTTGATCCCAGGAGGTGGAGGTTGCAGTGAGCCAAGATCACACCACTGCACTCCAGTCTGGGTGGCAAGAATGAGATTCCATCTCAATCAATCAATCAATCAAATCATCAGATCTCATGAGACTTATTCACTACCACAAGAACAGCACACAACAACGCACCCCCAATGATTCAGTTACCTCCCACCCTATGTCCCTCTCATGACATATGGGGATTAGGGAAGCTACAATTCAAGATGAGATTTGGATGGGGACACAGCTAAACCATATCAGACAGGAAATTTAGTTTTAAGTGCAACCAGTAATGAAACTGCATCAATCCAAAAATCGAGTATAGGCCTGGGTATAGTGGCTCATGCCTGTAATCCCAGTACTGTGGGAAGCCATAGAGGGGGATCACTTGAAGCCAGGAGTTCAAAACCAGACTGGGCAACATAACAAGACCCTGTCTCTACAAAAGGTTTAAAAATTACCTGAGTGCAGTGATGGGTGCCTGTAGTTCCAGCTATTTGGGAGGCTGAGGTGGGAGGATCACTTGAGCCCAGGAGTTCAGGACAGCAATGAGCTGTGATTGGGCCACTGAACTCTATCCTGGGCAACAGAGCAAAACCCTGTCTCAAAAAAGAAAAATAAAGAAAAATGATTTTTTTTTTCAGTTTTTGCCCTGTTCTACAATTTGTTCTACAATTGAGTGCTTCCTATATGCCAAACTGTCCAGATAAGATTGACTTATAGCTTAATATAGAAGAATAATTTGAATTGTTATTTTTTAGATTTGGTATTATTATAGCAGAAGACCTAAAATACTAGTTTTTTATGTTTAAAGTTTCCAATATTACTTATTTTTAACAAGAATATTAACAAAACAGCAATAGTTGATCATTGTGTTTAGTTATAATTTCCATTTTTGTAATAAAATTATCTGCTTTTGTACTTGAACTCTTCAAAGCAGAAAGATAAGGGACTGTGGTCTAGCATTAATTTAATATGCCAAAATTGGTAAAAGGAAAGAATAATTCAATATACTCTGTCAAACAGAGTAGTAACCAATTAACTTCAAATCATTTAAATTACTTCTAGCTGTCAGCAAGGAAATTTCAAATCACTTAAACTTCTTCAAGTTGTCAGCAAGGAACAGAGAGAGAGATAAAAAACGGAGATGTGGAAAATAGCTAGAGGGACAAAAGGAGGATAAATAAGGTGGAGGTAGGAAAAGACAATTACTTGTTTAATTTTAAGGCCCATTTTCATAAATGCGAAATGATTCAACATGACTGATGAAGTTGCTCTGGAAGAAGAAAAATTATCTTCTTTGATAGTAATTCCCCTTGACAGTCATCTCAGTAACTTAAAGATGGTCCTGTGCATAAAGGAGCACATTTTCCCACTAGGGATATTGAGTAAAGAATCAGTAAAATTAATGAACAATGGAAAGAAGATTTAGGCTTGAAAAGATCTGGTGTAATGTCAGAGAGGCCTGGGGAACCAGCAGTCTGG
Source organism: Macaca fascicularis (assembly GCF_037993035.2). Lineage (NCBI taxonomy): Eukaryota > Metazoa > Chordata > Mammalia > Primates > Cercopithecidae > Macaca > Macaca fascicularis. The sequence goes on from NC_088382.1 coordinate 100,540,043, forward strand.
AACAAATAGTAAACCCTGGAGAGACAGGGAAGATGAATCATGTAAAGTGTTGTTTGTCATAAATACAGCAAGCTGATAAATGTGTAGCATGTGATACAAGAACACCACGCAAATCAGAATGTATGCTTTATTGGACAGCTGGGAGGAAAGAGTACTGGATTAGGCACTAGGAAAACTAGGGTTTTGGTACTTTATCCATAGCTTCTTACTGGGGTGCAAGCCTCTTTTTTTCCATTGAAATTATTCTATTTCCTATGATATAGTGATATAATTAAAATATATAGTTGGTCTTTGTCCCTGGTTTCTGGCACAGAGCTTCTAAATGCCTTGGAATTTCCTGAGTCTTAGGGGTGGGAGGAGCATCTTTTGTTATTTATGGTAAGCCCCTTTCAACCATACCTGAGTTTATGCTAATAAGGTGAGTCTTGAAGGATGGGGGCTGGTTTGCCAGAGGAACCAACCAAGTGATTAGAGGGTCGGAACTTTCAGCCCAAACTCTCAACCTCCAGGGAGGATAGAGGGGCTAGAGATTGACTCAGTCAAAAAGGGTCAATGATTTAATCAACTACCTATATAATGAGGCTTCCATGAAAACACTAAATGATGCGATGAAGACAGTATGCAGGTTTGTGAAGACATGCAGGTTCTGGGAAAGTGGTATACCCGAAGAGGGCATGGAAACTCCATGCACCACTGCCCTCAATACCTTGTCCTGTGCATCTATTCCATTTGGCTGTTCCTGAGTTGTATCCTTTATAATAAACTAGTAATAGTAAGTAAAGCATTTTCCTGAGTTCTGTGAATCATTCTAGCAAATTATCAAACCTGAGGAGGGGGTGTGGAATCCTCCGGACAGGACAGAAGTTGTGGGTAACCTGAGGACACACTACTTGCAATTGGCATCTGCAGTGGGCTAGGGACAGACTTGTGGACAAAGCCTGTAACCTGTGGAGTTTGCCCAAACTCCCAGTAGTAATGGTCATAATTGAATTGTAGGACACTCAATTGATATCCAGACTGTTGGAAAATTGCTTGATGTAAGGGAAAACCCCATACATTAGGCATCAGAAGTATTTTGTGGGTATAGAAAAAAAAGGGGTATCTTTTATTTCCATTTTAAAATAGATTTTAGTTTTTACAGCAGGTTTAGGTTCACAGAAAAATGGGGTGAAAGATCTAGAGATTTCCTATATACTCCCTGCACCCACATATGCACATCCTGCCCCATTATTAACATCTCCATCAGAGAGTACTTTTGTCACAACTGATGAACCTACATTGACACATCATTATCTCCCCAAATCCAAAGTTTACATTAGAGCTTACTCTTGGTGTTGTACACTCTATGGGTTTAGACAAATTTATAATAACATGTACCCATCATTATAGTATCATAAAGAGTAATTTCACTGCCCTGAGTTCCTCAGTGGTACACCTGTGTATCCCTCCTCACCCCCAACCCCATTTTGTTTTTAAATGTTTCTTTACTTCCCAAGTACACAGACTCCAATGTCACCTTCACTAAAATGAGTTAAAATGAACCAATATAATTTTGTTGATGTTATTTTTAATTTTATTTAGAAGATGGGTATTGTTTTTGAAGAGATGCATCAGTAGAAGCCTTTCTTTGATATGCTGCATGCTCACTCATTTGGAGAAATACCTGATTTCACTTTATATGAATGTCCGTTAGGAAGGGTGCAAGCTAACATCTGCAAAATTCCTACTTTGTACAAAGTACTGTTCTAAGCATTCTATACTGTCACCTCCTTTAAAATTACCACCACCCATCGAGGCCTTGAAAAGTTCAGTAACTTGCCCATTATCACATCACTTGTAAAGGATGGATCAGAGATCACACCAGGATGTCATAGCTTCAAGGTTTGTATTTCTCCATCATAATATTTTGTACATACACACTGGTTGTACCAGTGATAGGGACAGGAGGCAGAGTAATTCTAGGCAGAAGAGGCAGGTCCCTGACAAAACCCCACCCTCAAGCCAAAAGGCCTGAAACCGTGGCCCAAAATGAGAACTTACATCCTTGTTTTCCCGTTCAAATGTTGCCTTTTCCTAAACTACCCATGGCCCACCCTGCCTTCCATCCTGTGCCTATAAAGACCCCAGACTCAGCCAGCAGAGAGGAGAAGCAGCGGGATGTTGGGCTGGATATCAGAGAGAAGTGGCTTGACTTCAGAGGGACAGCTTGATAGCATAACTTTGGAGAAGAATCTGGCCAAAGACAGTCAGACTTCGGGGGAAGATTATGTACCTGCCCTGTCCCCTTTTCAACTTTCCTTCCTGCTGAGAGCCACTTTCATCAGCAATAACATCCCCTTCATTTACCATCCTTCAATTCATTCATGCAACCTCATTTTTCCTGAGCACTGGACAAGAGCTTGAGAGCCACAAGTGTGGATGCAAAAGGCTATCATGCTGACCCTTTGCCCTCACTGGTAGAGGGCAGCCACCTCATGTGAAAAGGCAGAGGACCCACTGAGCTGTTAACACTTAAGCTGTCCTTGGATGCCAGAGCTAAAAGAGCACTGTAACACACCTTCTAGGGCTTCAGGGTTCAAAGGCAGCCCGCTTGATGCTGCCATGGGGCCTACATGGAGTTTGCTTCTGCTGGGGCCCAAAGCACTTGCCCAGCTTCTGTAACCACTCACCTGCATGCTGCCTCCTGTGAGGGGTGGAGTGCAGTGGGTCTGAGTGAATGGAGTTCACTTCTGCCAGTGCAGAAGCAGCCAGCTGATTCCAGCACTCATAGACTCCAGTTCCTGCCTCATTCTCTCACATGCTCTCTCCCACAAGGAGTTGAAAGCTGCGGGCTGGGTAAACGAGGCACCCCTGTAGTGAGTCCCATGAATGGATCAGGAAAATACCCTGCTTCACCAGAAATAAGTGGAATGTTAGAAGGAGGATATTTTGAGGGCTTTACATGTTTTCCCACCCATCCTAAACGCGGTTACACCCATTTTAAATAGAAAAAACTGAAGTTGAGAATGATTACCTTGCTTAAATCTTGTTGTTTTTTTTTTTTTATTTATAGCGCTCACTAATACTTCTTAGAGTAATTGCTTATTTAATAGTGAGCTCCATTAGCAGCTCACTAATACTTCTTTTTTTTTTTTTTGAGCGTTTTAAAAATATATTTATTGGCAATTTATATCTTTTTTAAGAACGTCTGTTCAGATCATTTGCCCATTTTTTTTTTAATTAATTTATTATTATTATACTTTAAGTTGTAGGGTACATGTGCATAACGTGCAGGTTTGTTACATATGTATACTTGTGCCATGTTGGTGTGCTGCACCCATCAACTCGTCATTTACATCAGGTATAACTCCCAATGCAATCCCTCCCCCCTCCCCCCTCCCCATGATAGGCCCCAGTGTGTGATGTTCCCCTTCCTGAGTCCAAGTGATCTCATTGTTCAGTTCCCACCTATGAGTGAGAACATGCGGTGTTTGGTTTTCTGTTCTTGTGATAGTTTGCTAAGAATGATGGTTTCCTCACTAATACTTCTTAAAGGATTTGTTTATTTATTTGGAGAGAATGCAATATTAAAATCTATACTCAATTTTATCTTTTCAACTTCATCTTTATAGAAAGACATTGGGAAACTAGTATTGTTGCCAAACAGCAGAGGTTTGGTCAAGGTCCAGTTGCTTGCTGTGAAGAAAGTCAGTCATTGAGATGACAAATATTGCCAGGGAAGAAGGCTTTAAGGTGGGTGTTATCAGCCAGGAGATGGGAGATAAGTCTCAAATCTGTCTCTCTAACCCACTAAAAATAGGAATTTATATAGTGGGTAAGAAATGTAGCTACATAAGGTAAAATAGGAATTAGGGAGGGGTAAGGAAAAGGAGTTGGTTAACAGGAAGCAGGTCATTGGTTAGGCAATCATAAGGGAGGAGGGGTTTAGTGTCTCTCTGTCTAGATGCTTTTGTCTGGTGAGTTTCAGATCCTTGATACTATTTGGGAGGCCTGAAGGTTAGTTTCCTGACAAGGGAATTCAGATAAGACAACTGTAAGTTTCAAGCTTTATGATGGGCAGTGTCAATTTCTATATTTATTCAAAAAATCTTAAATATTAGTTACATTGGAAAATTGGGCTGGTTTTAGTTCCCCCTTTCTATTACTGGTTCATCAATCATAGGGAATCTTGGTGTTGATCTTTTGGCTGCTTAATGCTGAGAAAGGGAGTGCTGGGATAATGATGAGGAATGAAAACATTATGTCTGTAATTGAAGTACTCATGAGTACCTGGTCGGCATTGGGCTTGTTGGAGCACTATGATCTGGACACTTTCATTAACAGTTTTAGAACAACATTTTAAGTCACATTTAAATATAAGACTGACCATGATGTGTAAGAACAAGATAATTAATAATGTAGATGACCCAACTTTAAAAATACCAGGGAATCTTGAAAACCTGTCCCCTAATCCAGGTCTGTTCTCCTTTACATGTTATAACTGGGAGGCTTGCTGTCTTATCCTTCAATATGCACTCCTACTTCAACTGATGTATTAATGTAGGTACAGCAAGATGAATTGGCAATTACATATACCCCCGCCTTGTTCAGTGAGCAAATACTCCAAAGCTATGTGGTTATCTAAAACTACTCTAGCCAAGGAGTCTAGAGACTTTTTTTGGGCAACAATAGCAGTCACTGCTTCACTTGCTATAATCCACAGGGTGATGGAGAGATTTCTAAGTACATATTAATGAGCTGCTACTCCCCGCCATGGGAGTGTAACCAAAAAATATCTGGTTCTGTCAAGAATGCTCCCAGGCAAATACTCTTTGGGGACACCCTAATTGGGGTCTCCCTCCAAGAGTCCTCTGGTTACCCTGGAGAATAATTTCAAAGAACTAGTCCAATGTCTGACCAAGCTCTCATTGTCTACTATAAAAGGGGTGACAGAGTATCCTAATAGACATTGCCCTTTGTCTACTTTCCTAGGCATCTATATGCCCTAGGCCTATTCTCTTGTTTGCAAACAAACATGTAGCCCTCAGAAGCACAGGTCACTGTATCTTGAGTAGAAGCAGTCATTCAGGCTATCTTTTCTAACCAGAGATCGGTTAGATTATTACCAAATCCAGGTAAAGCCAAGCCTGCCCAGAGTCTTCCTGATTCCTTATATCCTGATCAAATGGAGTTCTGTCTGGGTCACCATTGAAGAAAAAAAGTGCTTGCCTTTTTGTTTATTTATTTTAGGAAAAGTAAGGAATAGCCTTTCTGGGATGACAAATAGAAACAGGAGGTCTTCATAGTCCCTAAAAGGGTCCATGTAAGGCATACTCATTACACTATTATTTTAGGAGTCTTTGGATGTTCAAATGTGCAGATAGGGATATGCAAAAAGCTATGAACTGGTTGGATTAAGGAGTCGCTATGGTCCAGAACAGACTGGAGCTTTGGGTGACATATCCACAACAGTGGGATAATGTTGCTGATGAAGCAACAGCTTGTGAAATATGAATTAGTGAATTATCCCTCCATCTAGAAGCGGGAAGGATCTAGAGAACGATAACAGCCTGGAAAGTGAATGTTCCTTTATGATTTCTTGTGTAAGGTCTTTGGCTGGACTTTGAGTATTAATTTAAGGTTGTAGGAGGGCTCACAATATCATGACTGTTTCCTCTGGAGGAATCTTTGAGGGACTAGTTTTACCCAATTTTGGTGAATACGTGGCTTAACTTGTCAGATTAGTGGGTGGTCAGTTGTGGTCACCGTTGGTCTTCAGCCTGGTGGGATTTCCAGCTTTTCAGCAGGACTTGGTCCCTCGGTTTCACATAGTAGAAAGGCACATTGGTAGGGACCTGGAGCCTATTGGAAGCCAACTTAGATGGACTAGTTAATATATTTTCTATTTGTTTTATGTGTTTGCGGGGAGGTAAAATCTTCAAGTGATAGGGAGTCCAAGGGTAAGAGAAATGGTTCCTGTTACTTAGAATGCACATTCTCCTGACCTTACTCCAAGCATAATGGAAACACAGTTACCACCCCTAGATTGCAGAGCTTGAGAAATCTTCTGGAATTAAACACAAAGTAAACATTTGGCAAAATCTAGACTGGTTTTGGAGACTCTGTTCAAGGTAACAGTTTCAGTCACTTGTTAACACATTTTCAAAATTTTTAAAGGGAGGAGGAATAACTGGTTTCCAATCTACTGACTTCAGTACCATAGTAACAAATGTATTGTTCATATAGGTAGCAGAATGCATAGAAGAATTTCTTTTCTTTTTTTAAAAAATGAAAGTTTATTTAATTTCTAAAAACTGTTAAGTCTGAGTCTGAGAAATGATATCCCAAAGTCTAATCCAATCACCCTCAAAGCACCCCAGTGCTAGAAAGGATTTCAAAGGAGGATAAAAGCAAGATTAGCTTTAACATTAGGCAAAGATCCATGGGCAACCTTCTTTAAACAATAACAAAAAGAGCTTACTAAAGTTGATACTTAAATATCTGAAGTAATGTAATAGTTCATATAGTTCAATAGTAATGGAACAGAAATTGAATCATCTAAACATTTTAAATCCACTCATGATTTTTATTTGGAGAGTTTTTTGGTCTGATCAATGCACATGAGTGGATTATTGTGGAAATTCCCTTGAAAACATGATTTTAAAAGAACTACAGGTCTATCCAGCATCCCTAAGTCTGCCAGTACCCTTATCTCTAGCCTATACTTTGACCCAGAGTGTTGACAAAGTACAGCACTTGCTACTGTTCAAGTACCAAGGTAGCTTAGTAAAACTGCCTCCTAAAGATGATCACCTCCCTTGTAAGATAACCGATTTCCTCTGAACTAAGTAAAGGGGGAACTTTTAGAATGAACAAAAGACTTAATGAAATGGAAAGTTGTCTAATCTCTAAAGGTCTTAAAAGTAGGACTTGCCATGACTAGTTAAGTGCTGACAACAGAAGAAATTCCAACTCCAACAAAAGGAAAGATACACTATTGTGAACGCATTCCCTATGGTAAGCAGAAAATAAACTTTTTATCAGAAAATATTTCATAAATTTTTACTTTTTTTCAGAGCAGGAGTGGAGGTTTATTTAAAAAGGCTTTAGAGCAGGAAAGAAAGGAAGTACATCTGGAAGAGACCCAAGGGGTTGACTTGAAGAACAAGTGCCTAAATTTCTACGTTTTTACTGTATGTTTGGGTAACATAAGGCATCTAAGAGTATTAAATAAATATTACTCCCATTTGGCATGTGGATACAAAGAATATTATGATACTATATATAATTATCTATCCCGCTCCTACAGAAAACAATATTCAGACGCAGTGCGAAACAGCCAAGTTATATTTTCAGAACTAAAACAGATGCCACTTCTAATTCAAAACTAAGAAGAAAAACTGTATATTGTAGAACGAAGGCTTTCCCTTGTGAAATTAATTTTAGTAGCTAACCTCTCAAAAATTTGTAAATGCATGACTTTGTAAAATGTTTTACTCAATATACTTAACTTGTATATATATGCTTTTTCATGTGAAACACAGGAACATATTTTCTATCAGCAATGTTAAAAATATAATTAAAGAAAAAGAAATCAAATTTAACATAAACAATAGGCAATAGAGAAATGTCATTTTAACCTTGGTACCAAGCTACAATTCTTCCTTGGTCAACCTCTCCTATATTATACTAGATATTCAATTTATTTTCAATCTTTCATGAAATTGGACCTCTTACTCATTTAAAGAGTAGGAGAATTTACAATAATTAGTAAAAATTATTCAATTCTCATACATTAGTTATTTGCCTTTGTGGATATAAAGTGGTGACTCAGTACTTTATCAAAATATATGTTTATGAAAATATTGGTAATATAAGATTGAAATTTTAAAATTACATTTTTAAAACTAAACTCTGAGAATTTTTACTTTAAGCATGAAGCATAATTGTTATAGAACTTCTTATGAAATGTCACTTGATTTTCAATAAAAACAACTTCACACAATGCAGAAATGACAATGTATCATCTTGCAACAATATCTTTACATGTCAATCCTAATCTAAAATGTGTTTAAACAACAATGAAAATCTCCTTTAATAAATTCATAAAGTATTATTTTTAACCACTATTGCTCTGTAGCAATAATTGAAGCCCCAACATGAGCACTGAGAATGCGGTAATGAAATATCAAGGGTTGTATCCATCTTGAAATAAAGACACTGATGCTTCTCACCAACTGGAATCAGGTATAGTAAGTACATCAGAGAAATGTGAGTAATCCAAGGAAGTCCCCTGAAATCAACAGTACCATCTGCCACAATTTAAAACATTAAGTGTAAAACTCTGTTCTAATTATTTTATAGAAGTTCTATTTCACACACTTAATATTGTTAAAATATTTGTAAAATTGTAAAATTCTCTATATAAAGGGTTTTGAACTTCTTCAGCTGAACACTTCCTCATTGTCAGAAAAACATTTCTAATGAAAGAAAGAGAGTTTTTCCATGAATATCTGAGCCTGGAGAATAAATTATTTCTTATGATCATAGCCAATTACAATACAAGATAAAAAATTCACAATTTGAAGGAAAAAAAAAAAAAAAAAACCCAGCAAATGTAACTCCTCAGAAAGACCCCTGGAAGGGCCAAACTTCTCTAGATTCCAATGAATATTGGGGCCAAACAGTATTACAAAAGAATGTCATTTTCTATCATTCCATTGACTCGTAACTATATTCAGACCAGTTTTGAAGAATGCACCCAAGTGGGGGCATTCCTACATCAAATCCTGTGTTCCCTTGATCACATTGACACACACACATACACAAATAAACAATTATCAAAATACAATCTAACTGCAGCAGTGACTAACAAGCCACGAGAGTTCAAACTCAAACAGTTGGGGTGTTTTTTACTCTCATGCCAGTCTAGTACCCATAAAAGACACTCACCTTTATGGATACAGATGTCAAATTTCAAAGGCTGTCCTTCTTAAGTAATTAAGAATATGGTTGGAGCCAGCAGCGGTGAGGGAAGACAGAGAAACACAAACCCACCTCTGGACGAATATAGCTGGGCAGCTGCTGGGAAGGTTTCCAGATCTCTCTAGCCTATGGCCACCGAGCCACAAGCACTGCAATCCAAGTCACAGCACCAGCATTTTATTGCTGAATGCCTGGGTGTTGGCCAAGCTGTGGTTTCTCGCTGTAACGAAAGCTATCCATTGAAACAATGAGTATTGCTAGGGAAGAAGGTTTTAATGTGGATGATGTCAGCCAGGAGATGGGAGATAAGTCTCAAATCCAGCTGACTAAAATTAGAGTTTTATAGAGTAGGGAAGGAATATAACTACGTGTGGGAAAACAGGAATTAGGGAGGGATAAGGAAGAGGAGTAGGTCACCAAGAATCAAGTGGTTGGTTAGTCAATCATGATGGATGAGGGGTCTGGTGTCTCACCAACTGGATGCGGGGATCTGGTGAATTTCAGTTGCTTGATGCTATCTGAGAGGCCTGGTAGTTGGTTTTCTCACAAAGGAACTCAGGTAAGACAAATGTAACTTTCAAGCTTTTGATGGGGAGGGCCAATTTCTATATTTATTCAAAAATTATAAACATTAATTCTGTGGGAAAATTGAGCTGGTTTCAGCACTATTCAGCCAATTGAAACGGAGCTCACCATTTTTTCTAATGTAATAAGTACATATTTAATATATCTCTCTTTACCTTTTCAGATTTACATTAATCCTAAAATAAGGATAGTATTATTTGAAGCTGAGAAAAACATAGTTACACATAGATTATTACTGCACCAAAATGTGTACAGGGAAATATTCTCTCCTGAAGCCAAATTCCCACAGCAACTTTACAAGTGAGCCTCAGAGCAAGGAAATAACTTGGTTAAGACCATGCAGGTAGAGGACAACAGTTGGGATTCAAACCTGACAAATCTGACTTGGACAATTTCACTACTGGCCACCACCAGTTGTTCTCAACTTTTCCTGCATGTTAAAATAACCTGGGGCCTTAAAAAATATCACTAGGCCAAGGCTGTGCCCAGAAACAATTAAATGAGAATTCTCAGGAGGGTCATGGCCCTGGCATCAGTGTTTTTCTTTTTCTTTTTTTTTTCTTTTTTTTCTTTTTTAATGTTCTAGGTGATTTTAATGGGCAGCCAGTTTTGAAGATCACTGCACAATGACTCATCGCTATTCCTGTTACACTCCTAACTCCTAGAAGGCAACTGTATTTAAGAAGTATTTATAGAACTTTAAAAATTATGCCAATACATTAAAAATTTATTATCCGTGTGTTCAAGAACTTAGTAAACTAGTATGAAGATAACACATGTATTTATCAGCTAAATAACAACACAAGGTTGTGCTGTGTTGGTTGATTTGGAGACACATGCTGTAGAACCTAGGGTTTCAAGGATAGATTTAGCACATCCTCAGATTACCAAGCTAGTTTTTGTGCATAAGTATATATTCAGTTCCAAGACTGCTAGATGGATAGATGAATAAAGAGATTATTCATAACTTTTGTCAGATTCTCAGTGTGATCATTGATACAGAAAAGACTAAGAATTACTGCTGAGGGTTCAGAAGAGGGAAAGCTGCAGATGATGCAGATGATGGTCAGAGAGATAATTGCAAAGAAGATAGAACACACACAGGGCATTGAAAGAGCCCAATATGATGATATGAGAGGAAGGAAGGAAGATTCAGAGGGGAGCAGGAACAAAGCTATGGAGGCAAAAATATTTCCCCTAGTTTTAGGGTATTGTGAGGGAAGGTTAGCCTTGAGGCTCCTTGGGAAATTTTTAAGTTAAATGTTAGGGGTGATTTTTCTTCCTTACAGATCTCTCGCTAATTAATAGATTGCTTTTATAAGACTGTGAGTGAAAGGCTTAGTGCTCTAAGAAGATGCTCTAAGAAGACAGAAGGCACTTCTGCAGATTGCTTTATTTTCTATTCAATATAACATTCGGCAACAGTCAAGTATCACGTCCACTGGCTCCTCTGATTTCTGTGATGAGGTCTTTATTACAATTGCTTCCCTGTCCAAGGAGAATTAAAGGCATTCTCTACAATGTCTCCCTTGTTCATCTTAGGAGGGACAGCCAAGGAGAGGTTGATCCACAGGCAAGCTCTGTAAATAGGGACTTCTGTCTCTCAAGGTAACCTGATGTGACTGTCAGGGATGACACGTAATTCCACACTTCCCTTCCTCATTTGAACTTCTTTCAAAGAAGCATGCATGCAAAATTTCCCTGACATAGGGCAAGATATAAAGATTAAAGAGCATCTCATGTATTTATTATCTTTCCCTTGTCATATATATAAATTATCACTAGAAATAGAATAGGCTAGGCTTTGTAACACCATCCTCTCCTGATGAAAAGTAACCAATTCCATATGGTTAAGAGTAAAGGAAATGCTGTCACATGGAAAATGATCAAGAGTCTCTTACCCCTTTGGTCTACTGAAGCATAATTATCTAAGTGCTCTTAGAATAAGAGCTACCACTTTAGGGGATACTAATTATGTGTTAAGCACCAGGCTAAAGACATTGCACATATTAGGTTATTCGATCTTCACAAACAATGTTGTGAAAAAAATATTATTAACCTTAATTTATACTTGAGGGAATTTGGCTTAGAAATGTAAGTAACCTGCCTAAGATCACACATCTGGTAAGTGGTAGAACCAGGGCAAACTCAGATCTCTTGATTCTCTGCCATACAGATTTAAGTCCAAGTTTGAAACATGATAGTAATACCTTGAGAATAAGATGTCATCTACTAGCAATGAATGGAGGATGAATTGGAGAGGGAATTGTCTGGGCTTAGGAAGATAGTTAGGAACACACTAATATAGTAGTCTTTTCCATATCAGCTACTTTTCAATTAGTTTGGAAGTGACCTGTTTTAACAGTTAAATTCATTCAGTAGAGATTCTATAAATTATGGTAGAAAACACTGCAGCTATTAAAAACAATGAAGTAATATTCTATATGGATAAAGAAAGATGTCTCAGATATGTTTTCAAATAAATCAAACAAAATATAGAATATCCTGTACACTTTGTTACTTTCTGATTGAAATGGATGTATGCATAAATTTGTTAGTAAATGTAAAAATATTCATGGAAAGACACACATGAAACTGGAAATAACAGCTGTCCTTATGTGGCTAGGGAATGAAGTGGGAGGAAAACACAAGTTTCATTGGAGATACCTTTTTACGTTTTGGATGTTGTGCAATGCACATGTATTACCCATTTAAACACAGAGGTATTCTACATGTATGATAACAAAGATGGAGTTCTCAGTGGCAAGTTTGATATTTGAAATAAACTTGCAAATTTTAGTTTTAGAAACCTTAGTAAAATGAGGTATTTTATGAAGCAAACCCATGATGGAGGTTAATTTATTGGTCCTGAAGGGGCATATGCAGGCTATTGAAGGAATATATTGTTCAGCATATTTACACAGACTTTTGTACTTGTTTATGTTTGAATTAATATGTTTTCTCTTTGAGACTGAATTTTTAAAATATAAGATCACTAAAAAGCCATATTTTGAGGGGATAAATTAATAAGTGGAATGGAAGAAATTCTATTGAATGTTGGAAATATAAAGTATATGAAAAGTCTAAAATGTTTTTACAAAGTATTTCCCTTATTTTCCCACCCTAACTCACATGCAAAGTTCAGAATACCAGAAAACTTGTGTGAGCACATGAGAAAACTGAAATAGATACCAAGTGTTTTGTTCCCACACAGTAATCTTCCTTCTCTTTCACTTATAATTAACACTTTACATTTTTAAACTTTATATATTGCTTAATTTTTGCAAAATCTTCCCTTCCAGTAACATCAGTATATGTAAACCCCAGAAGAATCGATTGTCCCCCTTTGTCCACTTCAAGCGCTTGTATGGATTTTGGTGAAAACACAATACTGATCTGAAAGAAAAAAATAAAGAATTTACTTTTTCTTCCCAATCTTTCTCCACTATATTGAGCAATTTTCTGGTATATTTCTACTTGCCTTTCTTATACTGTCTTCCTGGTGACAAAGACTGATCTCTCAAAAGCAAACTAACATTTGAAATAAACCCACACATTTGGTTTTAGAATACTAGTAGAAAGATTGAGCATGCATTTTATGAGGCATGCCAGATTCAGAATTATGCAAAACAATTCTTCAATGCATACATACAAAAGTATAAATACACCCTAAACCCATCATTTTTCCTGTTCTCTAAAGTAACATTCTTATTTCTTTGAGTTCTTTTCAATTTTTGAAAAGATTAAGACATTCTTAGTCACACCAAGCTTTCTTAAATTAGAACAATTTTCTGATGCTTTTGTGTACTTATAAAAATATGTGCGTAAGTCTTCTGAAACTTAAACCCACTTATTTTGTGGAACCCCCTATTATTAGCAAAAACAATTTATATATGCCAAAACAAGCCATTTTATATAGAAATTCCACTAACTAGTAAGGAGATGAGAGACTGTTACTATATTTAATATTTTCTTTACATTATTTCCTATGTTTTAAAAATTTAGAATTATTTCTTTTTTCAATTAAAATTGGACTAAATTGGACTTTAGAAAATCCAATTATTTTAAGAGATTAGACAATGGAGACTACTTACTAATGGCAGAACAAGAAGCAGTTCTACCGGAAATAGAAGCCAGTTTTTATTCCATATTGTGCTAATGTTCCTGATACAACCCACATTTCTTGGAAATAACTTCTGAAAATTAAAACAGAAGTATTAGAACCCACTTGAACTGTAGCAGCTATTTATACTGGTGTGACTCAAAGTGTGGGTCAAAGACTGATGCTGGTCCTCAAAGTGTTACTTGTTCATATTGAGATAGGAAGAAAACTTGAGTCGTTTAGAAACTTTTATAGCAATTTGATATTGCTACAACCTCCAAGCACACAATTTAGTAATTAATTTTTATACTTTTCAACAAAAATATCAATCTGGCAGGAACTGGAAATGTAAAAATCTTATCCTGTACCACAGAGAGTCTGAGAAGCACTGCTCTGGAGAACATTTGTGAGGCTCTGGAAGAGTTTCAGATGGAAAAGAAAATGGATAAGAAACAACTTTCTCATGGAAAAAAAAAAGGAGGAAGGAAGGAAGGGAAGGGAGGAAGGAAGCAAGGGAGGGAGGAAGGAAGGAAGAAAGGAAGGAGGAAGGAAGGGAGGGAGGGAGGGAGGGAGGGAGGATGGAGGGAGGGACTTAAACTACTCAGCAACAGGCACAAATGAACAGAGTAGAAGACTGGAAATGTATGTCCCATGTGATGGAAAGCTTAATTTTCCCCTTAGTAGTGCTCTCATTGATTGTGAATTCTCTGTTTAAGTCAGCCTCCTTCCAGCCTCAGGTTACAGAACCCAACTCAACATAGCATAAACAAAATGAGATAACCTATTGACTTGCAAAAAGTGGAGACTCTTGGTGTAAAGTTTGTCACAGAGATTCTAAGGATTTGGGGTCACTAATATTATTTTTTCATTTATGCTGTCCCACTCCTTCTCCTACCCCTCTCTCCCATCATTTCTCTGTCAGGATTGTCCTATACTGTTTTGCTGTAGATGGGATTCTACCATGTAGTGGGGAAGAGGGAATAGCTTTTGATGGTGCATGGCTTATGTCATCTTACCTTAGCCACTTCAGAGGTAAGGGTGAGCCTAAGAGAGCAGACATAAAATATCCAAGGAGTACTCTAACAGCCCCACTTATGCAGTGTGCTCAATTTTGTACCATTTCTCACAGTCAAAGAGAGAGGAGAATACATCTATGCACATGTCTGTGGCCAGGGTGGGTTAGATTGGGGTAGGGTGCAAATGGAGAACTGTAATCCACAGTCCCACTGGAATAACATTGTTAAGGGCAAGTTCCCCAGTGACAGGGAGATGATGTTATAGAAGAATGGAAGAAAGGCTGAGCAGAAGGAGCATGGAATCCAACAAATATGAGAAGTAGCAGGTGGTGGAAGACATAAGAAAAAAATCAATCAGTAAAATGAAAAGGGAAGAAGTGCTCATCCCCAGCAGCTTGAGAAAAATAAGATGATATGTTTTGCCAATTCCATTTTCTCTCTCATACATGAGGTACTGTGTTTATATATGAAAATAGTCTGACCCTAATTTGCCCCAGAATTAGAGAGGTTCAGAGTCTTGCTTATGGGACCTCCTATAGACTGGACTCCTATAGACTTCTGATAGAAGGGTGTGTGATGATCACTATACCCTCTGTAAGACAGGCTTCAAGCCAACTGGTGCCAAATGCTCTCTGATACAAGTCTCCATAGTCCTCTATATATTTAGGCTCCGACCCACTCAGGGTTCTAGGAATAATTGTGGTCTTAAACAGAAGGGATTTGAAGAGCTCTCATCTGTGCTCAACACCATGTTGCACTATGTTGACAGCCTTACCTTACGTATCATCTTGCTTCTGACAACTGAGTATCTTGATTATAGGAACCAGTCTCCACTTCTACCCTGGTTATGGCTTTCTCAGCTCATTGCACAGTTCAAACCGCTATTTAATAACCCATACAATATCCTTGTTCCTCTAGAAGTCAGGCTTGTGTTTGTGCTAGGCCCTAGTGTTCAGATATGGACTCAGTACTCTGGTGACTGAAACAATTGGCTCCTGTCTGTTGGGCTATCAGAATAACATCTGTTCCTGATATCCCTTTTGTTGCATCTATTATGTCACCACATTCTTCTAGGTTAAATTCACCCGGTTCATAGAGCTCAATTCAGTTTAGTTGGTATCTGCAGCACCTGATCTATTGCAGGAGGTACATCTATTTCTAGGTTAGTGTTTTCTACAATCTTTACTGTCCCTTTGCTGTTAACCTGATTTGTATATGATAAATTACAAATATAATTCATGGAATTAAGAACAACTCAAAAATATTTGCAAGGTTAGATATTTGATCATTCTTCTAATCTCCCAATTCTGCATCTGTTGATTTTCATTGATGCCATTCTGTCTAGTGTGCCAGAACCTGCTCAACACATTTGACCTGTTGATAATGGAAGCATAATCTGCTCAAATTATCTTTATGAATTGAGAGATTATAATATTACTTTGTAAAATGGAGAACACAATGATGGCTGAGCATATTTGTTACTTGCTAGTTTGCCAATAAACCAATGGGTGCATCTACTTCCATCAGAGTAGCTCAGCATATTGCTTATTGGGTCAGATTATCCTGCCTCAAATACTGTTGTAAAGGTTTTTTTTTTTTTTTTTTTTTTTTTTTGAGACGGAGTCTCGCTCTGTCACCCAGGCTGGAGTGCAGTGGCCGGATCTCAGCTCACTGCAAGCTCTGCCTCCTGGGTTTATGCCATTCTCCTAACTCAGCCTCCCGAGTAGCTGGGATTACAGGCGCCCGCCACCTTGCCCGGCTAGTTTCTTTTTGTATTTTTTAGTAGAGACGGGGTTTCACCGTGTTAGCCAGGATGGTCTCGATCTCCTGACCTTGTGATCTGCCCGTCTCGGCCTCCCAAAGTGCTGGGATTACAGGCTGGAGCCACTGCACCCGGCCTGTTGTAAATGTTTTTGTAAGACCCAATTAACCCTTTTAGGCTATTAACGGGTGTAGCAGTGTTTAGCAGACTATTTTGCCAACCGAAAAAAAAATTATTCTGCACTGGTAATATTCAGACTGATGGGTGAAGAAGAGAAAACTCAGTAAAACATGAGTTAAGACCCAGAATTTAAAGATTCATAATTAGTTTCACGGTGTATAGAAATTTTAGTTTTGAAGCAGAGGAAGCTAAAAATAAACTTAAATATAGTCAGGAAATGCAAAGGAGTTTAAAACAGTGGTTTTTTAGGAAGAAGTCATAATCCTTTGTTCTTATTTATATATTGAAGTGATACTGGTCATTAAAGAAATACAAATCAAAACCACAATGAGATACCATCACACCAGTTAGAATGGCAGTCATTAAATGTCAGGAAACAAAAGATGCTGTAGAGGATTTGGAGAAATAGGAACGTTTTTACACTGTTGGTGGGAGTGTAAATTAGTTCAACCATTATGGAAGACAGTGTGCTATTCCTCAAGGATCTAGAACCAGAAATATCATTTAGCCCAGCAATCTGATTACTGGGTACATACCCAAAGGATTATAAATCATTCTACTATAAAGACACATGCACACATATGTTTATTGCAGCACTGTTCACAATAGCAAAGAACTGAAACCAACCCAAATGCCCATCAGTGATAGACTGGATAAATAAATGAGGCACGTATACATCATGGAATACAATGCAGCCATTAAAGAGGATGAGTTCATGTCCTTTGCAGGGACATGGATGAAGCTGGAAATCAGCATTCTCAGCAAACCAACACAGGAACAGAAAATCAAATACCGCATGTTCTCACTCATAAGTGGGAGTTGAACAAGGAGAACACATGGACACAGGGAGGGGAACATCATACACCAAGGCCTGATGGGGGATGGGGGACTAGGGGAGGGATAGCGTTAGGAGAAATACCTAATGTAGACGATGGGTTGATGGGTGCAGCAAACCACCATGCCATGTGTATACCTATGTAACAAACCTGCACGTTCTGCACATGTATCCCAGAACTTAAAGTATAATATCATAAACAAATAAACTGAAGTAATAAAGACAGCTAATCTGTAGAAAAACACTTCAAAGAGAGACAACTAAGAATATTAACCTGAATGCAAAATTGTTTTGAGATCGTACTCTAAAATTGAGAGTTGGCATATAAAAGGGGAGTACTAGGAGGATTCTAAATTCCCAGAAGATGTCAGACTGCATATCCCAAATATTTTTTATTTTCCTGATCAATAAACATATTTCTTAGGAGTTTGGATCATCAGAACTTGGAGTGCCCAATACAGAAGAATAAAGTCAAAACAACTTCAGCTGCCCCTAAGGATTGTAAATGAATGGAGTTAAATTGCGTATGTTGTGGCTTTTTGCAAAATTGAGAGTCTTGTCCAAACTGACATATCAAATGCAATTTATACCAAATAAGTGCATAGGAAGTTAAATAATAAGAACAAAATAACTATGAAACTTACCTTTTATGCTTCATGCCTCTTATGTTTCCTGATTTCTTCTCTTTTTAATCACAATGTTTATTTTATTTTTCCCATTATGGATGAAACCTAATGATTAGAGAAAACAAAGATATGGAAAATTATATAGACAGAAGAGCAAACCCACCAGAAGCCCTAGCATCCATAAGCAATGTGGCCCACTGTTGGCTATTGCTGCTCATTTCTTCTGAGCCTGTAAAAATACATGTTTTTGTCATTGTATATACGCCTTGATATGGTTTGGCTGTGTCCCTACCCAAATCTCATCTTGAATTGTAATCCTCATAATCCCGATGTGTCGTGGGAGGTCACTGAATCATGGTGGTGGTTTCCCCTATGCTGTTCTCATGATAGTGAGTGAGCTCTCATGAGATCTGATGGTTTTATAAATGTCTGGCATTTCCCCTGCTGGCACTCATTCTCTATCCTGTTGCCCTCTGAAGAGGTTCCTTCTGCCATGACTGCAAGTTTCCTGAGGTCTCCCCAGCCATGTGGAACTGTGAGTCAATTAAATCTCTTTTCTTTATAAATTACCCAGTCTCAGGTATTTCCCTGTAGCAATGTGAAAAAGGACTAATGCATACTATTTTTAATCTGGCTTAATATTTACATAACTTTTAAACACAGCTTTACCAAGTTATTGACACCCCTTTAGATATATTTTAATGATTTTACAATGATATATAATTTAATTAGGTATTCATCTAATGAGCATTTATTTTGTTTTCACTCTTTTCAGTATTGTCAGTCAGGCTGGGATTAACATCTTTGTTCTTTACTTTTCTTTGGCATCTACTGAGAATGTATTCTTGTATAACAACCCTCTGAGTTTTCAACAGGAATATGTTGAGATTTCAACAGGAATATGTTTACTATGTAACCAGCATTCATCTTTCCATTTAGCTTTTTTTTTAATTTGATGGCATCACTAAAATAGAGTTTCCTGCTGTAAACATAAGAAGCAGCAGGAAAATATTGCATGCTATCAGATGTACACTAGGCTTATCTATGGATTAATATTATTTTTAAAATTCTGTATTACTAAAGAATGGATATATATATCACAGTAAGAAATGAATTCCACTAGAATTCACCCATGTAAGCCTTCTGCAACAGTGTTTTACTACCCACTACTAACAACGTAGCACAAAAACAGCTGAATAAAGGAATATATGAGGCTGCAAACACTATAGTACTTTATAAACCCTGGCTTTTATTAAGGAACAAGTAGAACTAATGTCATGCAGATTATTCTAAACTGCTGTGTTATATGATATATTCCAAGTAATTTCATTTTCAATAATGGATTAGGGCTGTTCATTCTTTTGGAAATTCAAAATAAATCTCATTATGAAGCTGCAAACCATTCTGAGGAAAACAAATATAAAAACAAGGTGAACTTTTATGTCCTTTTCAAGTCTGAACTGCTATTAAAACACTATGATTAGGAAAATGACATGTTTTGATGACCAAAATGTTTGGAATGGTGCTATTAAAAATTTCTAAGCTATCTAATGCTGACTTTAATACATTTTCAAGTTTCACTGGTTTTTACCTCAGAATCCTTTGCATATATCTATTCTTTTCTGTCTATCATTCCTAGACTTCCAAACTGTTACTGATCAAACTCCCTTATTAGGTATTGCTTTTTAGCTTGCAATCCAGATATAGGTATATAGATTTATTTATCAATTATACAAATGCACCACTGTATTAACATTTACCCATTGTAAAATTATAAAAATGTTTAATAGTAAATATAAATACAAATAGAAGTTCAAATATTTCTTCTTGCCCCTTCAGTGACTGGCCTTGTGTGCCACTTGGATTATAGTCCCCATTCTGCGAACTGGCCTGGACTGTAGAAATAACTCGCAAACTGTTCTGTTGCCCCCTTTTTCACCCTTTTTCTGTCTGATATGGTTTGGCTGTATGTCCCCACCAAAATCTCATGTTGAATTATAATTCCCAATGTTGGGCGAGAAACCTGGGGGGAGGTGATTGGATCATGGGGGTGGATTTCCCCCTTGCTGTTCTTGTGATAGTGAGTGAGTTTTCATGAGATCTGGTTGTTTCAAATTGTGTAGCACTTCCCCCTTCACTCTCTCTCTTTCTCCTGCTCCTGTCATATAAGATGTGTTTGCTTCCTGTGTCCTTTCTACCATAATTGTAAGTTTCCTGGGGCCTCTCCAGCCATGCATCCTGTATAGCCTGCAAAACCTTGAGTCAGTTAAATCTGTTTTCTTTATAAAGTATGCGGTCTCAAGTAGTTCTTTATAGCAATGGGAGAATGGACCAATACTGAAAATTGGTAAGAGAGAAGTGGGGCATTGCTATAAAGATAACTGAAAATGTGGAAGCAACTTTGGAGCTGGGTAACAGGCAGAGGTTGGAACTGTTTGGAGGGCTCAGAAGAAGACAGGAAGATGAGGGAAAGTGGGACTTCCTAGAACTTGTTAAATGGTTGTTACCAAAATGTCCATAGTGATATGGACAGTGAAGTCCAGGCTGAGGTGGTTTCAGATGGAGATGGGAACTGGAGTAAAGGTCATTCTTGCTATACTTTAGCCAAGTTACTGGCAGCAGTGTGCCCCTGTTCTAAGGATCTGTGAAACTCTGAATTTGAGAGAGATGATTTGGGATATCTGAAAGAAGAAATTTCTAAGCAGCAAAGCATTCAAGATGTGGCCTGGCTGCTTCTAACAGCATATGCTCATATATGAGAACAAAGAGATTATCCGAAACTGAAACTCATATTTAAAAGGGAAGCAGAGCATAAAAGTTTAGAAAATTCTCAGCCCATCCCTGTGTTAGAAAAGAAAAACCTATTTTCTGGAGAGGAATTCAACACTGCAGGAATTTGCATAAGTACAGAGGAGCTGAATGTTAATAGGCAACACAATGGAGAAAATGCCTCTAGGGCATTTCAGAGACCTTTGTGGCAGCCCCTCCCATCATAGGCCTGGAGGCCTAGGAGGGAAAAATCATGGACCAGGCCTAGGACCCTGCTGCTCTGTGCAGTCTCAGGACATGGAGCCCTGCATCACAGCCACAGCTGGTCCAGCTCCAACCATGGCTAAAAGGGACCAAGGTACAGCTCTACTTGTTGCTTCAGAGGGTGTAAACCCTAAGCCTTGGCAACTTCCACATGGTGTTGAGCTTACAGGTGTGCAGAAGGCAAGCACTGAGGGTTGGGAGCTTCTGTCTAGATTTCAGAGGATGAATGGAAGTACTTGGATATCCAGTCAGAAGTCTGATGCAGGGATAGAACCCTCATGGAGAATCTCTACTAGGGCAGTGCAGAGAGGAAATATGTGGTTGGAGACTCCACAGAGAGTCCCCACTGGGGCACTGCCTACTGGGGTTGTGAGAAGAGGGCCATCATCCTCCAGACCCCAGAATGGTAGATCCATTGACAACTTTCACTTTGTAACTGTAAAAGCCACAGGTACTCAATGCCAGCCCATGAAAGCAGTCACAGGGGCTGGACCCTGCAGAACCACAGGGCTGAAACTGTCTAAGGCCTTTGGAGGTCACCCCTCACATCAGTGTGGCCTGGATGTGAGATATGGATTCAAAGGAGATTATTTGGGAGCTTTAAGATTTAAAGACTGCCCTGCTGAAGTTCAAACTGGCATGGGACCTGTAGCCCTTTTTGTGTTGGCCAGTTTCTCCTCTTTAGAATAGCAGTATTTAGCCAGTGCCTGTACCCCCATTGTATCTTGGAAGTAACTAATTTGTTTTTGATTTTACCAGCTCAGAGGTGGAAGGGACTTGCCTTGTCTCAGATGAGACTTTGGACTTGGACATTTGAGTTAATGCTGAAATGAGTTAAGACTTGGGAGACTGTTAGAAGGGATGATAGAATTTTGCAATGTGAGAAGGACATGAGATTTGGGAGGCATAGGGGAGGAATGATATGGTTTGGCTTTGCATCTCCACCCAAATCTCATGTTGAATTTCTTTTTTTTTTTTTTTTGAGATGGAGTCTCGCTCTGTCGCCCAGGCTGGAGTGCAGTGGCCTGATCTCAGCTCACTGCAAGCTCTGCCTCCTGGGTTTATGCCACTCTCCTGCCCTAGTCTCCCAAGGCGCCCGCCACCTCACCCGGCTAGTTTTTTGTATTTTTTTTAGTAGAGACAGGGTTTCACCATGTTAGCCAGGATGGTCTCGATCTCCTGACCTCGTGATCCGCCCGTCTTGGCCTCCCAAAGTGCTGGGATTACAGGCTTGAGCCACCGTGCCTGGCCAGTGTTGGGGAGGGACCTGGTGGGATGTGATTGGGTCATGGTGGGGGCTTATGTCCTTCTTGCCGTTCTTGCGATAGTGAGTAAGTTCTCAGAAGATCTAGTTCTTAGAAAGTGTGTAGCACTTCCCCATTCACTCTCTCTCTCTTCCTCCTGCTTCCACCATGTAAGAGGTGTCTGTTTCCCCTTTGCCTTCTGCCATGATTGTAAGTTTCCTAAGTCCTTCCCATCCATGCTTCCTGTACAGTCTGTGGAATCATGAACCGATTAAATTTCTTTTCTTTATAAATTACCCAGTCTTCAGTAGTTCTTTATAGCAATGTGAGAACAGACTAATACATTGTCCAACCAACAACCCATCAGTGGCCTGTTTAAAGTGCAAATATAACCATGTTATTCACCTTTTAAAAAGTATTCTATAATTCCAAATTGACAGAAAGGTAAAGTAGAAACTTCTTAGGTTATCATATGAGGCCTTTTATTGTCTAGTTCCGTTCTCTCATTATTGACCTATGTTCTAACTAAAAAAATTACTCGGTTTTCCGATATTTAATGACATTCTCTTCATACTTTTAATTTTTATTACAAACGGTGTTTCTTTTAACCAGAATGTTCTTCCTTTGCCTGCCTCCTCTACTCCTATTTAGAGATTTAGCTCAGCAATTTAACGTTTGAGATTTAGCTTGACAATTTTATCTTCTATGATGTATTTCCTGACACCTTTTGCCAATTCTCTATTTCCCTCATAACAACTATTTTATTGCATTAAAATTATTTATGTGCTGTATGAGTCTACTTCTTTTTTTTTTTTTTTTTTTTTTTTTTGAAACGGAGTCTGGCTCTGTCTCCCAGGCTGGAGTGCAGTGGCCAGATCTCAGCTCACTGCAAGCTCCACCTCCCGCGTTTGCGCCATTCTCCTGCCTCAGCCTCCCGAGTAGCTGATGAGTCTACTTCTAAGTTGAGATTCTAGAGACAAGTAATCTGACAGATACATCTTTGTATCTATTGCAACCTCATACATCTATGGCAGTTAGAATAATGCCTGGAACATAGCAATAAATGTTTGTGGAATGAATTAATGAATAGGAGCCCACATCGAAATTACTGGAGAAGACTTAACATATTCTACCTGGTGGCAAATATTACTTTGCAAAAATATTCATTTAGTTATGAAGATATGATTTATCTAAGATCAAATATTTAGTGTCTAGAATGAAATACTGAGTTTAAAATAACTTTGAAAAATGAGTGACAGAGCTCGTAAAAGCACCCAATGTTTGTAATGTTTATACCAATGCCTCTCCTGGTTAGCAAACCTGGCTACTACTTAAAGGACAACTGGATTAGGAAGAATATTTACATTGAGCATTGACATGTGACAACTATATAAAGTCAAGATTTTCAGTTAACTACTAATGTTAGCAGTTGCTCTTTAATAGTCTTCAGCATCTTTACAAGGTTAAGTTCTATTTCTGTTTCATTTAAACTTTTGAAAACTTATGAATTACTGTTAAATTTTTAGGAAACTCCCATTTAGCATTTGTTAGTATGATCATTTTTCCTTTAAGTTATAGTGTAATAACTTATATTGATTTATTACCTGATATTGAACCATCTGCATTCCTGTACCATACCTATCTTGGTAAAAGGACATTATTCTTATAGTCATGTATTATATTTGCTAACATTTCATCTTGATGTTTTGCATTTGCCTTCTTAAGAGTAATAGGTTTATATTGTTGATTAGTAATGTAATTTCTTATTTTGTTTTAGAAATCATATGAAATAAGTATTGAATCAAACTTACCTCAAAGATTGAATTTAGGAAGGAAATTCTAGCATTTCTATCAAGTCAGGACTCATGATAACTAACATTCATCAGTGCCTTCTTTGTGCCAATTACAGTTAAGTACTTCATGTATTAGTTCATTTAAACCCTACAGCATCCCATCAACCAGAAATTATTATTATCCCCATCTTGGGTCAGATGAATTGAGACACAGAGATGTAAAGTATCCAGGGTCACATAGAACGTATATTGCAGAGTCAGGATTTGAACTCAGGCATTCTGGCTGCAGAGCCTACATTCTTTACCAAAATGCATTCTTTTCCCCATCTTGTTGCAGAGAAAACCACGAATATCAGGAATTATTTGTCCAAAGAATCTGACATAATCATTGTTAATTGACCTATGACTACTTAAATAATGTAGAATTTATAAGAGAAATACCCTAACTACATACTATCAATTAATAACATAGATTGGAGACTAACTGTATTTAACTATTTAAAAACGTAGTTAAAAATATTACCAAAGTAATAACACTGTTTTTTTTTTTTAATCATTTCAGCAATCTTGACACAGAAGAACTATGTGGTAAGTGTTTCTTTTAAGATCAGACAAACCCATTACTTGTTTAAGAAGCAAAAAGAGTATTGTTTGATATACATCAACCTTGAAATTTATGTTGTATATTAGGAGTTCTAGAAAAAGAAAAATTAATTGAGATCTCAAGGCATTTATCTTTATCCATGAATATTGCTCAAAATATCCATGTATTTCACTCCAGAAACAGTCGGACCTCATTAGTTTGTACATAGAAGATTTGTTATTACAATCAGTACATTAGTTTCACAAGAGCAAATTCTCCACAAGTTTGAATATATTTTTAAATTGGTGTTTAATACAACTTCATTACTCTCTGCACAAGCCTTTTGTTACTATTTTACAAAGCTGTTTTCTTGAAATGTAAAAATAACTTTGTCTCATACCTGCCTAAATCATTCTGGAGTTTTAAATGTCACTTGCAAAACAAGTGATTCAATGGGGACAGATAAATCTTTACAAATGTCTGGTTTAATAGCATCTTCATTTATTTTATTCATCTTTATGGTTGGAACAATAGTTAAAGATTAGAAATATGGAAAGGTAAAATTTTTAAATTTTATTATTTTATGAAAAAATGGAACATTATGAGACTATTCAATTTGAAACAGCTATATTTCTCTGAACACTGGAAGGTTTAATGTTTTATGTTTTAAGATAAATGTTTAAGGTAATACTTCTATCCAAGTTTGATCTTATTGTCTAGGCTGCTCAAAACATTTTTGGTAGTTAGAGTTGAGTTTTCTCTGAGAACTCCTCATTGAAACCACCAGCACTTCCTGAATATCTTATAATTCTTACAGTTTTAGAGTTTACCAAAACCATCAAAAAGGCCATTTTCTTATATTCACAAGTGGTTATTTTCTATTTCATCAAAGTGGTAGAGCAACATCAAAAGATGTTATACAATAACAACATATCAGAATACAGGATTTCAAGGCAACAACTGAACAAAATGAGCATAATATCCAACCATGACCTTTCAAATTTTCCAATGATTTTTAAAAACTCATGCTTCTTATCCTAGCATAGTGTCCATCTCACGTTCAGGGAGGAAAATCCAACTGAAATTCAAAATATGTTTATGGAGGAGCAAGGTACTCTGGTACCAAAGGAGGTCATGCTTTTGTTAGTTATGAAATACCAACAGGGAAAATTGTGCCATTCTTTCAGGCACAGTCGGATGGTAGCATTGTGCACACATGGTTAAGTACCTGAAAGTGCCCATATGGACCATTGCCATGAGGCTTTATCATGAATAGCAGTCACCGTAAAGGCCAAGTTATGGTCCACTCTCATCTATGTGCACACAGTCCTGGTCAGTGTAGTGAGAAGATAAAATGGAAAACACAAGATTATCTTGATAATTTCATTAAGGTGGCAGACCAATTTCCCTAAAATGTCTAGCTATGTCAGACCAAAGTAATTATTTCCTCAAATCATTCATTTATATCTATTCTTTGTTTTTCACTTAACTTTGCCTGGGTAGGCCACAGCTGATGACAAAGCAAACTGTTATAAGGGCTTTTAAGATAAAAACACTAAGTGGTTCTTCTTTAATTGCTATGTTGCCTGCCTATTGTCATTAAGGAATATTGTGTTATCATCTATTTTCCCTTAAAAGTACTTCAAACTTTAAAGTATGATAGCATAGCTCCACTTATTCCTCTACTGAAAAAAATATTTTAAAACTATGCCTTTTTTCTATAATAGGGGAACTGGATTAGGTGCCTATCCTGTATTTATGGAAAAAGCTTTGACTATGATTTTCCCCCCATAGTTTTAGTTAGGGAATAGGTATGTGGGGCTTTAATTCAACAGGAATTTTTCTGTGTTTTTAAAATCCAGTGATTGTATTCACAGTCATGTGTTATAATCCTCCCCCTCTCTGTTCAAGAATATGCATTTTAATCTCCAGAGTGTCATTTCATTTCTCATTATTTTCTGAATATAAAGTAAATATTTAAGTTGGATTCTAATCAAAGCCAAATGCTTCAGTGTTAGCAAGTGAAATATGTCAATTCACACCCAGCACAAATTCCCCCTTGTGCGTGGGAGGGGCAGAACTTGATTGGCATGAAAAGTAGATTTCATATGTTCTTTCCTAGAAGCCAATTAAAAGTTGCAGGTATGTAAAACTTTAATTCTGAGGCTTTTACTTAATTTGTCAGTTACTAAGTTAAGGACCTAGAATTTAAAATATTTATTTTGAAAAAAATGTCTTTGTAATTTTAATTGTGAAAGTAATACATAACTACTATTTTTAAAATTTAACAGAATTATGTAGGCGTATAAGCTAATATGTCAATCTTCTCTGCCACTCATTGTCGTCCCCAATACTGAGCTCCACTATTTACTTGGAACATATTCTTCCAGACATTATTATGTGTATGTTGACATTGATATATATGTGTATGTGTTGTTGTTGTTTTTTACAACAGTAATTATACTATATGATTAGTACAATTGCATCCCCTTCTCCTTCATTTCATTTGAAGGCTGCGTAGTGTCTCACGTTCTTTAATTTTTTTCAATCAAATTCCTTTTAATGGATTTTCAATTTGAATCCAACTTTCTATGGGAAAAACAGGATTGAAGTAAATATTCTCATATACATTATTCTCACACTCATGTTCAAGTAATTCTGGATAGTAGATTCCCAAACATGTAATTCCTCAATCAAGGTTTCTCTAAGGTGCACACCCACCAGCAGTTTATAGAAGTGCCAATCGTGAAGGCCTTCCTAAGTGCATTTTTTTTTTTGCCATACCTTATCACTATCAGTCAATACATAACTCAATTTTAATTAGGCAATTGTGTTTGAACTCTGGCATTAAAACTTTTTGTATTTCTACCATAATTAGCTCCAATCTAAAGCATTCAGGAGTGTAATTACTACCTTTCCTGGCCCTACCCTGTTTATGACTGTTTTCATAACCTTACTCATTTTTACTGAACCGTTTTGCAGATCTTGAAGTTGGTAGTTAAGAATAGGTAGTTGAAATATTTATAGATGGGTGAAGAATAATTGCAATGAATGTGCTTGATCTGAAAGCATATCTGTAAGAAAGCATATCTGTAAGAAAGCATATCTGTGAGCAAGGTTGAATATATTTAATAGCATAATTTCTCATCTAGCTGGCTGTTATCTATAAAATATTAAACTATTTTAAAGTTCTATGAACTCTATAAATAAGATGGATTAAAAACTGAGGGTATGGGAAACTCCAGAATAAAAGCTTATTCCCTTCATACCCAAGGTTCCTTTCAGTAGCTGTGCACTAAGCACCCAGGCTGCAGAGCAGCACCAGCTTGCATTGGCAGAGCCCGGACAGTGCTGAGAGACCTGTGCCAGCAAGTCTGGGTGCTAGGAAATCAGAAGGCTCTATGCCCTCCTCCAGACTGCTGTGTCCTCCCCCAGTGGCACATGTCACTGATGATCGAGGTATAAAAGAGTTTGAGTGTCGCTTATCTGCATCCCCTCAAAATAGCCCACATTTCTAGATCTGACTGACCTCCCTATTCAGAACATGTGGGTTTTAACACTCTCTCTCATCTCAATTATTTTCTTTTCTACCTAGTCTACTACTTGAGAAATTCTAACTACTTGAGAAGTTTAGATGACTCATCTGAACTCATGAGACTACTTTGTAAGACCAGTTTCTGCTGAGACTTTTGTGGCAGCTGTGGGTCCTTTGCTTCTGACAGAATTATTAAGCTGATCTGAAAACTCAACAACTTGAAAGACTAAGGTGCAGGATAGAAAAACAAAACAAAACTGTAGTTTGGTAATGCAATACCACTGATTAAGTACAGAAAGAAATGGAGAAACTAATTTATTGTTAGCATTTTAGTAGAGAAGATGGCACATTGGATATCCATGAGAATATAGCCTGCTTTCTGACAGATAACAGGCTTACTACATCTGCTTATAAATTGTGCTCTACTTTTTCATCATACCTAATGTTCAGACTCTACTTTTCAATGATACTTCACTTAAACTGATGAGGATTGGTTTTCACATATTGCCATATGTGCAATACAACTCTATTTTGCTCAAGTTCATGAAGCCTACATACAGGTTTCAACAAAATAGGTCTTTTCTCCAGGAAGTTATTATAGTTACCAAAGGAAAAGCATTTTAAAGAACCAATATTTGTTCCAAATCTTTCTTTCTAATGCCATGACTTAAGGACAATATTCATTTGCCCCACTCACACTTGCATTGTGATTCAAATGAGAAACACGAGAAACTTGGAATAAAACTTTAGTTGAAGCTCAGCCACTTCCAAAGATGTCACTGTCCTTCCCTCCTGCCTGCCACATCTTGGAGTTTGCAGATCTGCAAAATTCTGGACTCCACCCCTCATTCCACTTCACAGCTTTGGCATGGCTCATAGTCCTAGTTGTGTGATGAAATCCCTCCTGGCAATTGATGCCTCCCTTCTCTCTTGATGGTGTCACCAACATTCCCAAATCATCCTTAGTGCATCCTTTCCTTTTCTGATAGGAAAATTTGAGGATATAACTCTCCTTTACAAAATTGTTCCATGGCTTCCCATTGCCCATAGTGGTCTCAGATTTACTCTGCATCATCATCTCCTAGGGAACCTCACCCTCAACCCAAATATTGTGATTTACTAGATGAGACCCTCTCAGTTATCTAAATGTCTAACAAGTACCCTAGAGTAGTGTTTCTCAAACTTAGGTTATGCCTACAAATCACGTGGGGGTCTTATTAAAATGCAGATTGTGATTCAACAGGACTGGAAGCGGGTCTGGGACACTAAGTTCTAACAAGCTCCCAGGTGAAACTAATGCTGCTGGTCCACAAAACAAACTGAACAGTGAGGTACAAGAGGATTCTGATGCAGGTGGTCAAAAACACTGACCTAGACTTGAGGATCAAAGAGCATCTGGCGAGGACTGTTTCCAACACATACAGCTTTGTCTCCCATCACTGATTTTTAGCATGTTTCCTTGCTGCCTCCCATTCTCAAATATGTTCCAGTCCTGTTCTTTATATCTTGGCAGTGCTGAACTACACATACTCCTGCAAACATGACAGGAAAACAGCTGCTTCCATGCCTTGCCTCCTAGTATCCAGCAAGTTCAGTCCTATTCATCTGTTAACTGAGCCATTGGTGGTGTTTCTCCTATGAAGTCCTCTCTGACTCACCCAGGCAGACTTGGGCGTTCTTTTGGACAGGACCTCGCTCTGTCGCCAGGCTGGAGTGCAGTGGCACAATCTTGTCTCACTGCAACCTCGGTCTCCCTGGTTCAAGCAATTCTCCTGCTTTATCCTCTATTTGGATTGTACCTTGTATCTGGGCTCTCAAACCATTGTCTTTAACAATGATTCTGTGTACTGCAGTTGTTTCTTGGAATGCTTGGAATGTTTATCTCTCCTCTCTGACTGTAGGGCTTCTGTCTTTTCACCTTTGTATTCCAAGCTCCTACAATAGCACCTAGCACATAAAAGGCCCTAAGTAAAGGTATGTTAGGCCACAGAATGAGTAAGTGAACACTCTCTATGATGAAGTGGAGGGGAGTTATCCCTCTTTATCTATGTTGGATGTGTCTGGCTCTTTCATCTAACTTCCCTCTTTGAGTTTATTGGAGCCCCCTTGCCTTGACTGCCTGACCCATATCCCTCAGTGAGTAAGTTCTAAAAGAGCCTTAGTGACACTGAGCTGCACCACCTCAAAATAACTCTTACACTTAGATTTCCAACTTAAGCTCCTATCGACGACTTGAATATGGTAATTCTCTTCCTTCTCAGTCATTTTGTTTACTGTCTAGTGATTGTTCCTTTTTTCTAACTTGGAGGGTTGGGATGAACACATGGATGAATGAAGGAAAGAAATAATGAAGTCTAGATAGGTGTCAGCTCTGAAACTTCTAGTCATTGTTTTTCTCATACGCTTTATCACATATGCCTGCATCTGTGTGCATAGGTCCAATTTCAAAGTGGAAAGACAACTTAAATTCTCTCCAGGAACCTTTACTAATTAAGCCAAACATCTTGTCTATGAATGAAATATTTATTTTAAAAAGTGGCTTTACTTCTATCTATCTATAGATATAGTCTATATATATAGTCTATATATATTTATGTATAGATAGAGAGAGAGACTTGCTTTTTTAGCATCAATTTTTTTGTTTTCACGTTCTTTTTTTTTTTTTTTTTTTTAAGAGACAGTGTCTCATCTGTAGCCCAGGCTGGAGTGCAGTGATGCTATCACGGCTCACTGCAGCCTCCACTTTGCAGGCTCAAGCAATCCTCCCACCTCAGCCTCCCAAGTAGCTGGGATCAGAGGCACATACTACTATGCTGCATGGCCCAAGCTGGTCTCAAACTCCTGGGCTCAAGTGATCCTTCTGCCTTGGCTTCCCAAAATGCTGAGATTATAGGCACAGCATGTTTTCACTTCATATTTTTGTCTAATTGCATTTAAAACCCCTATCACAATCCTCTTTGAGGCATTATATATACAAGTTTTAAAATAAAAATGAAGTAACAGCTTCACTTTTTGGCTTTTTTTTTTTTTTTTTAATGCTTTTTGCTTGTTTCAACATAGTATAGACTCAGTTCTGATATTCATTATTTTTCCAACTTATGAATATTCTACAGCCACATTAACTGCTCACTGGTTGATGAAGAGTGTTAATTTGTTATAAATAATTGCACAGGGACTTCCTTTGTTATAAATAATTGCACAAATAAAGTTAGACATATTTGTCAACCTTATCAAAAAGTCAACATTATAACCACAAATTAAAATGTTATTTTGAAGCAGGTATTTAGGGAGTAAATACATTCTTATTTATCTTCCAACTAATCACTTTCTAAAGAATCTTTATAAGAGATAGTTTGCACCACATTGTTTTTAGGAATGCATTTTACTTTTTGTCAAAAATATGTTGTTTGTTTTTAACCTAAGTGTATACAGACAGTATTTTGACACCCATGATCTGGAATTGATTTAGTGCTCACCTGTGTTTATTTTCTTCTCAAAAGAAGTCTGTACATTAATTAATATATCAGTCAATGGCACTTTCCAGTTGTTATTAATATCAGTATAAACAAATATTTCCTAGAGTATTAAATAAATTAATCAATGTGGTTTCCATCAAACATGCTGAAATGTATTCCCATAATCTCAAGTGGCTTATATGTGATTATATTTATCATTTCAATTTAGTTCCACAAATACTGTGGCACATTAAAGAGACACAGTAATAAACTACAGTTCATCCAAGGAAGGGTTCACAGGAATGGTGAGAACTATTCATTTTTTAGTGTCTGAAAACCCTAGATCTTCTCAATATATAAATTTATGTTAAGCTAGTTTGCTTTCATTATAGAAATGTATAGATTTCTATAAGTAAATATAAGACTTTGCATTTATACATATTTCAACTTACTAGTTTAGGATCAGTTCATGTTCCATACTTTTAATTTTAATCACAAATCCACTATATTATTTATTCCTAGCAACTGAAAAAAGTGATAGACTTTACTTTTTCTCTGCCCAAATTGTTGAAAAAAAAAAAGAAAAAGATTGTGACAGGGACAGTTACATAGAAGGTGCCACAGAAGACCCTCTCATGTTTTGCGTCACTGACTCTTAACCTTGAAAAAAGCTTACCTTCCTTAAATGTTTCCTCCAAGAAACAAAAAATGTAACTTAACTATTTTCTAAAATTACTATCCCAGTGAGATCTATAATACTATGTTGTCAAAAAAATATTTTATTGAAACATCCTTGTCAGTAGATCCAGATTCATTTTTTCCTACTTTTGTAGGAAGCAACATTTCTTCAAGGATAATGGTAATCATTCAGGTTTCTTTTTCTTTTTTCTTGATGTCTTAGTAAAATGAACAGATTGTCACCTTATTTAGTCTTATTTAGAAACCTTCCAGTTTTTACTTATAGCTGACATTTTGTTTTACTCATTTAAGGAATAAATAATTTGTTGATTTTTTTTGTTTTATGGTTACCTAAACTCAAATATGAATTCATTTCAATATTTTCATTTTTCAGAATATTTTTCTCAGCACTTGGGCGAGTATGAGAATGTACTAGCAGCACTTGAAGACCTGAATCTTTCCATCCTGAAGGCAATGGGCAAAACAAAGAAAGTAAGAAAATGTTAATGTTTATTTTCTATAAAAATCTCTTATTTGAAAAACAGTTTTCTTGAAAATCATACCTATTTTCAAGTATAGATTCTTTATTATCACTGATAGATTATTTTTCTTCATATTAAATGAGCTATGTTATTCATTTGCAACATAATTATAAACACTATATGCCAAAGACTGTGCTTCGTGTTGAGGATACAAAGAGCTGTTAGAATAGCTCTCAGCCTGGTGGTGATACAAGTGTGTAAACTAAGTAATATGTTTTGAATCTTTTCCCTCTCCAAATCCCATATTGAATTGTAATCCCCAGTGTTGGAGGTGGGGCCTGGTGGGAGGTGATTGGCTCATGGATCACCATTCCCCCAGTGCTGTTCTCCTGATGCTGAATGAGTGAGTTATCATGCGATCTGGTTGTTTAAAAAAGTGTGTGGCGCCTCCTTGCCCCTCTCCTTCCTCCTCTGGCCATGTGATATGCTTTGCTTCTCCTTTACCTTCCACCATGATTGAAAGCTCCCTGAGGCCTCCCCAGAAACAGAAGTCACTATGCTTCCTGTACAGCTTGCAGAACTGTGAGCCAATTAAACCTCCTTTCTTTACAAATTACCCAGCCTCACATATTTCTTTATAGCAATGAGGGAACTGACTAATGCACTAAGCATTACAGTATAGCCCAGTGAGAAGCACAAGACATCTAATTCATGCTGGAGGTGAGACGACACCTGAACACTTATAGATAAAGGAAGTTGGTAGAGCTGAACAAAGGAGACCTAAATACAGGGAACAGCACATGCAGAGGCTCTGAGTCAAGAGGGTCACAGGACACTCTAGGAAATGAAGCTGGACAATAAGGATGAAGTACCGAAGAGTGGCATGACGTGAGATGAAACTGGAGTGCTAGGGAGGCCCCACACCTTTCATGATGTCAGCAAAGCTAAGGATTTAGGCCTGTATCCTAAGTGCAAATAAGTCAGCAAATATTTAAAGCAGAAGTAAAAAAAACTCATGCAGTCTTTCAAAAAGACCATATAAGAATTAACTTGGAACTGGGGTGGATAATATAGAGGAATAGGATCAGAAAGATGAGTGAGTAGTTTAGTTCATTAGTCTGGATAAGAAATGTTGATATTTGGAAAACAATAAAGACTCAACTGAATTTTGGAAAATAAAGTTCAGAAAGTGCCCTAAAACTTCAAGGAAAACAGAAAATGTAAGAAAATTGGAGCACCAGGCTAGTGTTTCCTATATCCAAATAACAAATTCCAAAAAGAGAGAGAGAAAGAAAAAAGGAAAACAGGTAAAAAGTGGAATCAGAACACATTTTCTTTAGAGCTCTTCAGGAATATTTGGAAACTGTATAATAACTTCATCCCTTGGAAACTTCTCTCCAGAAATGGCCATTAAAAAATTCTCTGCTTTGCGTGTCTAGCTTCTTCTTGTTCTTCAAGTCTCATCTTAAATACCATGGCCTCAGAAAGGTCTTCTCTGACCACTTCCATCTAAAAAAAAGAAAGGGTCATCTCTGTTAGAGTAGCTCATCTGTTCCTTGCTGGCAATTTATCATAATCAGTGAGTAACTGTGCAATGTTTTTGTTGTTGTGTGTTTGTTGTCTGTAAAGAGAGAGAAGGGCAGTGACTGCTTTTTGGTTTTGGGGGTTTTTTTGTTTTGTTTTTGGCTCACCATGTTTACTCTGAACCTAGCACAGGACCTGACAATTAAAATCATACTCAAAAAGTTTATTGATGGATTAAATTAATTGATTGGTTAAATAAATACACATATAACTCCAAAAGCTAAACACTTTTGCTCCTAAAAGAAAAATTGCTCCTAAGTTAATTTAAGAAGCTTCCAGATTTCCTCTAATACGAAGAAAAAAACAAGTTATATAATCTTCCTTATTTCCTCAGAAATATGCACTAAAATCATGTTGTTTTCCTTGTATTAAGACAATGAGGTTTTGTGGGATTTAAATTGAGGTCAACCTGTTGTTTTGGTTTCTTAAGTTATAAAATCTTTTTCTTGGCACTGACCCTTAAAAATGCCTGTGATTCATATTATCATACTGTTTAATCGAGAAAAACATATGTCTCTGATTTAAATTAAAAAGGAAAAAGAAAAAAGAAATAGTCAAAATTAAAATTAGAAAAAGCCCCTTTGTGTAATAGCTCAAAGATGAATAAAATGCAGGAGTTTTGACATTTCTCAAGCCACTGTTGAATAGACATCTTCTCCACACTGTCTAGCACATGGACCCTTCGGAATGAGAAATCTAGCATTTGTCTCTGTATTTCTACCCAGATAAAAAGTCCTGTCTTGGTAGGAAGATCTGATTGTTCTAGGCTTTTATGAAAAATGAAATACAAGCCTTTTATGATCTATCTTGACAGGCAGTACCTCTGTTTGCAGTGTCAGAGAATGGATAAAATGGGATTTAGCTGCCTACCTTAAACTCCAGATGACTCAGGACAAATACAATCTGTCATTATTTTCCCTCCTCCTCCTTCTCCCTTAACCCCAGTCTTTTGTCAGATCCTCAAGGGCTGCATGGATTATTTTACTTTGCTTGTTATTCTGGAACAAAACACCGTAGGTCAAATTCCAAATAGCCATTTGAAAGTCCCAAAGGTAACTAAAACCAGAACCCTCTGTCTGACTTTGGAATGTTTCGCACACACAAAAAAATAGCTTTGTCCATTAGTTTTTCTTCTTTCTACAGGGTAGAGGTGATAAGTTAACTTGCAGCATTAGTATGCGAAGTGCTTGTGATCTCAAAGCAAATATAGAATTCTGATGCTACAGCTGAATTCATCATGTGCTATGTTATATAAACACAAATGGGATTCGCTGTTTATTAGCAGGGCTTAAAAGGAGATTATCACAAGTTAAAGTGAAGAATGGCATTTTCAAAATAATTATTTAGGGTTTGTTAGTTACCTTACTGAGTGCAGCCATGAAATGTTCCAAAATTAAAGTGTATATATATTTTTTCTTCTGACAGTTATTTTTCAAACAAACACACCCTACAGTACATTTTCAATAATTTAAAGAAAAAAATAGACTTGAATCCTAGCACTTCCGGGCCTCTGTCTCTGTCTTACTCTCCTACATCTGTCTTCGGGATCTATGTTGATTCTCTCTTTAGCATCTACAGATCCCTTTATCTTAATCTTTTCATCTCTCCTCTATCTCTAATTTTTTTTTATGTTGAGCATCTGGGCCTCCCAGGGCTCCATATTCCTTTCACTAAAGATCACAATCATTTTATTTGAGTCTTACTATGAAAAAGATGAAATAGCAATAGGACACAGAATTTCTATTTGGGACAAACATCATTACCATAATTTTATGTAGGATTTATTATTAAAATTTTCCCTTGTTTCAGGCAAAATATCCAAGCTGAAATGATACCATATGTGGCATAGTAAAATACCCTTGTAGGCTTACAGAAGGCAAGCATTTTAATTTTTCATTATAGTTTCATTGCAATCCTTTAAGTATTCAATCCTTAAGTATTTAAAAATAAGATGAAGAAATTATTCTTGGACTTCAGAGCAACCACAAAAAAAAGTACTTTTTAAACCGTTTATTTGACATCTTCTTTTTTCCTTGAAATTTTCTGTCAAAATGAGTATGTTTAGGGAAGAAGAAGTAGAGACTAGGAGGATGGAAAATAGGAGAGAAGTGTTTTGAGGTTGCAAGTTTGGTTCAATAGGAGAGAAACCCTGAGTCAGGTCCAAGCCTTGGACTCCTCCATGCAGCCCTCACCAGACTTCTGCCCAGCACCTGGCAAAGGGGAACTCAACACCTCTGGGAAGGTTGCTCAATGAAGTAAGGAGGAACATGTTCTCGTAGCAGACCCTAGTTATCCTGAAGGACTCTGCAGTACCTACTTCCTGGACAGAAAAACCTCCACCTCTCAGTGGGTAAGGAGGAGATAGAACTGAGATGAGAGCCCTAACCCTTCTAATTCATGTGAGCATGGCTTTGGGTGTAATTTAAAGGTGATGAAAAACCACTTTGAGGTTATTGATAGAGTTCACACAGTGGTGTAGGCGATTAATTCAGGCAAAGATCATCAACAAAGTAGTGGCTAAGGTGGATATGCTAGGAGGATGGAGGACAGAGTGCATAGTAATGTCTGGGCAGGCTCAAGACTTGGATTGGTACCTACCTGGCAACCACATCACTGGTTCTTTCTAGCCATTGCTGCAGCCCCACCAGACTCTTGGTGACTGATCTGACTTTGCTGAGCCAAGTTGCCAAATGATGCCTAATGACTCTTCTTTCCAGCCAGTCTAGGGCTTCCATGGCTATGACCAAAAAGAGGATGAGGAATAGCTGTCAATGCCAACTAGTGTTCATATAGCACCTTGGAGTTTTCACATATGCTTTAATATACAGTATTTCAGTTACTCTTCATCACATCCCTGTAAGGAATTTCAGGCAAAAGGTAATATACCCATTTCAAAAATGAGGAAACTGAGTCACAATGTGGCTAGTTGATTTATTGATATCCTAAAGATAATGAAATTTAAACCAAGTGATTCTCATTTAAATTTTTTTTATTTAAGGTTTATGTGGTTCCATATGAACATGCTATAAACCTGCAGTTGTAAGTTCTATCATGACACAAAACATTTCTGGTATTAGGTGCCTTTGGTCTTTGAAACAATCAGTCTTTAGAGTTCAGCTGTGTCTCAGCAAAGGCATAAAGATTTCTAGCTTCTCTGTTAGAAATATTTTCAGTTTTGTTTTTGACAAATGAATAAGTAGCTATCCAGAACTCAGTGTAATATGTGAGGAATATATGAAAGAAATTATAGACAGAAGCAGATGATAATTAAATGCTGAAATCATAATTAAATCCTGAAATCAAAAGATGAAGGTGCATAAGCAAAGTTCTAGGCAAGGAAGTTCATATTGTTTATTATAGTTTGTTGTCATTAGAGAAATGAACTTTAATTAGAAAGTAAGAGAAGTTACATGCCCATGTCAAACAATGGATATTTAGCTTTTTACTTACTAGAATGAAATATATCCAAAGGAAAGGCTACTGTACTGGAGAGAAGTAAGCAAAAATATTGGTCTTCTGGGCTCTGAATGAATTTATAAAGGATCTGAAAGCATTCCAATAGGAGTCCTACTGATTTTTTTTTTAAAAAATAGGTAACTATTACTTCTCGGTTGACACTTAAAATGCCGTGTTTACTATTTGCTAAATACTTATAATGTACTCAGTTTTGTGTCAGAACTCACTATTCTGTTCCTGTGGTAAACTGTTTTTTCTGGTATTAAGTATTATTATCACGTTATCTTAATTCGTGTGTACTTAGATACTTTTGAAAATGTAAAAGTGCAGGTCTTCTCTGATTGTTCTTCTCTTTCTCTCTCTTTTTTTTTTTTCTGGTGGAGACAGGGTTTCACTATGTTGCTCAGGCTGGTTTCAAACTCCTGAGCTCAGGCAATCCATCCACTTCACCTTTCCAAAGTGCTGGGATTACAGGCGAGATCCACTGCACCTGGCCTGACTCTTCTTCTTTAGCAGTTTTGCCCTTAGTTTGCCATGTTTGCATAAGTTTTGTAATTGTTTTTTCAATTCTGGGAAAAACTTTTATTGGAATTTTCATTAAATTTATAAAGTAATTTTGAGAGAATTGTCATCTTGGTAATATTTTCCCTTCCCATGCAGGTACAAATATATTTTTTCATTTATTCAAGCTTCTTTTTATGCCTCATTAAATATTTTTATGATACCTCATATAGGTTCAAAACATTTCCTGTTAAATCTGTTCATATATATTTTATATTTTTGTTGTTTTATAAATGGCCACCCTCTCTAACTTCCTAACTTAATGTTGGTGCTATATTGGAAAATGATTAATTTTTGTATACACATTTGGTAACTAGATTAGCTACCATCTTGAGTAGCTGTTCTGTCCGTGACATGCCATTTATCATCCTTTACTGATATTACAGCTTGAACATTGAGAGCCTCTGTCACTGTAAGAAACAACCCACCTAATCTCTCTTTTAGGGAAGTTGACCAATCTGTATATAGTCTGTAATGCCCTGACTATCTTCTCCCACTTTTTTTATCTGAACTTTGAAGCTATACTTTACACCTATTGTTGTTACATAAGATTTCAAATTCTACTTCATTACCACAAGGCAGTAATAAACTATGACTTACACTTTAGAATCTTGTGTCTTAAAGGGACAAGATCATTTTCCACAAAACCAAACATAGTTTTAAAAAGCTTGAGTAGCAAAATTCTATAAATGCAAACATGTGAAACATTAGCCGATTCTTACATATTTTTAACAGAAAAGACACAAACAATAAAAGTAAATAATATATTTAATTAATTGGCAGCACATCGATATAGGCCAGAAATAAACTTGATGTTCAGAAAAGGGAAAGATCAGTGCTCACTGAGTAGTCAGATAAAACATCAGGGAGAAGGTGAGACTCAAATGAGCCTCAAAGAATGGGCAATTTTAATAAAGGAAAAAGAGAATAGAAGAGCCTGCAGATAATGACCTTACTTTGACTTTTTAAGGAGGCAGCTATGAAGCCTAGTTTCATCAGAGGCCCTCTTTCATGTCCAGAGGAGGCTGTGGTTTACAGATGGAGGGGTCAGGTCATGCTGACTGCAGTTGGTATTTCACCTTATTTACAGTTTCTCAAATGAATGTATAAATAACAAACTGTGATCTTGCAAATAATCTTGAATCAAGGGGCCTTAAAAAAAAAAAAAAAAAAAAAACTTAACAGATTGCTAGAGCTGTGGCAGGTAGAAGCCCCAGGTCAACTGCTGGTATACCCCAAAGCCACAGAGGTCCCTATTAGTAATCATTTTTTTCATGATTGTTTTCTATTTTCAGACAGTCCTACCAATCCTTCCTCCCCATCCTAACCAGAAATAAGATAGAGTGATAAATTATTTTTATTTTATTTCATGCACCTATAATTTCAAATAGCCATTTTTTTCCTTTGTGAGGATTTTCTTTTATTTATCTTACTTAGATTGCTAGTGGGAACATTTATATTCCTAATAGAAAGTGGGAGTTAATTTTCTGCCTAATGAAAGGACGAGTACAAATTATACTGTTCTATTTAAAAAGAAAAGCCGGTTTATTTTGCCCAAAAATATAGTTCTGAACTACAGTTGCCTGAGTGAATGTACAGTCCTATTTCTGAAGAAATGAACTTTGAAATTCTA
This sequence comes from Macaca fascicularis, assembly GCF_037993035.2. Lineage (NCBI taxonomy): Eukaryota > Metazoa > Chordata > Mammalia > Primates > Cercopithecidae > Macaca > Macaca fascicularis. The sequence continues at coordinate 100,580,150 of NC_088382.1, forward strand.
AAAGCTAGATAAGGGAGAGAAGTTAATGCAGACATTCATGGGGGATAAACAGCACAGCATGTGATTCCTTCTGTCACGAGAATTAAATTTGATATGACTCATTTCTTTTGCCTGAAGTGGAAAAGTGCAGAGGGAGAGATTAAAAATTGGTCTGTCTTGTGTTTCTCAGATCTGATGGGCATCAGTTATTATCATGTTGAAGTTGTTCTTTCCCGTTTTTATTTACAAAGAGGAAATACTGAACATTGCAAACCAGAAATACTAAAGGTTACTTGAGAATTAATTCGTTTTGGCAAAGTCTTTATTTTCAAAATAATACATCCAAAAGAATGTACTTTCAAAAAGAAAATGAATATGTGCAAAAAAATATATTATAGGTGCTTCCCCTTGGCTGCAGGACAAGAGAGCTCAGGGCCACATGGTATTGTGTGACATCCCTTTGGAATGATTGATCCCGTGACCTGTCAGTTGTGTAATAACACATGGAATGTAGCTCTAACAGCGGTGCAGGGTTATTGAATTGACTGAGATCTCTGGGAAACTTTCCCACAATTTCTTTGGGTTTCAGTTTGAATTTCTGTTATGGATCATACTCACTTTTTAGGACTACCAATTATGCCACAAGCAGCCTAGTTTCTCACAGTATGGGAAGGAGATGTTTTCATCAGTTGTACATCTGGGTTTCAGAATACTGGCTGTGTGTTATTACTCTGTAAGACTGAATGTCTATCTGGGAAACCACTTAGCTTTATTTTATGAGCCAAAATAATAATAATAATAATGTAATAACATAGCTAACATCTGTGCAGCCATTACCAGTTTCCAGGTACAATGCTAAGTACTTTTATTTTAGAAATGTATTTTATCCTAATCCTCTTTGGGTAGATTCGGTGATTATTGCTCTAAGTGTAATAGGAAACGAAGACAAAAAAATGTCAGCTAACTCCCTCAAGGTCACAGCTGACACATGGATAGCGATCTTAAGTTGATCCCTATGAATTGCTTTCTAGTCCTCCTTGGCATGAAGCTATTAGAGTTTCTAGTCAATTTCTTGAGAAGATGACAAAAATTATGGCTGAGAAGACAGAAAATATATTGAAGGATTTGTTAGTTGTAATCGTTATCTACTGCTGAAGTTTCTGAGGGTCAGGAATCCAAGCATGGCTTAAGTGGGTGATTCCTATTCAGAGATTATCTTGAGATTGTAGGCATTTTAAGGTCCTTGAGGAATTGCTTTCAAGCTCACTCACATGGCTGCTGACACATTCCAAGGAAATAGAGTCAGTTATGTGGCTTCTATTTGTCACCACATGGGCCTCTCCATAGGGTTGCTCCTATGACATAGTAGCTGGCTTTCTCTAGAGAAGTGATTGTAAAGAGAGAGAGGCCGGGTGTGGTGGCTCATGCCTGTAATCCCAGCACTTTGGGAGGCCGAAGCGGGCGGATCACTTCTGCCATATTCTATTCACTAGAAGCAAGTCATTAAGTCCAGCCCACATTCAATGGGAGGGGAATTAAACTCCACTTGTGTGCATATATCTTTAAAACTACCATAGTAGTCAACTATTAACTTTGTGTGTGTAAGTGTGTGTGTGTGTGTGTGTGTGTGTGTGTGTGCTGGTGGAAGAAAATCTTTATCTGTTTTTTTCCTCCATTTATATCTACCCCATTAAAAGAAATCAAATTGATTTTTGAAACTCTGACATACATGCCTATCCCTTATATTAGCTGAATGCTTCTAATATGGTTTGGCTGTGCCCTCACCCAAAATCTCCCCTTGAATTGTAATCCCTACAATCCCCATAATCCCCATGTGTCAAGGATGGGACCAGGTGGAGGTAATGGGATCATAGGGGCTGTTTCCCCCATGCTGCCATCGTGATAGTGAATGTGCCTCACAAGATCTGATGGTTTTATAAGCGTCTGGCATTTCCCCTGCTTGCACTTCATCCTACCACCCTGTGAAGAAGGTGCCTGATTGTCCCTTGCCTTCTGCCACGATTGTAAGTTTCCTGAGGCCTCCCCAGCAATGTGGAACTGTGAGTCAATTAAATGTCTTTTCTTTATAAATGACCTAATCTTGGGTATTTCTTCATAGCAGTGTGAGAATAGACTAATACAGTAAAAATTCTGAAAGACAATGAGAATCAATTATGTTTTATCTTTAGAACTAAGCCACACATACAAATGTATATATAATGAATATATATCAATAAAGCCCAAACATATATAACAAGATGAAAAATACATTTGCCTGAGTTTGAGTTAATATTAAATATGGTCACTCTAAAACAAGTTTTTAAAGAAGTATTTTAAAACTATCAGCTTTCAAAGAGCGTTCCAGATTTTAATGTCTGAAAATCCATATCCCTGAAAAACAACTCAGTTTATTCACTGGTTCAGCAGAAATTCCATTCTAGGAAATGGAAAGGAATCTAGGTTTTGCAACACAATGCCCTCAAGAGTCTCACTATAAAGCAAAATGGGTAATTTAGGACTATCTTCCATCCAAAACTTTAAGTAGATTTCATAAGAAAGGTTTAAACAACATGTGGTAAGACTAGAAAATAGGAAAGCATCACTTTGTCCAGTAAATCTGGAAAGTTATCATGGAGTAAACAGTATTGAAGATAAACTTCAAAGAGTGAAAGGCTTATGGCCAAAGATTGCTGGGAAATAGTGAGAATGAAAGTCACTTCAAGGAAAAGGAGTAATAGAAACAAAAGTGTGAGAAACAGAATGCATTTTCATAGAAATTTGGGGAATACAGAGCGTTTGAAGCCTTAAGTAATTTTGAACACTGTGAGTGTCCAGACTGACAGGCAAATTGGCTGAGAAATTTTGCATTTAATCATTAAGTAGCAGAGGTGTATTGGAAGTTTTTGAATAATGGAAATAAAGTTGGTCACATGAGGCTCAGTTAGGAAAGCTTTACTTCTCTCATATCTACTTATTTGTTTCCCAGCTGTCACCTCTAAAATGAGGATAATGTTTACTCGTAACACTGATCTTGATTGTTTGAAAGAAAAGCTATTCTACATATTATGCTGTTTTGTGTATATTTATATGTATGCTATCCTAGGTATTTCTATGAATTCTAGAGGGTTTTTCACAATTTTCAACAAATATTACCTATTCCCACATAGAAAAAAAATGTAATAGAACTAAGAATTTTTCTCCTTTTATAAAATATCATTCTTGATCTGATTCTTTTTTTGGTTGTTGACAGTCACAGGAGGAATTAAGAAACACAAAGTTAAGGTCGTTAATACTGAATGCTTTCCCATTCAAGAATTTTTTTTTTTTTAGATAGGCTTTCACTCCTGTTGCGCAGGTTGGAGTGCAGTGGTGGGATCTCAGCTCATTGCAACCTCTGCCTCCCAGGTTCAAGCAATTCTCCTGCCTCAGTCTCCCAAGTAGCTGGGACCACAGGAACACACCACTGTGCCTAGCTAATTTTTGTATTTTTAGTAGAGATGGGGTTTCACCATATTGTCCAGGCTGGTCTCGAACTCCTGGGCTCAAGCTGCGTTGGCCTCCCACATTGCTAGGATTACAGGCGTGAACCACCACACCCAGCCTCAAGTACATGTTTATACTTGATAAACTTTTTTGTTTATCGAAACATAGCAGATAAAGGCCAAGAATTTTTGGTTTATAACAACAGGCAAAATGGCAATTATGCAAAATGTTCAGAAAATATTTGAAGGATTTTTCTTGGTTTTCTCAGGAGCATCAGAAGACATAGCTTATCACTCTCTTCCTTACATGGTCATGTAGTTTTTCTGTATTACTTTGAATATTGGCATTTCAATGAAATAAAATTGAAGTGGGTGAGGGGTTAACGCATAGGATTTTTTCTCTATTGTAGGAGAGAAATGTGCCTTGATTTTCTTCATCGTTCAGTCAAATATGAGCATTAATAGCTATATAACTATGATAAACATTGATAGCATCATAATTTCCATTTTCATAAAGAATATTGGCTCACTAAGTATCACATCTATCGAATTTTCTTCGTAACATATACAATATTTAAAATGATATATATATATATATTTTTTTTTTTTTTTTTTTTTTTTTTTTTTTTTTGAGACGGAGTCTCGCTCTGTAGCCCAGGCTGGAGTGCAGTGGCTGGATCTCAGCTCACTGCAAGCTCCACCTCCCGGGTCCACGCCATTCTCCTGCCTCAGCTTCCCGAGTAGCTGGGACTACAGGCGTCCGCCACCTCGCCTGGCTAGTTTTTTTTTTTTTGTATTTTTTAGTAGAGACGGGGTTTCACCATGTTAGCCAGGATGGTCTCGATCTCCTGACCTCGTGATCCACCCGTCTTGGCCTCCCAAAGTGCTGGGATTACAGGCTTGAGCCACCGCGCCCGGCCTTAAAATGATATTTTAACAGTAAAGAAATATTTCAGGCTGGGTGCCGTGGCTCATGCCTGTAATCCCAGCACTTTGGGCGGCTGAGATGGGTGGATCACGAGGTCAGGAGATCGAGGCCATCCTGGCTAACATGGTGAAACCCCGTCACTACTAAAAATATTAAAAAAAAAAAAAAAGAAATATTTTAAATGAAAAAGAAATGATCTATATGATTATTAACCCCCCCAAAAAGGCAATTGTCATATTTGTACCCCCTTTAGATCTTTGTTGCCTCACGCTCTTTGCTTCATCCTCTACGATCAAGTGAGTCACCTAGTCCCAATAATTTTGTCCTTAATGTTGCTCACGTCCATCTTCTTCCCTCACAACCCACTGTCTGGGCCACATGAGGCAGAGTCTCCTTGACTCGCACAGGGATTCCTTGTTACAGTCACTGAAGTCATTATTTTTCATCCAGTGTTGTCTACAGATCATTCTCCATCCTGCAAGATGAGACATCTTTCCAAAAATTAAGACTTTCCCTCACCTCCTTAAAACTTTACATTGGCTCCTCATTGACCTCAGGAAAAAGTCTAGACTCTTTGCCCAGAGCACACAGGCCCACCCAAATTTGAGCCTTCTCTGCTCATCTACCCACCTCTCTAGTTCCACCTCTTGCCAGTCCCTACCAGATGATTTTCTCTCCATCTATACTCAGCCATTTGCACTTCTCTGAGTTCCCCACCATCTCTGTCTCCCAACTGGATCTTGCCATATAGTGGTCCTTCCTTGTGGATGACATCACTCTGCCCTCCCTAGGTCCTTCCTCAGGGCTCCTCCAGTTAGCTACTTGCTCTTCATCTGGCCGGTCCTCTGATATTCCTGGTGATTCTACGGGACTTAGATTAACTGTCACTTCCCCGAGGAAGCCTTTCTTGATCCTCCCAGTGGGGTGTTGGTGGGGGTAGAGGGGAGATTAAGTGTTTTCAAACCACCTCTTGCACATCTCCATGGTAGCTCCTTTTACTTTTTACTTGTCTGTCACCCCACCTGTCTTGAAGTGTCTTCTCTCTCACTGTATCACCAACAACTACTAGTTAAAGCACTCAGTAAAGTTTTAAAAATATACATTGTCTCCCAGGGGTGCTGGGGATGTGCTGAAGATCACTGATGATCATGAATCAATTGCCTGGAAAGGAAGAGGGACTTGGCGACCACAATCCAATTCTGAACAGATGGACAGCCCAGATGGGTGTCCATTCCGAGGGACTAGGGAGAATGTGAAAAGGGAGCAGATTTACAGAATACCCATCCCCAGACTGTTTCTAAAATTTGGAACGATTGGTTGTCCAGAGCAACACAATACTCTTTCTGAACTCACCAACCCATGGGGTGAAAGCTATCTATCTCCATCCTGCCTGAATTCCAGTAGTGCAGGAGGCAATCAGGGCCCCCTGCAATGGGCCAGATGGATTTTATGGTGAGCTGGGGAGGTCTGGGGCAAAGAAAGGGATTAGCAGTTTTAATCATAGTGCTCATACAGTTTTGTATTTTGTAAAGAATGCTATTTAAAAAAAAATTATAGGTCAGCATCAACTTTTGTCATGGTTGGATTTTTTTCTTTAGTTCATTATGTTGAACTTGCCTTTTAGATGATTTTGCCTATGACACATCTTTAGTTCATGATCTGCTCTGACATTTTGAGAGCTGTAACCAAGATTATAATGTGGCAGGACATGATAAGCATAGGTGAGTAATATTTTTAGAATTTCTTAGAAACAGAAGCTGATTTTCATGCTGATAACCTAAAAAGCAAGGAGGAGAAATAGACACATATAGCATAAATACCATATAAAGTGGACCAATAACATATTTAATTGTATATTTGTAACAGTTCCAGACACATTTTTTCTCACATAAATATTTTTAATAATGGTCATGCTAAACAGAGCCCAATTCTTCCTTAATATATAAGGAAATACATGATATTAGAAGAATAAAACTATTTTTATTTCCTTGTTAATTCTGCCTTTGAGTTCTGCATAGGTCATTTATGTACATTAAAATATGGAAAACTACCTCTCACCCCCCCCAAACTATACAAATCAAAATATGTGGGATAAATGGAGAGATGTCTCTGGAAATAACAATTTCATACTTATGAAAAACTTGATTTGATTCCTAGCTCTGCTATTTGCTAGCATATGCCCAAATTAATCTTTTTGCCTTTATTTCTTTCATTTTCAGATGTTGGGAAGATAAAATGATATAATGCATGTAGGGGGTCTAGCACTGCAAGTGGCCCATAATAAGCACAATATAGGCATAATAGTCATAGGACTAGTTATCTTTCTACTTCCAAGGTCATTCTCAAGTTTCATACTTTGTTATTGGAAACAATTGCTAAACATGTGGCTTGGTGTTTTATATGGATATGATGGATTCTTTCTTACAACAACAGCCAAAATATTTTATTTCTATAAGGCAGAGGGGAGAATTCAACAGAGCAGCTAACTAATAATCTAAGTAAAAATTTGGAATGTTGACCCTTCAGAGAAAAATTTAACTTTAAGTTAGAAGTTTACATCCTGATTTTTTTTAGAAAAACAGTAAGTGTAAGTGCTTCATGAGACTTCCCTTCATTTTAAGGATATACATTTCAGCTGATCTATGAAAACCAAATCAATAGTTCAATGAAGTACAGGGGCTTGTTTCTGGGAGAACTTCAGTCCAGTGAATACATAGAGATGCATGTATTTCCCTGAGTGATTGACTAAGCTGCTAAGTTGCTGCTTATGGACACAGACACACATGATTGCATAGAGGCACAAATGCCTGTTAATAACAGAATTATCAAAACTAAACAGAAATTAATTCTCAAAAATATAAAGGAACAAGTGAAAGGGAAGCACAGCACCTAGTCAGCCATCTTCTTGTTAATATAATCAAAACAGATCATCTGCAGTGACAGAACATATACTCCTACAACACTCTTGGAAGCACAAAGGAGGTATGTGAGACCTAGCTACCAAAGCTATAAATAACTCCAGGAGCAGAACTCAGTGCCTCTGAATCCCAGAGAAAGAAAACAGAAAAAGTGGCCTCAACACTGAGGAAGCACAGAAATCTTTTGAAAAGCAAAAAAGAAACAAACCAAAGGCATGTATGTGCAGAGCAGGTGCTACCTCAATTCAGTTTAATAGACACAAAAAGCACCTACCGTGTTCAGAGTGTTGCCATGTGCTAGTAACCAAAAGGAATATAATAGGAAACAAAAATTAGCCTTTGCTCTCCAATCAAATAATATAATAACAGCATTTTCTACTCTCTTGATCGTTTTGTTGCAGGTTTTTCAGCTGATAGAAAAAGTGATTATGTATTTGATAAAGAGAAATAGATTAGGAAATTCTGTGAAGCCCCCTTCCTTGCCCCATGAAGTTAAATGAAAATTAGTGAGATTTGTGGCCTCTTTTCAAACAGAGTGCAGAGTGGAATTGGCCTGTGGCCATAGGATACGTATTCCATAGAGAAGTATTTTGTGCAATAGATCTGTGTCAGTAGCTGAAAGGGACTGTTTTCCTTCCTTTAATTCTAACTTTCTACTCCCTTTTATGTTTTCTCATGCAAATCAGAGGCACAATTAAAGCTCAATGAGCTGATGTCAGTAGGAAAATAATTCTTCCAAGTTACTCATTTTAGACCAAGTGTTATGCAAAGTCTGTATTTTATGCAGCCTAATAGACATTCTGTAGATGAGTCTTAAGAATTTATCTCGCAGCCATAATAGATGTACTTATTCTTGTCGGGTGCTGTGTCACACCATGCATCCGTAAGTTGATGCAGAGGCTCTTAAAAACGGCACTTATTAAAACCTCCCTTAAGTATCCTCCACCTTATCCAGAGAAGCTTCTTCTTTTGGAAAATCAAGCAAAACAACTAAGCTAAGACATGTAAAAAAAAAGTTTGAAAAGAAAGCTGTAAGGAAGTACAAGGGGAGGGAGGGGTTGTTAGAGATGAGTTCTAAATTTATTTTCAAAGAATATGTCAGTATGTTCAATTCTCTGCCTTCTACTTTTAAACTTAACTTCCTCGTAAAGCAATCTTTTTCGATTACCTACTCCACCCTGACTCATACTGATTACCTACTCCACCCTGACTCATTCCGGTTACTTACTCCACTCTAACTGATTCCAATCACCTGCTCCACCCTAACTCATTCCGATTACCGCTACCTGCTCTGCCCTGACTCCCGCGAAAGCACTCACTCCTTCATTCTCTTTAAATTAGCCAATCAGAATTAGTTTAGCCTGTGCAGTCTAACCCTAGCCAATAGGGGAAGGACACAGCAGCAGGGGCCACGTGCATCAGGGATAAGAACCCCTTTTCCCTTCTCCAATGGTGTGCGCTCACCATTGTTCCAACTGTAAGGGCACCCACCCTTCTATATATAAGTAACTTGCCTTGCTGAGAAAAATAAAACTAAAAAATTTAAAAAAAAGAATTTAGCAGGTGGAAAGCAACAATAAAAGTTTTCTACTTCAATTTCAAGCCAAATTATTGGCAATTCTTCCTCTTCTGTTTCCACATCCTTAAGAGGATCCTTGAGGGGCACAGATTTACTATAGGTCCACCACTTATCTGTGATTCCAAAATCCAAAAACTTCTGAAAATGGAACGTTTTGGTTTTGTTGTCGTTGTTGTTTGGCAAACTTAGCACCAAAATCCATTTTGTAGCAAAACCTGTTTTAATATTTTAAGAATTTTGCTGCAAAACTACCAATATGGTCATTACAGGGTATTGCTCTAGACACTGCTGTGGGTATTATATAATTACATGACATATGCTAGGTATTACCTGTCTAGACTCTGAAAAATTCTGAACTTTGAAACATATCTAGCTCAATGGTTTCAATAAAAAATTAAGATGGCTATGTCATTATACATGTTATGGCAATGGATGTTCTAATTATTTTTTCAGACTATCAGATTGCATGCTTCAACAATCCTGAAATGTATAATACTATCTTATGTTTAAAAAACAAAGTAAAACAAAAAACTATCAATTATTTGAAAAGTTGATTGCATTTCAAAGAGCAGTCGAATAATATGCATAGACAAGTGAAAATTGACACCTATTGGTCTGGGGAAATGTAAATGAATTTATTAACCTTTCAAAAATGACACTTCTAGGAGACTCAGCTGATAATGCTTGTGGCAAGTGTACTGGCATGAAATGAATGAAGAATGCCTTCATTTGTAGGCTTAATTTACTAAAAGAAATCAGGACTTGCCTCCTGTAAGTCACTGTTGGCAGATGGTTTAAATGGCTTTGAGAGTAATAATTTGATTTAAAGAATAATTCCTTTTTATGTTTTACTGCTGCTACAGAATAAGATTAATTATCATCTCTTTATAAGATTTTTATCCTCTGTCATTTTCCGTAGTAGTTTTCCTACTTATAGCCTGTATCTTCTTTGGAGGTAATATGACCTCAAATTTGTTCCTTGTATATAGAACATCTCTTTAATCAAATTACAGTTAAGAAAAGTCCATAATTACACACCTCACTATCAGGCTGCATTTTGAGTGATAGTGGAAAAACGAACTACCAAGCCTGGCTGATCCCATGAGAATAAGTTCAGCTAGGAAGGAAGTCAAGGCTCACCCCAAAGCTCTCTCTCAAGACTCAACTCCCCTCTTCCATCACTACCACCACTCAGTGCCCCAATCCAAATTTAAAATATAGCCTTGTCTTTAGACTTGGAGTAGCACAACTTTTGTATTTATTTTATTTTATTTTATTTTAGAGATGGAGTCTTGCTCTGTCGCCCAGGCTGGAGTGCAGTGGTGCGATCTCGGCTCACTGCAAGCTCCGCCTCTCGGGTTCATGCCATTCTCCTGCCTCAGCCTCCCGAGTAGCTGGAACTACAGGTGTCTGCCACCATGCCCAGCTGATTTTTTAATAATTTTAGTAGAGATGGAGTTTCACCGTGTTAGCCAGGATGGTCTCTATCTCCTGACCTTGTGATCCGCCTGCCTCGGCCTCCCAACATCCTGGGATTACAGGCGTAAGCCACCGCACTTGGCCTCAACTTCTGTATTTAAATCAATATTGTTCCATTTCACAGAGATTAGACATTATATTAACCATATGGGAACCTGTAAAACCACAGGACCCTAAAAAATTAAGAAATTTGATATTTGGGGCCACCTAGAACTGACAGTCTCCAGAAGGCCTAAAACTTCAACAGAAGTAGCAGCTCCAAGGGAGTTTAAAGCCTCGTTGCTGCTTGGACTGTACTTCCTGTTCCAAGACCCCTGTCTTCTTCTCTTGCCTGGCTCATTGCGTCTTCCATGATGCCCAGTATCTCATACCCATCTGGCCTTTTCACACCTAATTCCGTGTAATTATTAAGAAAGAGATAGCTACTATTTATTGAGCATAATACATGTTGACCACGGTGCATACATTATCTCAATTAGTCTTTTAGCCCAACTGCACTGAGTCACTCTTACAGTCAGGCACCTGGTACATGGTAGGTACTCAATCTACTTTCCTCAGCTCTCTCTTCACCTTCCCTAATAGTTCATTTGTCTCATCCCCACTGAGATTCGTTCATCTGGCACAAGTATTTATGGAATACTGTGTCTGCTCAAATCCTCCAGAAAGCAGAAGCTAAGTGCAAGAGACGTGTTGGGAGAAATGCTTGTGGAAGGTAAAGGGGAGAGGGAACAGGAGCAGTGGGAAGATCCTTCAGGCTTCCCTGCAGGTCTGACACATGTAAAAGGAGGAAGAAATGGAAGTTGGGCAGGCAGGCAGAGCCTCTGACGAAGTTTTGGCTATGCCAATGGGACGCCCAAGCGCAAAGACTGCTCATAAGAGGAGTCCCCCCAGACTTACACCATTCTTAGTCCTTGGCAAGGAATACTGGAGAGAATGTGGCTTCAGCATGAACACTGCCAATACCCAAGGTGTGGCAGCTGGAGATGGGCAGTTAAGCACACTTAAAACAGTTTCTGTCTGTGGTGATTCAAGTCACCGAGGGGTGACTGCCATAGTGTATACCAGGATGTGATTTGAGGAACATGGGCAAAAATTCAAGAATCTGTGAAAATTCACCTTTAAAGATCCACTTCCCTTACTGTCAAAGGTTTTTCAGTCTTTAAGAGTCTAGTATTTACAAGTTTTTAAAAGTAAATATCCCTGGGAATAGAAAGATCTAAAGTCCTAGTTACTGAAGAACTTAGCAGAGGGTAGTTAAAAGCTCACTAAGAGTAAAGAGATGGGACTCAAAATTTATTTGAGCTGGAGCAAGTTTAGAAACTCTGGAACAGAGAGATGTGCAGAAAGAAATAGTGATGTACCAAAAACCAATTGCCTAGGTTTAGCTCTGCCATAGTTTAAAATACATTGATGCTCAACTCTTGTCCCTGATGTATGTGATATTATATAGTACATTTGATTTTTGTATGTGTTTATTATACCTTGCTTTGATTCAGAAAGTTTTACAGTGCTTCCTTTCAGGTGAATGCTTGTTTCTGATACCAGCATGAAGCTAAACATAATAGTTCCCAGAATATTCTGGAAATATTCTGGGACCTTAACTGGACAGTATGTAAGAAGGAAGGAAACATTCCTTCCTCCCTACAGTCTGATACACTACTGAGAATAATAAGCATTACTAAACCAACAATGAGCACTCAATAGGGAGCCTTGAAGAGTACCTTAGTATTTAACACTGTGCTGTAAAGGCATGAAACTTTCCTCTGCCTTTCTCTATGAGTAAACTTAGTGTTGCTGCATTTTCCTTATTAGAATTATTTTCATTTCATTAGTAAAATAGGTAGTTGATCAGGAGTAGAGCAGCTGACCTTAGTCTTTATATACCAATATGGAATGATTCAAGGGTCACATGAAATGTCAAGCTACACACAACAGAACAAGCATGATTCTGTGTACACTGAATCTTCCCACATTGATCACTTTTGAGACCAGATAGTAACAAGAGAAGAGTAGAGTAGGCGTGACAGAAATGCTTCGCCAATGGAACAAAGAGGAAAAATGGTTCTTTTCTTCTCCTTCAACTCTATATGAACCAGTGAACACAAACTTAGTCAGTTCCAGGATGGAAACTGAGTCCCATGTTCCCATTTCTTATATTTGAGAAAACAAACACAAAGGGGTTAATAGACTTGCCCAAAATCACAGTATAAGTTAATGGCAAAGCCCATAACCCAGTGTAGAATCTTATCCTCTATGAGGGTAATAAAAATATTATTCAGAATTGGGTAGAATTAGTTCTTTCCCTTCCAATCACTAAACTGTTAACACAATGCCTCTTGGGAGCATAATGAAGACTATCACTGTAACCTTCCAGGTACAGGATTCTTTATCTGTTGCCATGGAAAAGGAGCAAAATCTAAGCCCCTGATTAAAATGAATGCTTTTGTGAGAAATAATCAAGATCCCTGTCAGGGTTTCATCACTGTCTTATACTCTTTGTCATTTTTTATATTACCCCAAGCCCGAGGCTCAAAGTGCCTACTTGAAATTTCTTTTTGTTGTTTGTATAATAACTAAATTCGTTCTGCTCCACCAGTTTTTTGATGATTTTCCAGTAAGATAAAGGTCCTTTAATCATTCTAAATATTTGAGCATTTTTATTTCAGTGGTAAAAAATAGACTGATGCAGAGCGAAGTTATAAATTAGAATCTAAAATTTACTTTTCAACATTAATATTTTTTAGTGCTCCAGTATAAAACACAGAAAACCTATCTCAAATATAAAAGAGGAATGTAAAATTACTAATTAAATAACTGGCAGCCTGGAGATATTCATTCCAGCATAGGCTTTGATAAATCTTTTCCTGAAGGCAGTTAAGCCTTTTTGAGAAGAAACCTTCTGAGGCTGATGTGATTTAAGTCTCTCTGTTAAAAAAAAAAAAAAAAAAAAATTGGTGTTTAGAAATTATGCTGCCTTTTTGCTACTCTCAGCTTAAATACAAATTCAGCTGCAATTTAGATGATGTTTCTTTTCCTTTTTTAATTGCTGGTTTTCAGCTCTGAAAAGCTTTCCTTCCAGTGGTGCCCTCAAGGGCACAGTTTTATAATCAAGAGCCTTTGCCCCTTGTAGCCTCATGAGACTATAACCTGCTGTTTCTCTCCAGTCATGTTTAACACAGACCTGGGAACAATCAAAAAGCTCTTCGTGTTTTGTGCTTTAAAGATCTTTTGATAAGAGGCTGCAGGAGAACACCTGTGTTCTAGTCTAGCCGAGGAGAGCTGTGTGGTCTTTAGCAAGTCTCCTTAGTTTATCTGAGCTTCCTTTTGAAAATGAGGAATTTGTATTCAGTGGTTCCTTCTAGCTCTGTGTCTTTGGCGGATTTGCTGATTGCCTGTGAAATTTGGATACTGTGACCATTTGACCCTGAATTTTGTTTTTCACTTCAACAGACTATGTATACTCTGTTCTTGTCATTAATTGAATAATATCACTCTCTCACACTAACTTGTGCCTTGTAGTTATATACATTTAATGGAGGAATGAGAATGTTCCTTCATTAGCAAACCCTATCTATATTTAGTGTTTGCCTAAACCTCGTTTGCACTCTCTTTATGTTTTGTGTGTGCGTGTGTGTTAATGTTACATAAGTATTTGTTGAAGCATTTTAATCTATACTGCAAAAGGATGTTTTATTTCCTTCTTTAATGTACTTTGTACAGTTATATTTACAAAGGAATATTCTATAAATAATATAGGTACTAATCCACATATTTTATTCTTTCTCTTAAAAATAAGATAAGCCTGTTTTTTGAACTTCTCAGATTGTTTTGTTACGAAACATCACTACTGGCTGGGTGTGGTGGTTCACACCTATAATCCCAGCACTTTGGGAGGCCGAGGAGGGCGGATCACTTGAGGTCAGGAGTATGAGACCAGCCTGGCCAACAGGGTGAAACCCCACCTCTAGTAAAAATACAAAAATTAGCCGAGCACAATGGCACATGCCTGTAGTCCCAACTGAGAGGCTGAGGTAGGAGAATCTCTTGAATCCAGGAGGCAGAAGTTGCAGCGAACCAAGATCCACTGCCAGTGCACTACAGCCTGGGCAACAGAGTGAGACTCCATCTAAACAAACAAACAAACAAGCAAACATTACTATTAAGTTACATATGTAGAAAAGGAGTCAACTGAATTACGTTGTGCTTGCTAATGCAAAGGGGCTCTCTGTCTCTCTTCATGTGTGTATAACACATACATAAATTATATATGTAATGCACATGTACACACATTTGACAGTTTATTTGCTATAATGTTCAAGTTTATCAACAGTTAAATAAATATAAATTAAATTGACAATAAAATATACTTCTATCAATTAAAAATGTTTAAAATAATAATGCCAGTTGTTCAAAAACACAGGAAAATGAAGACTCTTAGACATGATAATGGGACTTTAAATTAGTGCTACCTGTAGGAGGGCAAATTTGGTGACCTTCTACCTGTAGGAGGGCAAATGTAAGAAAATATGTCTCACATTTTCAATTTAGGTATTATTCTACCTAGTAATTTCATTTCCAGAACATTAACTCAGAAATAATTTAGTATGTATACAAGGAATATTCACCATATAAATGTTTATATTAAGAAAAATTAGACAACTATCTTCAGTTTATATTCAACAATATGGGATTGATGAATTAGAAATATAATATTATAAAATTATAAATATAATAAAATATACTATTTGGCTGTTTAAAATTATATCATATACGAATACGATTGATATGGAAAGATGCATGTATTTTTATGCACAAATAACTGATTTAAAATGTATATGTAGTTAGTTTTGAAAAAACAATATAATATAGATATTTCAATAGCTTTATTGAGTTATAATTTATACACCATAAAATTAACCAATTGTAAGTATACAATTAAATATTTTTATTAAATTTATAGTTACACAACCACCACTGCAATCCCATTTTAGAATAATTTTTTAAAAATATTTTATGTTGCCAATCTCTATTTTCTAATTTATAACATTGCTACTTCAAATGTGAAAGTTATTTATATTTTTAATTTAAAATTTTCATATAGCTTTATCTACAGAAAAAAGCATGTCACATATCTTTTCAATCACTTTAGTCTGTAATTGTAGGTTTGTTATAATAAAAGTCAGTAGAGTTTTTAGGTAGTTACTAAAACCAGTTGCTTCTTATTTGTTAATTTTTTCTATGGATCAATTATTACTTTCTCATGAACAAAAAAGTCAAAACTTACCTGTTAGCTATCTGACCTTAGGCAGATTACTTTATCTCTTATGCCAAATTTGGGAGGCCCAAATAAATGAATCCATAGAAAATACTTAGCAACTTCTGTTTAATAGTAGTTTAGGGGAAGAGATTTTTTCAACAATTCTGTTGCTGAAACAAACTAATGGATAGAATATATTTTTACATTTCTGAAATGTATCCAAGTCCTGGCAAGAAAGCAAAGTCTCCTCAGAGGCCAAAATCTAAGTGAAAGAGGGAACACGAAGAAATAAGCAGTGCAGGGAAGCAGCTTTAACTCGTTGACCTTACATTTCAGTTTTGAAGACTTTCAGCACTGGGGCAAGAGAAAGCATAGCCACCAGCACCCTGCAAGGTAAGGCTTCTGATAACAACCTTCTGCAAAAACTTGGAACCCAAAAGCCTTTACTCTTCCTCTAAAGGAAAGTTACCCCTAGTGATCCAGGGTACCAAATAAACAAAGTGGGAAAGAAGTCTGCCCTGAGAATTTATAACTACAAGTCAGCCCTCATGTAAATGTGCAGGCCAAATCCAAACTTCCTGGGTGGAGGGGAAAGCCTCAAGCCAAGAATTTAAAATTATTCCAAGATGATGGTGCCCCCAGGTACTGGCAAAAGCAAAATCAAATCCTCTCTTAATCTAGATCTGATATAATTTCCACAGATTAATCTGGCAAGGAATATGTACTGAAAGCAAAAAAAAAAAAAAAAAAAAAAAAAAAAAAAAACAAACAAAAAAAAACTCAAAACATGCTTTAGACAGTATTAAAATACTTTAGATATTGAAATCATTAGCTAAATAATAAGTATGTTAATGTATTTATATAAATATATGTGGGATTAAAAATAGGAGAAATAAGCAAGATATAAAAAAAGACAAAAATTTGAGAAAGTACAAAATGATTTGACAACATTTTTTTTTTTTTTTTTTTTTTTTTTGGAACGGAGTCTCACTCTGTCGCCCAGGCTGGAGTGCAGTGGCGCGATCTCGGCTCACTGCAAGCTCCGCCTCCCGGGTTTACGCCATTCTCCTGCCTCAGCCTCCTGAGTAGCAGGGACTACAGGCGCCCGCCACCTCATCCGGCTAGTTTTTTTTGTATTTTTTAGTAGAGACGGGGTTTCACCAGGTTAGCCAGGATGGTCTCGATCTCCTGACCTCGTGATCCACCCGTCTTGGCTTCCCAAAGTGCTGGGATTACAGGCTTGAGCCACCGTTCCCAGCCCCCGATAACATTTTTAAAATACAACAATCGAAATGAAAACATCAGGAAACTAGTTTTGTACATTAAATAGAATAGAAAAGAGAATTAGTGAACTAGAGGACACAACTGAAGATACCACAGAGAATGTAACTTACACTAAGATCTAGAAAATACAAAAGAAGTTAAGAGACCTAGAAGATTGAGTGGGAAGGTCCAATATACCTCTAATCAAATTTCCAAAAGAATTAATGAGAAAATTAGCAGAGAAGGCAAATAATAAAAACATTGTATATCTATAAACAAACAATAGTTAGAACATGTATAGAAACCTAATTTATGATGGATCTGGCAAAAATGTATAGAAATCTTACTTGTGGTAGAGCTGACATGACATATCAGTGCCAAAAAAATACTAGACTGTTCAATAAATGGTCCTAGAAAAATGACTTTTTTTAAACTTTTTTTTAAAAAAAATCTATATGAAAACAAAAGAGTTAAATTCTGAATCCATACACCAAAATCAATCCCAGTTTAAGACTTACATGTGAAGACTAAAGACTTAAGAGTTTTAGTATAGAAGAAAGTAGTTTAATGACTAAAGAAAGATTTCTTAAACAAGATACAAAACATAAACTATACCTTTAGAACATAGTATGGCGTAACTTTCACTTTATTAAGTTGTATATCAAAAGACAGCACTTACAAATTGAAAAAACAAACCAAGAGAATTTGCAAAACATAACTACCAAGGGCTGGTGTTAAAAACATTTAAACAAATCCTATAAATCAATAAGGAAAAATTAGAATACATAATAACAATTCGGCAAAATACAGAGACAGGAACTTCAAAAAGAAGCCAGGGAAAGTCCAATATAGCCTATGAAGAATTGCAGAAACTCTTGTTTGCAGAGAGCTGTAATGTGCAGTGTTGGGCAATTGTGACTTATCTTAAACCAAGTTAGTGCAGTGGTTCAAGGGGTCCATGCAGATAATTTTGCACTTGTACCCTAGAGTTTAAGTGCCTAGTGGAAGACAGAAGAGCAAGACTGCATAGTTAACAGCCACAGGTTCATGGGCAGTTGGAACAAGGATTCATACATATTGTTTTAGCTGTGGATTTCAAGAAAGGAGAGAAAGAAAAAAATTGTAGCTTAATTGTTCTATTATTTTCTAAGGTTTTACTATATTGCATCTGGGTGCTGATTTCATCTGTGCTGCTGGGCATCTGCTGTGATTTCTGACTCTGAAGAGTCACACCTTTGTTTAATACTGCAAAATTATCAGCGATTGCCTCTTTTCTGTTCTCTTTGTTGACCTCTTAGAACTCCTTATGTATGAGTTAAATACTCTCGTTCTCTTCTTTGTCACTTCTATTTCATATTGTTTATCTCTCTGCTTCAGTTTGGATAATTACTTCAGTTTTATATTCTAGTTCCTACTTATTCTTCATCTGTATCTAATCTATTTAACACATCCATTGGATATTTATTTTTTGAAGTTCTTACTGCCTCTTTTGAAACCTGCCTGGTATCTTGCTATAGTCTCTCACTCCTTCCTCCTGTTTCCCATTACCCTTTTTATTTCTTTGAACATTTGAAGCATAATTACTGCTGACTCTTTCATGATACTTTTTTTCTTTGTGTGACATGGATATGTGTGGATAGATTGGCATTTTTCCACTATTAGTTTATACTTGGCTGATTAAATCATTGGGAATTTGATGTATTTCTTTACATAGAATATGTTTTTGCTTATGCCAGCTGCCTCAAGATACTACCAATACAGAAATGAGGTTAGTTAATCTCTCAGTTTTGGGCTTCCCTGAATATGCAGGTATAGGAGTTGAACTTCAGACTGTTGAGTGGACTGAATCTTGGTTTTAGGTTTTCAGGAAAGAGTTTTGCACCCAGAGTTAAAACAGAAAACTTATTTGTCATCTTCCTTTGTTCAGGCATAGTTTTTTTCCCAGCTCTCTTTTAGTAAAAATGTGGTCCTTTGAGTGTTCCAGCTTCAACCCCCTACCTTGACTCATCCTCTGTTCTTCCAAAAGTTGTTAAAATCTGGAACTTAAGAGTTTCTAGTTAAAGAAAATGCCTGCAGGAGAGCAAGGCCTTCAATGCAAGATTACTAGTCAGTCTTTTTCTCTGTTTCCTGTTCATTGTTGGCACTCTTGTTTTTCTTTTATGTTCTTAGAAGCTTTGCTGTACATTCAAGTAATATCTGCCACACTTTACCTTTTATAGTGCATTCTATAGAAGGAGTATTTTAGAATATTTAACTAATCCTAATGCCAAAATTGAAATTTCCAGGAATTTTCTTTAATGTAAATATTACCTTCCAATTTACCAATAAGATATTCAGAACTAATTTTAAGTAGTCTGTGTAGTCATCTAGAAACCTTTTTTAGAACGGAGTATGCAGGTAGATTTGCATAATCCACCTTTTCCTTACATATGAGATATATATATATTCCCAAAGTGTGTGTGTGTGTGTGTGTGTGTAGTTTCTCACTTTATTGCTCTGGCTGGAGTGCAGTGGTGCAAACATGGCTCACTGAAGCCTCGACCTCCTGAACTCAAGCGATCATCCCATCTCAGCCTCCTGAGTAGCTGGGACCACAGACATGTGCCACCATGCCTGGCTAATATCCCATATCCTATATATTTTTAATAAAGAAAATTTGGGGGTCTTTACTTCTTGTAATCCACCCAATTTTGTGTGTGTGTGTGTGTGTGTGTGAGAGAGAGAGAGAGAGAGAGAGAGAGAGAGAGAGATAATCAGTAAGCTGCATTGTTTTAGCTAGCTAATACTATAGAGTCCCTTCCACTATGAACTCTTGGTTTATTCTTCCGGATGACCATTAAGATTCCAGTCAGCTTCTGAGCCTGTCTAGATACCCCTAAAATGCCAGGAGACCTTGACACAAACTCAGTGCTAAGAAAGGCAAGCTCAGGCTATGATTTCAGGCCATGGCCAGTCTCTTATGTTACCCAGTCATTTTCTTGAACATGTATGAGAAATGGTCAATGCTGTCTTTCAATCCCAACTTCCAAATGTGGGATATAGAACACAATAAAGTTACAGGTACAGACAGATCATCCACACCCCTTGCTTTCAGTCATGGGCCATACTGAAATGTAATAAAAAGTACAACATATTTCACTAATTCTAGGGTACGTATGTTTCCTTCTTTTTGACAGCTATGAAACTGGGATATATCTAGCAATTGATGGTGCATAAAGTTTAAATGGTGATATTGTTATTTTCTTGTGGCATATAAAAATACCAAAATAGTGGTGCATCTTATAATTAATGGCACTTGATATTTGATGAAGTATAGTATTTTGTTTTTAAAGTCCCACTGGAAAAAAATTTCTTAACCTGTTTGTTATTCTGAGCAAGTTATATATTCCTAAAGGTTATTTTTTTCCTGAATAAAAAATTACCAGAATATTTTGGTATTCTTTCATAGCAAGCCACAAAGGAAAATTAAATCCAGAAAGGTATCAGTGTTCAAATATTTATAAACGACTATTTTCCATACATATGCTGTTTAGAAATGCTCATAATATTTTAATGCTCAATTATTCTTCTGTCACAAAATTTGTTTAGATCAAAAGCAAGGATAATTTGCCTTTGAAAGTAGAGAGATCATATATGATATTTTGAAAAATATATTTGTCTCTGACAAATTTAGTAACTTAGGCCTATTAACTCAACATATTATAGGACTGTGGTTAAAATAGAACTATCCATCTGACACATATACTGTTTAGGAATAGTCACATTACAAATGAGTGTTATCCTTTGAGTATCATTTATGTCAACTTTGTCTTATGTCTATTCCACAGGCTTAAAAATGATATTCAAAGAAAAGTATGTGAGCAATAAGGTAGAAAGCAGTGTATTTATGGGGAAGACATTTTGGTGATATTTTATCATCAATATCAACAAACATAAATTGAATCCAATTCATGTATGAACATAGTTCTGTGCTCTTCATACTTAAAAATGTAACATTTGGTTCTATGTTACACTCCAGAAAAATGCACGCTAGAAGTTGAGAAGATGGCATATAAGAGGTGATAAAAATTACTAATTTGGAAGTGTTTACAGATTTTCTTGTCCTACTGCCTGCCAAAGAGTCCTGTATTTTACAGCCCCTGTCTACTCCACAGCTCCTCAAACATATGAAGATAGTATATTTCTACTAGACGGGTTCCTACACATATCTTAAACTTTTTTATTGTAAAACAAAACAAAAAGGAAAGCCACACAAACCAAATCTAGAACTTCATGATCATAAGGCAAACACTCTTGAAGCCATCACCAAGATTTTAGAAACCAGACCTTCCAGTTACCCTAGAAGTCCTTCCACATGTTGTGTCCCAATTATGATTCCTCCTTCCCCTGAAAATAACTACCAATGGATCCTTCTAGTAGTCACTTGCTTGTGCTTTATTACGGTTTTATTACGCAGATTTTCATCCCCAGAAACTGTAGTTAAATTGTACTCATTTTCTCTCTATTGCATTTCTTTTAATTTATAGGCTATTTTGCAATCCCTTTTATTTATATATTTTTACAGTTTATCTGTTGCAGAGCCCGGAGAGGTGCTTATTCTCATGGTTTAGGCTTTACTGATTAGCCTACTCATGGTACAAGTAAGCACATTCTTCTCAACTCTATTTTTGCTACAAATTGTCAGCTAAATCCAGATGCTAATTTGACAGAACTATAATGGATAGTGTGTTCTCTGGTCAAGAATCACATCTTTTAGTTGTTGATTTTTTTTCTTTTTTAGGTTGGCAGCCTTTGATACTCAGTGACTGAAACAGTGATCAGCAAACTCCAGCCATTAGCCAAATTCTGCCAGTCATATATTTTATATGGTCTATGAACATAGTCCAACTAATTCAGTATTATCTATGGCTGCTTTCATGTGATCTCTTGTTCACAAAGTCTAAAATATTTACTGTCTAGGCCTCTACAAAAAAAAAAAAAAAAAAGGTTGCTGGATGTGATCTTGGTCACCAGTATTTATGTTGAAGTCTCCCTGGTTGTTTTGGTTGTCTGCAGCTCATTTTCTAAGATTCCTGAGGAAGGGCTCATGAGAACAATATTACCTGAGTTTTAGCATGTTCACAATTTTCGGGGACCCTTTATACTTAACAGACAATTTTTCCTGATACAAAATTCTTGGCTCTATTTTAAATATCTTAAAATATGCCACTACACTTTTTTTCTGCAATAAAAGTGTTGGTTTTAGAAGGCCTTGTGGTAATCTAGATTTCATTTTGTTTTCTTTTTTACCCATAAGTCATTTGCTCTATATGTCTCCATGCATGAAGAATTATTGCTTTGTCTTTTAAAGTTCAGCAATTTTACTAAAATACGTCTTGATGTGTTTGTTCTGAGTTGATATTCTCACATATATGGCATACTTTCAGTATTTAATATCAAATCATTTTATTTTAGGAAAATATTCTTGAATAATAGTTTCTAGTGTTATTTCCCTTTGTTAGTTTCTATACTTCTTTAGAAATTCTATTATCAGTGTATTGTATATTCTGTGTATGTTCAACATTTGTCATTTCCTCTCAAATCCCTTTTATTTTCTTTGCTATTTTTGATTTTAAAAGCTTTCTTTCCTTTCATTTTCTCTTATTAAGATATTACATGTAATGTTTGTTTTTATGTTCTTTCTAATTTTGACTTAATTTCAGAAATAGTATTTTTCTTCGATTACTAATTCTTTTCTGAATCCTATCACTTCATTTCTGAGTTAATCTAACTCTGATTTGTATTTTTGTTCATTTCTTGAATTTTTTTTTCTTAACATCTTCTAGCTTATTTTTAAATACTTAGTTACACTTGGGTCTGTTTTGTTGTCTTGTCTTTCTGGTATGCTTTCATTGTCTACAGGGATGTTATTGTGCTTCTTACTTTTCTTTTTCTTATTATAACATTGTATAGGATTTTACCTTAATAATTTTTTGATGCTTTTAAGAATTCAGTTTTCCTAAATTTTTTCAAAGGAAGTTGTGTTCAAAATTGTTTTTCTAACTTCACAGGACCTCCTCTTAAGTGGTTTGTCTTGTACTGAAAAAATAAGGTAGCTTTTCTTCCAAGGCTTTCTGACTCTGTTTCTCTCCCCAACTTTTTATCTGAATCTCCGTTTTTATTTCTTGTCTCTGTGACCATCCCTCTCAATTTTGAGTCCACTGCTAGCTGATTCCTCAGTGTAGGTCCCTCTTGACATAGCCTTTGGAGTGACTGATTTTAAGAGTTCACCAGGGCTACACGGTTCCAATCCCTTTAGGCCTTACTAAGACTTTTGTGCTCTCTCATTTTTGTACTCAACCATTTTTGGATAAAATGACTGCCAGTTTCAGTTGTTATTCTCAAATTAGCCATTGCTATTCTAGTGAACATTTATTGGCTACTTTGGAGTTCTTTTGTTCTCAGGTTTGTCTCATAACCCGTTGTGTTCCTTTGTTTCTGCCTACACATCCAGCAACACCATGCAATGTACATCTTGTGGCTGTCAGTGATTTTGTCCTTACCCACCTGCAATTGTAGGTTGATGATAACACCTTGTCATCTAGTTTTGTTGCATTCGTTGTCTATTGGAGTTTTTTGTTGTTACTGTTTTCTAGTTGTTTGGTCTGTTTTCATGTGAAGATTCCAAGGGTTTTATAAACTATGCCACCAATATGGCCATCTTCCCCAAATACTCCTGTTATTATTTTCTGGTTTCTACACATCTGCGATACAGAACAAGAACTGGGCCTAGATGAGTAAAACCAGACTCATACAAATTCGAGGAGAAAGGAAGAAATCTTAGCCAATATACATATAAAGATGTAGGAGAGAAAGGAAGAAAGAGGAGTAAAATCAAAGACTAAGAAACAATTTTGGAAAGATTCTAGAAAACAAGATGTTCTATAGGAGGATATGGCTCATAGAATTCAGAGGAGATAGAGGAGAATGCAGGAAGTACTGTTTAGGTTTATAAATTGTATCTAATTTACTATACTTGAGGAGAATTATGAATAAAAGAATTTTTGATAAATTTTGCACTTGAACTCTACACGTTAAACTTGACACTCCTCAAACACCAAATTCAGTGGGCCACAGCTTCAACATGGTAACAAGTGTGTATATAAAAGGTGTACATTTTTGAATAAGCAAGGTAGCAGAAATGCAGTAGAAAATATGTGTGAAAAATAACTCAGGAAAATTAATATTTGTGGAGAGCCTGCTGCATGCCAAACACTAGCTACACACTTGTCCTAGCAATAATTCTGAGGTGAACTATTATCATGGCAAACAAACCCAGGTCTTGTGAAGTTCAAGCCAATGATCTCTCCGTTACACTTTATAATATCCTTTCTCCAATGGGTTAATAGCAATAATAAGCATTGATAAAAAATTATGAACTAGACACCCTACTGTGTGTGCCACATGCTGTATTTAATTTTGATACTTGCAACAAACTTATGATAACTATTCTTATCCACAGTTAAAGAAATAGGGATTTAGAAAGGTTGAATACTTTCCAAAGTTCACACAGCTGTTGAGTGTCACAAGCAGAACTTAAGTGTGACTGTCTTCAGAGCCAGCTTCTTAACCACCACATTATGTTATTAGATACCTATGAATATGACCTGGGTCCTCATCTAGTAGTTAATCTCAGATTTGGACTGACTCTCTAGATGTCCCCATCCTCATACCCATGTGCATTTTTCTAAAATTCCAATTGTTTGAAGAGGATTACTTCTCAGCAGAATGGGATTGCCCTTTAGGCAAAGACATCCAAGTAGTCTTATGTTCTTGTTAGGGTCTCCTGGTATGAGACAGAGCAATAGGAGGGGCCAGAGGAAAGAATCCTACACAAAATAAATTCTTGATGACTTTAAGATGAGCCCTTTAAAATGGAGTTTGTCCAATGTAAAGGTCTTAATATAATTCATCTCTAACCTATTTTCTTATTTCAAACTACAGAATATCTGATTAAGATAGGGCTCAGAATTTATTTCAATTTAGTAATTATTTAATAATATTTAATCCAAAATTATAATTTTGTCTCCTCTTTCACTAATCTGAGAATCTACCATTTCCTTAATCCTTGGGAATCTGTAGTCTGAAATTATTTTGATATCTTGTTTTGCTATCTAAAGTTTACAAAGACTAGCTAGAGTTAACCTCTGTCCATTATCAGGACAATTAAGAGCCAGTTCTTTATTTTTCTATTTTTATAAGGCTTAAATTTGATGTAGTGGTCTCCCAGTTTGAAAAAAAATAAAATGTGCCATTTAAAATAAAAGCCTAAGAATATTTAAAAGAATTGGGGCATAGATAATGTGTGTAACCCAATTAGTATTTTAAAAAGTAATAATTGTGGATAGAGTAGAAAAGAGCAAAAGACAACCTTATCTTTGTAAAGTTATTATTATTATTTTTTTCTGTTATAAAAGCTGCCTCAGATGTCTTACACAAGAATGGTGAGAGCTGCAGGGAGTTAATCCAAAAGACAGTCAGATGCTTTCCCCTTGCTAAATTTGATTGTTATCTAACCTCATAAACAAGAATACACTAACCGTAGATGTCACTGACTTGGTTGATTTTCAAACAGGGAAGACTGATGCTCTGATTTTCCTAATTAACTCAGATGATTCCATCAACCTGATGGGCAGAGCTTGCTTACTGAGAAATGATGTGAAAATTAAGATGCATAGACAGTTCTCTAAGAAACCTGATTCAAAGCACTATGCTTCCAATACTAGGATTTTTACTCAAATGAATGCTAGCCCTGTTCCACCTCCACCAAAGGAAATATGTAGATTGAAATGTTTACATTTTGGCTTTCCGCAGACAAAAATGGAAGTATTAATACTACTTTGTTCACAATTTCCACTTAATGATTTGTGTAAATAATAATTATCAATGACATGAATGAACATTATTAGGATCTGAGAAGTATAACATTAGCTTTTATTAGCCTATATCCTTTCTGATAGACATAGAGGATTAAACTGTGTTTGAAAAAAAAAAAGAAGCAGAATCTGAATACTGTGTATAATGTGTACATTTTAAAAGTACTTTATTATGTCTGTAGGAGTTCTTTCTGCTGGTCTCTCAAATCCAGGTTTTGCTTAAAGGAACACATGCCTTATGCCAACATACCAGTCTTTTGGGGAATTCAGAATGCAAAAAATCTCTTTTTGTACCTTCACAACCAACACATTTGTTGAGAATTAGAAGGGCCAGGCTTTGACATTTTCCAGCTTGTTATCTATTTAATTTTCCATCTGCTTCTTTTTCCACTGCCTTCCAAAGGAACATCTGCTGCATATCTGAGAAAAGGGAAGGAAGATTGGATCTGTGCCACCCGGGTCTGCAGTCTCAAACCTTGAGATCCAGAATAAGGGAAGGGAAGGAGACTAACGAATGGTCCAGAAAATGAAATGAGGACAAACAGTCTGTTAGAACAAAGCTGTATTTTTCTTTATTGCAGAGCCCACATGACTGGGCAAGCTGGGTGGCAATGTCTACAACCAGCAAAGGCTGGATGCAGGGGGAGGCAGCTGGTGACTAGCCAGTGGCAAGAGCACTTCCCAGAGCTTGGACATTCCCTCTGGTGCCTGACTCTCCATGTGGGACCTGGTTTCTCACATATTTCTTAAGCATTTATGGGGCAGCTGCTGTGAGGCAGTTTAGTTCTGAGTACGCTGGAGGCAGAGAAGAATAAGACATAATCCCTGTGCTTAAAGAGCTAGCCTAAAATGGGGAAGATAGACAAATGAATAGATCATAATATCACAATGGAAACTTCTATATGCTAGGTAGGGAAGAAATGTCACAGAAATACATAGAAGTGGAAAGAGGTATTCCTAATCCTGTTGTAGCAGGATGAGCCACAGACAAAACCTCTCAGACACTGATTTGTAGAAGGAAGGGCTTTATTCAGCTGGGAGCGTCGGCAAGCTACTGCCTTAAAATCCGAGCTCCCCAAGTGCACAATTTCTGTCCCTTTTAAGAGCTCACAACACTAAAGATTTCACATAAAGGGTGGTGATTGATTTGAGCAAGCAGGGGGTACATGACAGGGGCTGCATGCACTGGTGGTCAGAGTGAAACAGAACAGAGCAGGGAGTTTCACGATGTTCTTTTATACAATGCCGGGAATCTATGGATAACATTGGTTTCTGAGTCATGAGTTGACTTTTAACTACTAGGTTTAGGCCAGGCAGGTCTAGGTCCAGTTTTGGGCCTGGCGCCGGGCTTCCTGTCTTTGGTTTCACTTCCTTGTTTTTTCTTAAAACAGGTACTGAGTATAAAACAATATAAAACAATATGAGAGGGTCTCTCTCTCTTCTCTCATTTCCCCCCTTTGAGACTCTCACTTTTTATTAGTGGGAGTTTACACTCTTATTTTTGCTACTTATGTCTTTCTGTGCGATAGATTGATAGTGATTCACATAGTACACTTGTGCTGAAGCATTTTGGTGAACTAAGGTAGTGATGAAAGTTTTTTATCATTTGAAGAAGTACAGGTAGCAAACAAGGGAGTAGTAAGCAGGTTTTTATTACTATTATAACTTTTATTATAAGAGTTTTAAATCCTCCTAGTGCTGGGAACTAATTTTTAAACATGGCTTCAGGGTTGAATTCATGCTACACTTATACGGGCACATGTGTCAGTTTTGTATATTTTTAACTATGTCTTTAACTACTTGCCTTTGATTATCTATGTGTAGACAGTAATTAGTAAGGTTAAATTTCTTATAGACCTCTCTTTCAGCTGCTAGCAAGTAGTTGAGAGTCAATCTATTTTGCTAGATAGCATTTCTTATCTGAGTTTCTTGACAGGCCAGAATAGTCAAGGCTTGATGGATTTTATTAGTGATGATTTTTAAAACAGCTTGCAATCATATGATTCGGTTGAGCATGTCAGTGGGGGTCCAGTATCCCTATGAGCTGTCTTGTGTCTAAGTGGCAGGTCTATAATATTGTATAATTTTTTAGGAGGTCATTTATCATTTTAATTACCTATGGCTATGCTTCATTTTCTATGGGAAGCATAGACAGGGAAGCCCAGGAGTTCACCTGTTTTTATGGGCAGTAGGAAGAAAGATGGTTTAATAGCGTCAGTAACATAACTACCTGTCCACTGGTCAGGCAGCTTAGTGTAGGCTCTATGTCTACATATCCAGTATAACCCAGTGGGGGCAGTCCAGTCCCGGTGGAATTCTGAGTGGGCTCAGACAGTCTGCAACCTTGGAAATTTACTGAATGGATCTCTTTCTGTGTAATTGGAACTCCACCATGTAACTGTTTTATTGGTACCATTATACAGTTTTTGCCCCAGACAACTAAGTCATCCTACAGAATGAGTGAATTTTTCCTTTTTTAGCTGTGCAATATTGTCCAATAATTGAGACTTTTAGAACCTAGAGATGATTAGGGTGACCCTTTTGGGCCAGGAATTCATTAGGAACTGGGTCTGTAGGTGCTAATTCTCGGGCTTCTTATGGCCATTGATCTCTTACTATAGTTTCTCCACAAACATAACATGAAGTGACATTTAGAGACTGGGCTACATGCTCGGCTGATTGTAAAAACAAATTTCTGATATTTCCTGGAGTCTCTGGTACTGGCACATTTAGTTTATCATAGAAAGTCTGAAATACTGGTTCTGGAGAGCATTTACGAACCTCCTCTTTTACTAAGATATTTACTCTAGGACCTAGTCCTTTCCTACTGATGCCCAGAGATACGTGTTCTCCTTTTTTTTTTTTTTTTTTAGCCTTGGGTTTAAGGGATTTGTAATTATTAATTTTAAGGGGTTGCAGTTTCCACTCATACAAGAGGGGCTGCCTTCTCATTTTTGGGACTAAACAGGATCATTTTCATCCTTTTTCTAAGTAGTCTAGATGACACAAGACCAGTAATTACACACATTTGCACATGAGCTTAATTTATGGCAGATATACTTATTTCCTGCCATGAAATCTTTTTTTTTAATTTAAAGAATTGCATCTTATTTTATGCCAATTGCTATTGATAGTTGCACAAGCATTAAATTTTAGGATTATATGCTTGGAGACCCCTCTATTTTCTGTCCTAGCTATTGCTTTATTTGTGTCACCTAGAAAGGGACCCGTCCTTAATTTTATTTTAAAAACTGTGATCATGAGAGACTTAAAATGGGTCATAACACACATCAGGTTGGTTATTTCCTGGGCTACATACCTTGGATAGAATAGCATTATACAAACAAGTTTCTTTTAGAGTCTTGGTACACTTATAATAACCATAAAATAATAGGACAGTAGCAATCTTTTGTCATACCTCAGTGACTTGATGTATATTCTGGGAACAGCCCTCAGTCTGAGGAAGGTCAGTTGAAGTCCTTACTGTACAAGTCCAAATTTTAAGGAAAACAAGTCTCGCAATGAGTTTCCTCATGTTTTGGCCGTGCATGGACCAGTCAGCTTCCGGGTGTGACTGGAACAGGGCTTGTCATCTTCTTCAGAGTCACTTTGTAGGGGCTGGCGAAGCTGCTCCCATCCATGTACAGCTCCCAGTCTACTGATGTTTAAGGATGCTCTCAGAAGTTGGGCTCACTAGAATAAACTGAGTCCAATACTTTTACACGGTTTGTTTAATTGGGCCCTCTGATACCAGGAGCAAGGTGGCGGGGTTTAGCGTGTTGCAAACTTCAATGATTATGCAGGCATTTTCACAGAGCAAGCTTTGGTATCTAGTTAGTCTAGCATTCATTAGCTAATGGTGTCTTTTGGTATTTATTAAAATTACCACAACATGGGGGGACTTTATGTTTAGGTTTTGCCTAAGCATTAGCTTATCTGCTTCTTGTGCTAACAGGGTTGTTGCTGCCAGGGCCCTTGGACATGGGGGCCAGCCTTTGGAAACCCTGTCTAGTTGTTTTGAGAGATAGGCCACTGGCCTTGGCCAGGACCCTACAGTCTGGGTTAAAACTCCAACTGCTATTTTTTCTCTTTCTGACACATAGAGTGTAAAGAGTTTCGTCAGGTCAGGTAACCTCAGGGCTGGGGCCAACATGAGTTTATCTTTTTAACTCATGAAAAGCTTGTTGCTGTTGGTTGTAATAGATGTAGTTTATCTAATCTACATTTTTATTGACTGTCATCTACCAAAATATTGACTTAAATCTTGTAACTATTTGATTTCAAGCTTTAAATTAATCTGGTATTCCTTGCGGGTCTCCAATTGCATCTAAATAGATGTGAGAGTTGAAAGACCTATAAGGGGATTCTCTTGCTTTACGATGTCTTATTATTATTTTTCTCCTCTGATTGATGAAATGCCAGGGTGAAAGGGATAGCCAAATGGACTAAAGCACAAGTGCCACTCTAGTTATTCGGCAGAGTGCCCAGTAAAGGTCCACCACAGTACTACCACAAATCTGCTTGGGGATGAACAAGGGCTGACTGATTGATACGCTCTTGAAAATTCTTAAGCTCACTGCATCCCTTCAGGTCTCCAAGGAATGCTAAGTCTCCTCCCTGCCATGAGAGACACAAAGTGAACTTAGTGTTGGGAGACTGAAGCTGGATGGCCCTCGGGGGCTGACCCACAGGGACTTTGGGATATAGCAGAGAGAGCTTGGCATGACTTATTACTCCAGGCTGTAGAATCCTGGAAAAGAGTTACCATGCAGCCCACGCCTGGTTGACTGCAGGACCGCCTTAGTGGAAGGGGGACAATCAGGGCCTCTGGCCTGCCATGTGCACAAGCATAACAATTACTTTTGTTTAATGTGCAGATGGAATATTTGATTCATTTTAACCAGGCATTTGCATCTGGATATGCTGTCTTAATTGCTAAAGTTTGTTTTAAGTCTTTAACTTCTATGATCCTCTAGTAAAATGAATGTTTCCTTTAGCACCTATCTTTATTCATTTTTTGACTACAGAAAGCTAAACACCATTTTATATTTAACAATGCTTCCTGTATGACTTTTACACCAGATAAGCTAAATTTTACCTTTATATTAGTGTGTCATCAACGTTAAACTTAATTTTAATAAAACCTTGTAGACATATTTATCCAGTTTTTCATGTTTGATCATAAGATTTTATAGACTCTTTTTAACCTATTATAATTTTTGTTCAAGAGCAGGTTGATGCTTTAAGAAAAACCTGTTGCATTTTTACTTTAATGTCCAGTTCACAGAAAAACTGGACGATACCTTTTTAACTTTAGCTAATATGTTTACACACAGAATTTTCTTTACAATTAACATTTTAAAACTTGCTTAAACTTTCAAAACAATAACTTTTTTAACCTTTTAATGTAGGTAAAAATCCACATTCTTATGCCTCCTTATAATCTTTTTACCCAAGATAAATTTTACTTTTCTTATGAGCCTTGCACATAAACTGTTTCTTCAATAGTACTCAGGAGGCCTTATTATTTTTAAAGTATACAACATTTTTTGTATAAAATATTTTTATAACTTTTTTCTTTTACAACTTTTGCAGACAATTTTTCGACATGTCTCAACTTTCTGACTTATTACAAACATTTTTTTCTTTAAACAACCAGTTAATTTATTTCAGGACAAGAATTTACCATATAACATTATTTTTATATAAATTCTGCCTCCCCCCTTTTTTCTCTTTCTTGAAATTTTTTAACATAGTTCCTAGTGGGGTGGGCGTATTTGTGCCTGACCTATACTTCTTCGAGACAAAACACCACACTCCCACCACACGCACACCACAAAAAAAAAAACAAGTAAAAAGGGCACACACACACTTCTGCAGTTTACACCAAACCAAATTCAGAGTGTCCAGAAATCCAAGCCAGGTCAAAATCAAAACCAAAGTATCAAGCAGTCTAAGTCAAGCCAAAAACAAAAACCAAAGTGCCGGTACAGGCACACGGTGGGTGATCAGGCCATGCTTCCACTCAAATGGAGTGGGCAAGTTCCCAACACCAGTCCTCTCAAGCAATTCAAATCAAGTCAAAACCAAAACCAACACCAAAGTGCCAATAAAGGCACACCGTGGGTGATCAGGCCACACTTCCACTCAAATGGAGTGGGCAAGTTCCCAACACCAGTCCTCTCAAGCAATTCAAACCAAGTCAAAACCAAAACCAACACCAAAGTGCCAATGAAGGCATGCTGTGGGTGATCAGGCCACACTTCCACTCAAATGGAGTGGGCAAGTTCCAAAGACTAGTCTTACCAAGTTTCTGATGTCTGGACTCCAAGTGTCAGTTCCTTCCCGGTGTTCAGCCACTGTGTTAATCCTCTGTGGGGGCCTGCTACGTGCTGCTCTGGCGAGGCATCCCACCGGGGCAATTGCCTACCCAGGAGCACTCTTTGGATCACGTTACTCACGCTGGCTGGAGTCCCCAGCAGGGATGCTCCACAGGGCAGGCCTAAGCTGCCTAAGGGGCTGCCTCCGCTGTCCATCAGTCACCTTGCTTTGGGGTCAGAGAACCAAGAAATGTAGCAGGATGAGCTGCAGACAAAACCTCTCAGACACTGAGTTGTAGAAGGAAGGGCTTTATTCAGTTGGGAGCATCGGCAAGCTACTGCCTTAAAATCCGAGCTCCCCAAGTGCACAATTTCTGTCCCTTTTAAGAGCTCACAACACTAAAGATTTCACATAAAGGGTGGTGATTGATTTGAGCGAGCAAGGGGTACGTGACAGGGGCTGCATGCACCGGTGGTCAGAGTGAAACAGAACAGAGCAGGGAGTTTCACAATGTTCTTTTATACAATGCTGGGAATCTATGGATAACATCGGTTTCTGAGTCATGAGTTGATTTTTAACTACTAGGTTTAGGCCAGGCAGGTCCAGGCCCAGTTTTGGGCCTGGCGCCGGGCTTCCTGTCTTTGGTTTCACTTCCTTGTTTTTCTTAAAACAGGTACTGAGTATAAAACAATATAAAACAATATGAGAGGGTCTCTCTCTTCCCTCACTGTGAAGAGAAGTGGTGGTTCAAGGAAAGGAACAACTGTACAGAGACAATGCTACAAGCTGAGTCTGGAAGGATAAGTAGGAATAATAGAAAACAAGTTATTTTTTTCTCCTTATCAATGAGGGGTAGTATAAAACAGCAAACCTTCATAATTGACTCAAACGTAATCCCCCAAACTTTAAACCCACCCACCACCCCTCTCAATGTCAAGGCATCAACATTTATATCAAAGAAAGGTATCAACCAACTGAGTTCTGCCACTTTTCAATGTTACCTACAGAGTCACTAGTAAGGTTAACAAACTCTCATCAGAGTGAGATAAGAGGGTCAACCTAATAATAACTTTCTGATTTGCTATGGTGGAGCAATGATAAGTAGCCAATTGCCTGACTTTAAGTTTTCTTAATTATCTAACTTTAACATCGACAAAACATTTATATGTAAGAACACAATAGCAAATGCAATAAATTCTTAGAGTTAGGAGTGTATCTGCAAACAATCAGGTATGAACAAACCTCTACTCCACCATAAGGGATACAGAAATAAAAGACATGACCTTTCTGTCAAAGAAGCAGAAACCTAATTGCAATGCCTGGAGTGTTTTAAATGGCTAACTATAATTTTAAAAATCTCTTTTCTATAATTCTGACATGACAAATATGTAACATTTAAATGAGAAAAGAATAAGGACAACGCTATGCTTTATTGCTCAGTAAATGTATGCTTTCTTCATTTTTCACTGCAGTCTACAAATAAGTATAAAACTTCTTCTCATTTGCTTTATATTAGTCATAGTATATACGGAGATACAAAAATAGTTGGCATAATCCCTGACTTTGCAATTATATTTTATTTTCATTTTAATAAATTTTATTTTTTAGAATATTCATTGGTGATGTGGAAATAACTGTGGGAAAAGACTCAAACACACTTTTTTTTCTATCATCACATTTTCTTTCAACCTCAAAGAAAAGCCTTCCTCAATTTTAAAAACTCGTTCAGAGGAAATTTTTTGAAGCTTTTTTTTAACCAATAAATAGCAAGCTGTGAGATAATATTAAATATTTGGAATATTTTTAGCTTGATTTAACTCACCCAAAACTCTTAAGATTATTATAAGCATGTAATAGTTATGTTTAGTTTATGGTTAGTTTCTTAAATGGAGTTTAAAGACATTGCAATTTTTAATTTTTAAATAGGACTATTATATATGGTAGATGTAAGAGTCAGGGTTCTCCAGAGGGACAGAACTAATAGGATAGATGTTTATATGAAGGGAGTTTATTAAGGAGAATTAATTCACACCACACGATCACACAGTAAAGTCCCACATAGGCCGTCTGCAAGTTGAGGAGAAAGGAAGCCAGTGGTGGATCAGTCTGAGTTCCAAAACCTCAAAAGTAGGGAAGCCAACAGTCCAGCCTTCAGTCTGTGGCCAAAGGCCTGACAGCCCCTGGCAAACTACTGGTGTAAGTCCAAAAGTCCAAAAGCCGAAGATCTTGGAGTCTGATGTTTGAGGGCAGGAAGCATCCAGCACAGAAAAAAGATGAAGGCCAGAAGACTCAGCAAATCTGCTCTTCCATCTTCTGCTGCCTGCTTTATTCTAAGCACGCTGGCAGCTGCAGTAGTTGATACCCACCCAGATGGCAGGTAGGTCTGCCTCTCGTAGTCCACTGACTCAAATGTTAATCTCCTTTGGCAACACCCTCACAGACATACCCAGGGACAATACTTTGCATCCTTCAATCCAATCAAGTTTACACTCAATATTAACCATCACAGTAGATAAGAAAATTTCCTGTGTTGTTCACCTGTAATGAATGGGCTTAAAAAGAGGCTGATGATTGAAACCTTTTACTATTTCAAATTGAGAAAGAAATGAGATTTTCTATGCTATTACATTATTCTTCTATTAGCAAAACTTCCAAAGTAAATTATGTCAGGAGGCCATAATCCAATTCTTCCTAAATTAAAGTTGATAGAAGCATAGAATATTTTTGAGTTGGAATGTATGCCAGAGTTACTTAGTGATTTATAAGTGGGAAAGCTGAGAACCAGGAAGGTTAGATACCTAAATCTTATTTGTGTAGGTTTATACCTATGCCCTAAGTTTCTCCAGCATATCATGATTCGTGGTATTATCTTATCACCATCAGTCATTTTGTGTTTTGTCTTTTCAGCCATAAAAAATTTTTGTTTAGGGACAGAGACGAATAAATCTTTTCCTTGACTGAACTTGAATATACCATTTCCACTCAAGACTCTAGAAAATCAGATTTCACTGGCGGTCCCATGACCTGAAAGAGTGGCCCTGTCACCATCTTATTCCACACCAACCTGGTTTTCTTTGTTGGTTCTCCCTGAGATTTTAGGAAGACAAGCACAGCAGGTGGTACCATCCACAGTTCACCCATCTACCTTGAGTAAGCTTGGCAAGTACATTTATTCAGTCTGCAGTGACCTCTGCAGTGACCCTGGGGCTGTTTCAATGAATGCTGCTTTTGTGGCTCAGGTGCTGTCCTAGAAGTTAGTTGTCAATGAACCTCAGGTAAAGTAACTGAGGGAGAGACATAAGCAGATTTAGTAAACTGTTTAAATATTCCAAGCCTAACATTTTCTGAATTTTAAATAACTACACATAATTTTCTTTGTCTTCAGCATAGTACAGATCAAGCATAAGAAATGCATCAGGAGTGAATTAAGCCAATTGCTGAAACGTGGCTGCACTTTGTTGGTAATAGAGAAAATATATGATGGCATGGTCAACATTCAAATGAGACGTAGAACAAACCCTGAGTTAGTCACATTCTGATCTTTTTTTTCCCCCCTGAATAGTTATTTTTTCTTTTCTACAAACATCTATTTTGCAACTCTGCTGGCTTTGTCCTTTTTCTTAATCTTGAGGCAGGTACATTGGGAAGCAAGATATTCCAGTCATTTCTGCAGCTTTTTTATTCATCTCCCGGTGGGTGGATGAGAGCTATGCTGTAGCCTCCAGGGCTCAACAGATCTTTTCTCTTCTCTTCTCTCCACCCTCTCTCTCTAGGATCAATCAGGGATTGATGAGTACATGGTAAAAGAAAAAAAAAAAAATCCTGGGTATTTTTTTCTACCATACTTCTAATTGCATTTGTTTTGTCACTCTTAGGACTACCAAGAAGCCTCCAATTTGGAACAATTCGTAACTCGGTTTTTATTGAAGGAAACCCTGAATCAGCTGCAGTCTCTCCAGAATTCCCTGGAATGTGCCATGGAAACTACTGAGGAGCAAACCCGTCAAGAAAGGCAATTTACATGTTTTCACCTGATGTCTGCTTGGTGACTCTATGTTCATGAAAAAACAATTGAGAGGCATTGTACTTATACTAGTGAAAACTAAAAACAAGAATTGATATATTTAAAACGAATGACGGTGACCTCCACTGGTTGCTTGCCTTATTATTTGCCTCTAAAAAGACCATTCCACTTTTTCTTTTACTGTCAGTCATTTAGTCAACTCTATCTATCTATCTATCTATCTATCTATCTATCTATCTATCTTTTTTTTTTTTGAGACAGAGTCTCACTTTGTCACCCAGGCTTCAGTGCAGTGGCACGATCTTGGCTCACTGCAAACTCTGCCTCCTGGGTTCAAGCAATTCTTGTGCATCAGCCTCCCGAGTAGCTGGGATTACAGGCACATACCACTACGCCCAGCGAATTTATTGTATGTTTTAGTAGAGACGGGGTTTCACTATGTTGATCAGACTGGTCTTAAACTCCCAACCTCAGGTGATCCTCCCACCTTGGCCTCCCAAAGTGCTGGGATTACAGGTGTGAGCCACCAAGCCCAGCCGACTCAACAAATTTTAATTGAAAATTTAGTAGATGGAGAAGACTTTAAAATATTATGAATAATATAAAGATACATTCAACATAATGTCAATCCTTAAGAAGGCCTAAGTCTATCATATAAATAAGACATGAACACAAAAACTATACTGCAAGGAACAAAGTGATAATAAATACCACAAAGAGGAAATACATTGCCAATGGTTTTCAGAGTAGTAAAAGATTAAATATGGATAGAGGGATGGAAGGATGAGAAAGTCAATTTCATGGAGTTCTCTATTTGAGCTTGTCTTGCAAAATCAAGAGATCAGTGAAAAAGCCTGATGGGAAGACAAGACTTGAACTGGACCTGTAGGATGAATTTGAATGGCAGAATGAGAGTCTCTCTAGAGGGATCCATCTCACCCATCTCCTGTTACCCACCTCTCATCTGGCTCACTTCTCTTTGGTTGTCTGGTCACTGATTGGACAGTAATTTCTCTGGGAAGCCTTCACTGCTCATTCATACCTTCCACTTCACTACCATGTATTCCCATAGTGCCCTCTATTTATATCTACTTATCTCAGCCCCTTCCTTGTTAATTTGGTGTAATTTTGAAAATGTGGAAATGATGGGAAAGACCCTTACAGACTACATGAACCTGGATATACTGGGGTGACCTGAGAATTCAGTAAGCCTAATTATTTCAGGAAATGGAGAAAAGTGAATGATAGAAATTATTTCAAAATTATATGCCACCAATAGGTATTACTGAGAAAATAAGTGGTCATATTGCAATAGCTATATAAATAAAGACACTAATGCTTAAGAGAAACCTATACTAAAAATGTGTAGGGCAGACATCAAGGCAATCCCAGCCAACAGTTGATATTTTTCTGAGTTGTCATTGCTCATATCTTGCAAGTTAGAGAAGCTTGCAAAGCTCTTGCTCCTGGGGCATATTTTGGTGGATGTGTTACTTTAAACTTATAGATGTGCTTTATCTAACTTTTACATCTTAAATTAGAGAGAAGGAAACAGTAAGTTTTCTGAACAGGCTGATAATAGACTACCCTGTAAGACCAATTTTCCTGAACAAATTAACTGATACATAATTATTCAGACATCTCCAAAATAGTGGAATTTTCAACCATGTGTTTACAATGTCAAAATGAGTGAGCACCACCAAATTCTAATAAAAAAGCCTGTAATTCCAGAATCTAATGAGCCCATGCAGCTGATTATCACAGCGAAGTACTCTTCAGTGGATCTGTGAAGCATTCTCTACATCATAAACTTCCTGTTTTCACTGCATTGGGTGATTCCATACCAAATGGCAAAGTATAACAATTCACTTTAGGCCCGGCGAGGTGGCTCAAGCCTGTAATCCCAGCACTTTGGGAGGCCGAGGTGGGCGGATCACAAGGTCAGGAGATCGAGACCACAGTGAAACCCCGTCTCTACTAAAAATACAAAAAATTAGCCGGGCGCGGTGGCGGGCGCCTGTAGTCCCAGCTACTCAGGAGACTGAGGCAGGAGAATGGCGGGAACCCGGGAGGCGGAGCTTGCAGTGAGCCAAGATCGCGCCACTGCACTCCAGCCTGGGCAACAGCGTGAGACTCCGTCTCAAAAACAAAAAAAACAAAAAAAACAAAAAACAATTCACTTTAGAAAAGCAAAACCCACCTCCTCAGCTTTGAGCAGAGGATAACTGAATGTCTTGAAGCACAGTGAAATTGATTTCATGTTCCTAATGAGAAAAATGAGGCCTCCTGTGTTGTTTCTTTTGTTTGGACTTTCTGGAAATAAAATGGGAACTCCCTTTTTAGAATCAGTCATCTGCCACCTGAGAAGAGGCTTGAAAAAGTGCTCTACTCCCCTTCTTCACCTGCACTTTTGTTTTTTTCTACAGTCATCCCCTGCAAACTTGTGCTCTGCATTTACCACCATGCAGTGAATGTTTAATGAACAACAGTTCTTTGTGTTAGGCCACAGGCTAGCCTTGAACTCTTGTGACTGCTGCCAGCAGCTGCCTAGCAGCTGTGCTTAATGAGAAGGAGCATGACAATATAGACTTTAAGGAAAGTAGAAGACACTAGAGGATTAATGAACCTTTTTCTTCTGGATTTCTCACTCAAAAACAGCTTCAAATTATGGGAAAAGTTACACCTCTGACTGCAGTTTAAGGGGTGCTATTGTATGGCATTTGACTAAGACATCCAGGAATGACCAAATCCCACCCCACATCTGTGATACTCCCCCTGAGAGGTTTATAAAGAAATACATAAATAAGCAAACAGAAAATAAGATACCACTGTGGACTTATGCCCATAATATCTGATGAACCATACTGAAGCACGTGAATTAGGCCCAAACCTAAAGGGGCTGTGTCTCCTCTCTCAAGGTTGTATCTTCCTATCAGCTGGCCACCAAAATTGGGGAGAGCCCTGGGACCTTCATCAGTGAGGAAAAGATAGAGAAAGGAAAACTATACCTTTCCTATGATGTCAATTAAGAGACCAGTGAAAAAGCCTGATGGGAAGACAAGACTCTAACTGGACCTTTAGGATGAATTTGAATGGCAGAATGAGATTCTCTCTAGAGGGATCCGCCTCACCCACCTCATGTTACCCATCTCTCATCTGGCTCACTTCTGCTTGCCTGTCTTGTCACTGATTGGACAGTACTTTCTCTGGGAAGCCTTCACTGCTCATTTATACTTCCCACCTCACTACTATGTATTCCCATAGTGCCCTCTTTTATATCTACTTATCTCAGCCCCTTCCTTGTTTATCTCCCCCATTAGATACTGAGTTTTTAGATGGCATAGACTTTGCATAAGTCCCCTCTACTTACTACAACTGCATGGCAAACATGAAAGTGAATGAATGAAAGGAATTCTAGGTGAAAGGAGTGCTGCAGAGAAGCAGTTGGTGAGGACCCAGGACACTGAGGAGACCAATCTAACAGTCATCTGGGGTTCAGAAAGATCTTAAAAGCTAGACAGATGCAAACAAAATTTCACCAGTTTTTTGTTTGTTTGTTTGTTTGTTTTGAGACAAAGTCTCACTCTGTCACCCAGGCTGGAGTGCAATGAGGCAAAATCGGTTCGCTGCAACTTCTGCTTCCCGAGTTCAAGCAATTCTCCTGTCTCAGCCTCCTGAGTAACTGGGACTACAGGCACCCACCACCACGCCCAGCTAATTTTTGTATTTTTAGTACAGATACGGTTTCACCATATCAGCCAGGCTGGACTCGAACTCCTGACCTCAGGTGATCTACCTGCGTTGGCCTCCAAAGTGCTGGGATTACAGGCTTGAGTCACCATGCCCAGCCAATTCATCAGTATTTTATGTTAGAAAGGAAGATTTTGTGATGCCCTTCACAGTCAAGAAGTTACAACCTGCTGGTCAGGCATGATGGCTCACGCCTGTAATCTCTGCACTTTAGGAGGCCAAGGCAGGTGGATCACCTGAGGACAGGAGTTCGAGACCAGCCTGGCCAACATGATGAAACCCCGTCTCTACTAAAAATACAAAAAATTAGCCGGGTGTGGTGGCAGATAGCTGTAATCCCAGCTACTCGGGAGGCTGAGGCAGGAGAATCACTTGAACCCAGGAGGCGGAGGTTGCAGTAAGCAGAGATTGCGCCACTGCACTCCAGCCTGGACAACAAGAGCGAAACTCTATTTCAAAATAAATAAATAAATAAATAGTTGCAACCTGCAGGTATCATTAAAATCTCCAGCCTTGTGATAATTTGCTTTCCCTTCAGCATCAACATTACCTTGGGATTTAATATTTGTGAAACCTAGGGATACAAAGACTCCTTGGAATATAGCAAATTTAGGGAAGTCATCTATTCCATCTCTCAGCCCCAGGGGAGAATCACACAGTATCATTCATCCTGCAGTAATGAGGTAGACATGCCATGTTGGGCAAAATGTCTGTGTCTATTCACGTGAAAATGGATAATTGAGAGAGAAGGGATGTATACAGCTGGAATGCCACAGAGGTGGAATTTCCAGATGGCATGCTACAACACTCTTTGTGTCTGCCCTGGCAAACTGACTAAATGTGAATTACATTAATCCCATGTGTTCAGAAAGTACCTATAGCTAATGACAAGAATAATAAGTATGTCATATGGAAGTTTCCCTCTAGAGGTCCCCTGTTCTCTTACATAAACCTCTCTTCCTCACAAACTAAATTTCTGGGAACACAGTTTTCATTATATATGGATTTCCTTTTTATAAAGGAATCTGCAAATTTGCTTTATTTCCCAAAGTTTTTCTATATCCAGGAATGTAATTAATTGTTTCTTGACTTGAAAGTTATTTTTCTCTAGGCCGGGCGCGGTGGCTCAAGCCTGTAATCCCAGCACTTTGGGAGGCCGAGGTGGGTGGATCACGAGGTCAGGAGATCGAGACCATCCTGCTTAACACGGTGAAACCCCGTCTCTACTAAAAATACAAAAAACTAGCCGGGCGTGGTGGCGGGCACCTGTAGTCCCAGCTACTCGGAGGCTGAGGCGGGAGAATGGCGTGAACCCGGGAGGTGGAGCTTGCAGTGAGCTGAGATCGGGCCACTGCACTCCAGCCTGGGCCACACAGCGAGACTCCGTCTCAAAAAAAAAAAAAAAAAAAAAAAAAAAGAAAGTTATTTTTCTCCTTTTGATAGTTGTCTATTATAGAAGTAAGGAACAGCTTTAATTTCACTTACAGGTGGTTATAAAAGTTTAGACAGCTTAGATTTCCTTAGCTTGAATGTAGAGAAGGATTGCTCTAATCACCTACCCCCCTGACCACCAAAGCTGCTAAAAACTTGGAATTTTTTTTTTTTTTTTTTTTTTTGGGAGATGGAGTCTCACTTTGTCACCCATGATGTAGTGCAGTGGCATGATCTCGGCTCACTGCAACCTCCACCTCCCAGTTTCAAGCAATTCTCCTGCCTCAGCCTCCAAAGTAGCTGGGATTACAGGCGTCTGCCACCACGCCTGGCAAATTTTTGTATTTTTAGTAGAGACGGGGTTTCACTGGGTTGGCCAAGCTGGTCTCGGACTCTTGACCTCAGGTGATCCCCCTGCCTCAGCCTCCCAAAGTGCTGGGATTACAGGTGTGAGCCACTGTGCCTGGCCAAGAACTTGGAATTTTTTATACCGTGGAAAAATTCATAGGGAGATTTAGTTAAAGATTGAAGATTAAACATATAATTTCTTTTGCGCTCTCTCTAAACCATTCAAAACATTATATTAAAAGTACCTGGATAAAAGGAGGCATTAACCTGCAAAAATAAGAATAGAAGAAGAGCCAAAGGGACAGAAACTTGGAACGCGGAGAGGTGAATCTAGTGGAAGTTGATTTAGAAGCTCTGAGAAAGCTGAAACTGAAGCAGGCAATGTAAGAAGCCAAGATACAATATATTTGGTATCACAGAACCTCAGAAAAGCTCAAAACTTGGCTGTCCCATGTGAAACTGAAAATGAGGGTGAAGGTAGGGCTGATATATTGCTGGAAGCTCCACCCAGTGCTATCTAGTGACTGCTCCTACCTGATCCTTGAAGAACCCCAGAAATAATCTGTCTGGAGAAGGTGAGCAGATGTATACCTGGCACAGCTGATAGGGCACAATACTAACAAAGGAGACACTAACTGAAAGTTGACATATTGAAGAGTGAGATGTGAAATCTCCTTCATATATTGTACTCCCAGAGTACTAACAACAGGGCTCAGACCCTCCAGTTGGGGCATGCTTCTTTGAGGGATGTAATTAATCCCAGAGAAAATACTTAACAATGCCAATGGTCAGGGTTCCCTGAAGAATAGGCCCGGTCAGGCCACTTTACAGTGAAAACTGCAAGTTGGCAATCCCTGCCACAAACAAAGAGGTTCCAGTCAGACTTGTAGTTCTTCCTTCTAAAATGTGTGGGGTCAACCAAAAGGACAAATCAAACACAAGAAAAGAAACTTGGAAGAAGCAGATAATCCAGAGAGCAGACAAAAACTTTCAAAAGATTTTCAATACCTTCAAAAACTAAAGAAAAGATACTGCATTTATGAATTAAGGATAGAATGCTTTAAAAATAAGATTCAAAGCACACAAAAGAGGTCTTGGAAATTATGATTGCAAAAATTACATTCTCTGAAGAAGGTTGAAATATAAAAGTGTGAGGAAATCTCCACAAAGAGGTGAAATATAGGAAATAAGGAAACTAGAGTCTCAGTCCAAGAGGTCTACTGTTTGTAAAATAGCAATTCTGGAAAGAGAACAAAGCAGAAAAATTACCAAAGGAAGAATTTAAGAAAAATAGTCAGAATTGGATATATGTGTCCAGTTTGATAGAACAGACCAAGAGCTCATTATAATGCTAATAAAAGTCAAACACAAAACACACCATTATGAAGTTTCACAATACTGGAAACAAAGACAAGTATCTAAAAACTCCCAGAGAGAAAAACCAGGCCATATGCAAATAATCAAGAAAACACTAGATTTTTCACTAGTGACTCTGGGAGATAGAACACAATGCAGCAAATTTTTCAAAACAATTGGCAGTCTAGAAATCTGTATTCCATAAAACCATCAAAGTAAGGAAGATGTTTATTCATGTAATGTTTCAAGAATTTTACCTTTCATTATACACATTTCTTATGAAGCAATTAGGGGGATATTTTCCACCAAAACAAAGGAGTCAACTAAGAAAAAAATGAAATCTAGTAAAAGGGGGATCAGAGGTCATCCAACACAGGAGAAAGGTTAAAGGAATCTTCCCTAGCTGATAGATAATGAAGATTTTTGGATGAGTACATTAATCTTAGATCTGTCTTAAACACAGAAGGATTATATCTTACACAGAAGGGATTATATCTCCTATAAAGAAATCTTGTTGGAGGCAGCTTAAGTATTACATCCTTACAGATTTATCACAGACACTCTCTTTTTCATATATTAAGTGCATATTAATATAATAAACTATTCCCAAGTTTGCCTCATAGACCAAGATGTTTGTTGAAGATCAAGCTACCATATTCACATTCCAACCAGGAAAGAAGATTAAGGAAAGACAAAAGGGCTCCCTTCTAGCTGAATCTGTACTTTTAAGCAGCCTTCATGGAAATTTCTTACAACATTTCCATTTGTATATCATTGGCCTGAGCTTATCATATTGTGAAGTTTTATAAAGCCTAAAACTAAAAATTATAGACATACCAATTAAGCGTGTTATATACTGATAATTTAGGAGGTGTTTACTTTCATATCAGTATATAACATATACTGTATATAGTATATAACATATACTGCATATAATATATATTTTAATATATACTACTTTCATATCATAACATATACTGATATGAAAGTAAACACATGCTAAAAAGTGTTGCCCTTTTGAAAGAGGAGTGGGAATATGATATGGGGGTGAAAGGAGGGAGCTCCTGTTTGTTGAAATAAGATTTATAGAATCATTTGACTCCTAAAAATGTATGGATGTATAGCTTTGATCCAAAAAATTAAAAACTGAATTACAGAAAAAACTCCATAAGTGTTTTCAAACTAAACAAAATACAATAGCTGCATACACATGTTTTTCCATTGAAGGCTGACCAACAAAGCAAAAAAGCCTGCCTTAAATTACAGTTTTTACTCAGAATTTTAAGAATAAAGAAAGCTCAGAATTCTCTTTCTTAGGTTCACATACTGTAGTACCAAATTATGTTGGGTTTCTAGAGCGTTTACAAGCAGTCATTCTCATAAGTTTTCATTCCACTGCACTAGAAAACCTTTGTGACTGACGCATGAAGATCTGTTCCCTGAGGGAAGAGACTGAAGCACTAACGTTAAGGTTAAATGTTATCTCTGTTGATTAAGGCAAGGGCCAGCCAAGCCAGAAGTCCTGTCAATTCAATGGCCTGGAAAACGATCAAGCCGCCGAATCCAGAGACACAACAGCTTCTCCCCAAACAGCCCTCAGTTTAACGTCAGCGGTCCAGGTAACATACCCTTCATTTGTTTTTCTTTGTCAAAGTCGTTTATCTTGTGTTTTCCAATTGATTATTTTAACAAACAACAGATAAGACAATAGTAATGGAACACTTTCCTTATACCAAGTAAGTTTGAGACGAAAGCAGTGAAGAGTGTAGGGTATGAAGAACTGGGGTGGTGAGCCTAAAATCAGCACGGTCAGAATCCTAGCAGTTGTTCCTGGAAAGCACACAGAGAGATGGTGAACAGGGAAGTTCCATCAGCTAGCATCTAAAAGACTTGACGGCTATAAGAAC
This sequence comes from Macaca fascicularis, assembly GCF_037993035.2. Lineage (NCBI taxonomy): Eukaryota > Metazoa > Chordata > Mammalia > Primates > Cercopithecidae > Macaca > Macaca fascicularis. Next base: position 100,625,087 of record NC_088382.1, read on the forward strand.
TCCCCATCATCTTGAAATAAAGAGGCTCTACCGTAATATGCTCTAGATCTCCAAGCCTGCCTAAGCATATCCTAAGTTCATTTGGGGAAAGGATCCTTGTTTTCATGATAGGATTAGTCATAGCTGGTATTTTTGAAGTTTGTAATGTGATGTAAGATTTACTGGGCTAAACCATACTCGTAATTGTTAGGTTATTAAATTTTAACTGTGTCACTTATAACCATTTTTAAATCAATTTGAAATATGCAAACTCATGTTGCTAAATATTGGAGTAATTTTTATAAAGCATGCATATATACATGTACATGTGTCACTTGAACATGTCATTTTAACACAAATGAGTCTTTAAATATCTAATATTCAGAAAATCAAGGTATAAGCTATATTTTATATTTTCACCAACTGTACTTGAACAATTTCAGAGTATTTTCATGAATAAAGCCTTATTTTATCTTGACACCTGATAAAATAGATGTTAATTTCCCTATTTCTCCATTTAACAGGTAAGGAAACAAGCCTGGGAAGTTAAATGAGTTGTCCAAGGTCATATGGAATATTAGTCCATTTTTATTGTGAAGCAACCTTAAAATCTTGATGGTTACACTCATAGATACTTGTTTTTCTCTCTCATGAGTCTATGGTTGGTGATTTGGGCAATTTCAGTTGGATGTGGTTCCAGGCTGTATGTAGGTTGAGATTGGCCCCACTCTTCATGTAGCCTCCTTCTGGAATAAGCAGCAACTGGAGCATTTTCTTTTCCTAGTGGGTGTCAGAAGCACATGCAGCCAGCCCAAAATTATACATGCATATTAAAAACCATTGTTTTATGTACTGTGTGCATCTTGTCTGCTATTTCTCTACTGGCCAAACAAGTCACATGTCAAGCACAGTAACAATGGGAAGGGAAATGTGCTTCATCCACTATAATAGGAGATACTGCAAAGTTGTGGTGCACAGGTATATACAGATACTTCTATAACAGGAAAAAAGTGAAGAATTGGGAAAAATAATACGATCTACCATATGCAACTAGAAAATGACAATGCGAAGCTCCGGAAGTAACATATAGATTGTTCTTTCCATTTTAACCTTTAGAAAATAGTCCAAAATATCTTTCCTTGGGCCTTTGATGTGACAGCCACCTTAAATTATTTTGGGAATAACCCAGATTAGAAATATTGTATTAGAATTTTAAAAAATATAAATTTTATTAATATATTTATAATATTTTCTCCAATCAGCCCCTTTCTTTTTTCTCTCTCTCTCTTCTTTTTTTTTTTTTTGTAGCCACTTCTTTGTGGCAACACCAATGCACATTTTTACATCATAATTTGGTGGGTTTTGAAAGGTGCTGCCTCCAAGAAGGCAGGTGGAGAAGTAAATTCTGATGACATCACTCTCCCTTTATAATTTAGTTCTTGTCTTTATTGTATTCAAAGCGAACACAAGGCTTTATAGTCTTGAATTCAATCACATTCTTATTTCAAGAAATATTAAACAATACTACTTCAGCAAATGCCTATGAAAACATTTTTATTAAGCTACAATCAGTATACACAAATATGCCAGGATGTTTGTGCACGGGCTCAGATCATAACTCTTCCCTTTGCATAATAATGTTGATAAAAACAATAATAGTAGCAGAACTTCTATAATGTTTAACTTGGTACTAGATACACCCACACACACACTACATACCTATAAATACATATGTATGTTTATATCATATATATGAATATAGATCAACAGGCTCCAGTCTGCACTCTTAACCACTATGCCATGATTATAGAGCCCATGTATGTATACTCAAGTTAGTTCCTGGGAAAGGAGACACCGGCTATCTTGCCTTTATGCTTCTTTTTGATCGTAGCAATTTACACCTTGCTATGGTCAGGGATATGATTTCACTGGCTCTTGCCACTGCCCTACAAGTAAGTTTAGAATTGTTGATTGATGCTTTCCTTTTTGCAAAAGAAAACCAACTACATCATGGGGTTTTGTAAATGGCTCAGCAGGATCTTTTCTTTGAATATCAAAGGCCAGATAGGCAATTACATAAAAAACAGACCTGTGGAAGTGAACCCCTGGGATGCATGGATCTATGGAAATCAATACCTTAGAAAGCACTCATGAATACATTAAAAAAATGACCTGTCAGTGACACTGCATCCTTCCTTCAGGGTTGAAGGAAAGCTCTGATATAACCAAGTATTTCTTCTCTGTCTAAAGTTTAACATATTGCCCTCATGATTCTCCCTGGCCCCAGGCTTATTAGAAGAAGACAACCAGTGGATGATCCAGATAAATAGACTCCAGAAATTAATTGATAGACTGGAAAAGAAGGTAGGTGCTTTCTTTTCTTTATTCTCTCTTCCACTCTTCAAGATATTCTTACCCAGTATTCCTCATTGCTTTATATCCATGACTGCCCCATAGATAGAATAACAGCCAGGATCCCAATGATTCTATGAATGGTTGCTTGGTAGTTATTTGAGGTTTTTGTTGTTGTTGTTAAATACAGAAGCTTACATTAATTCTTCCCCTACCTCCCACTCCCAATTATATTTAAAATAGGATGTGGAGTTGAGAGTTAAATAAATCTATTGCACTGCCTGGCTCTTACATTTTCAAGTGAACTAGGTGACAGTGTGCTTGAATGATGCTAATGACAGCTCTTAGGGATAAGATGGTTGAAGTCTTGAGAATCTTTCAAATTAATTCAGGAAAATGGCAATGCTATCTACTAAAAGATGAGATTCCACACTCAACTTCTGGAAAGTAGCACATTAACCGATGGTTTTGCTATTAAAACTATCTAGGCAAGCAAGTTAGAATGTGATGAAGAGTTCTTTAGAACTATATTTTATGTTCTTAGTTATTGCATTTTTATTAATTTAGTTAGTACCAAGTAGTCCTGTTATTGTAGTGATATTCTCCTTAAACATCTTTGATGGGAGAGACAACTTTTGTCAATCAGTAAGAAAAAAATGTGTTTTCTGCACATGTCAGGCACCAAGTGAGAAACATTTATGTTTGTGTCAGCACTGACTTTGAAGAAAACAATTGTCTACTAATAAAACTAAGCTGTTCTCCTAAAAAGAGAGAGCGAGAGAGATAACACACTTTTTAAAAATTATATGGTAGCACAGAGTGAGATTCATAGTTCATGGTCAGTAAGTATTTTAATGACTGACCGAGACATGCTAAAGGAATGGATCAGATGTTAAAATCTATCCATGCTCACCTGATGGGTTGATCACTGTGACCTGGGGTGCTCAGGAAGGACTTCGTGTGGCAGGAAGAGTTCAAGTGGGGCCTTAAAAATGGTGACTTAATTTAAAATTTTATTGCAAACAACATAAATTATTTCTCTAATAAAAAAGAGTTTTCTGGAAGAATATGGAAGTTCTCATAGAATCAACAGATAGTCCAGAGGTCTGAATTTGGAAAAGTCAGAAGACAAGATAACCCTAGAGATCTAAATAGCAAGAAATACTCAACAGTCTCTGAAGTTACCTCCACTGGAATAAATGAGTTCCTACTATTTCCAGTCTGCTGGCCTTCTGTTCAAAATTCCACTTCCCAGAAGGAAGAACCTGGTTGGTCGTGGCAGGGTTGCATTGCTGGCCTCCTGGATAGGGGAGGGGGAAAAGTCTTGATAACAATCCCAGAGCACAGTATAGAGAGAAGAAGAGATAATTCAGTGAAAAGAAAATGTATTGTCATTAAAGTTGGAATAAACTCTGATCAGCTAACAAACAAAACAAGGAAACTAATATTTGCTATGGAGAAGTAAAATTTCAGTAGAGGGCAACTGGAAAGGGCATTCAGGTAAGGTGATGGCATGAGCAAGGTTCAGTAGATTGGCCTGGTTGAGAGTCTTTCATGTAGGGGAGTAGTAACAAATAAGGTTATATGGACAGAAGAGGGCCAGATTATGGATAGCCTCAAATAACAGTCTAAGGAATTTGGACTTGGAAACAACAGAAGGCATTTATTATTTTTTAACAGGTAAGTGAAAAACAAAACAAAACAAAAATCCTTTAGATAGGAAATTGGGCAGCAATATGCAAAGTGAATTAAAACAAATGCAAAATGAGTTAAAACAAGAAAAATGAGGCTCAGAGACACCAGAGCCAGCTCAGAAAATGGCATTGAAGAACAGGTTTGTGCAACTGAACCCAGTGAAGTCAGGTATGATAAGAGATGGGCCTATATTAAGCTAATGAGTGAGAAGAAAATGGCAGTTTGAAACACTTGAAGTGAAATTAACAGCACTATTGAACCGGTTAAGGACAGGAGGAGCTCAAATAAGAATCTGAGGATTGGAGCCTGTGTTTCTGAAATAATTATACCATTAACAGAAAAGGAAGAGACACATGAGAGATAATTTGTGAGGTAAGGTGAGAAGGTGAACCAGTGTTTTCGATGTGTGAATTTCAAGGTACAATGGAACACTCAGGCAGAAATACCTAGTTAGATATTAGTAGGAGAGAAGTCAGGCCAACAGGTTAAGGTCTCTAGACTTACTCCACAAAGATGAACCCTCAAGTCCTGAGGATGGGTAAGGTCTTTGAAAAGGAGATTCTGTGCAAGAGCCAAGTTAAGGGGAAACAACCCTGTAGAGTTCTTGTCCCTCTGCCATGGTGCCTTTATTTGTTAAATGTGTATTGAACACTTACTGGAGCAAATACCTAAACTACTAGCTTGCTGCAAATCAACTTTCCTCCTTTCTTATTTTATTGATATGTGAGCTGAAACTAAAAAGATTTGTAGGAAAAATAGTGGCTATGGAAATTAGTTTTCCAATATTGGAAGATCAAATCCAGGACCTCTATTTGAAAACTAAAGCTTGTTAAAACATAAGGATTCAGTTGCTAAATAAGTCCAGATTCATTTAAAGAATACAAATACCTCCTTTTAACGTTTTGAAATTTTGGACAAAACTATCTTTACTTGGTATCTGAAATTTTTATAGTTATTTTTAAAGGAATGGCCCAAACTTATTTCATACCTTTTTTTCTAACTTTAAATCAAAGTATTGTTACATTTCTTTTTTTCCTAGACTTTTTTTCTCCCTCCCTTCCTATAAAAGGGTTTCATTTTGAGGACAGTATCTAAGAGGTTTGCTAAAAGTACATTGTGATGGTTTTCAGCATGGGGCTCCAGCTGTGTGGAGCTCAGTGTGAGCTGTCTTAATGAATGGAGAAGCAGTGCAAGTTCAGTTTTCTTCTACAACTTATTCTATACTGTGCTGATTAGGTTTTTAGAGAAAAACTACCCAATTGCCAAACAGTGGCTGAGTACATGTCATTTCACAGCTGAGTACCTTGTCTCCTGTAGTTGTTAACTTTAGTTTTGATCTTCCCATTAAAAGGAAGTATACCTGCAGTAGAACATATGTTATCTTTTCTCTGCATTCAGTATTTATGATAAATTCTTCCTGCACTGGAACCAAGCCCTATTCCATGCATGTAGGGGAATATAACACTTAGCAATTTCTATAAATAGGTTTCTTCAGGTATTCCTTATATCCATTTCAGCCTCAATGAGAATTTATGGGGATATACTGAGGTTATGTCTCGTGTTTTGCTTGATCCCTGTAGAAAACATCTTTAATGGTTGGGCGCAGTGGCTCATGCCTGTAATCCCAGCACTTTGGGAAGCTGAGGCAAATTGGTCACCTGAAGTCAGGAGTTCAAGACCAGCCTGGCCAACATGGCGAAACCCCATTTCTACTAAAACTACAAAAATTAGCCAGGCGTGGTTGCGTGCGCCTGTAATCCCAGCTACTTCGGAGGCTGAGGCAGGAGAATTGCTTGAACCCAGGGAGTGGAAGCGTCAGTGAGCCGAGATCGTGCCACTTCACTCCAGCCTGAGTCAAAGAGTAAAACTCCGTCTCAAAAAAATAAAATAAAATAAACAAAAGTAAAAACAAAACCAAAAACCCCACCTTTAATGTTAAACAAAATAACAAGGACAACAATAAAAGCTCTTCATTCGGCCGGGCGCGGTGGCTCAAGCCTGTAATCCCAGCACTTTGGGAGGCCGAGACGGGCGGATCACGAGGTCAGGAGATCGAGACCATCCTGGCTAACACGGTGAAACCCCGTCTCTGCTAAAAAATACAAAAAACTAGCCGGGCGCAGTGGCGGGCGCCTGTAGTCCCAACTACTCGGGAGGCTGAGGCAGGAGAATGGCGTGAACCCGGGAGGCGGAGCTTGCAGTGAGCTGAGATCCGGCCACTGCACTCCAGCCTGGGCGGCAGAGCCAGACTCTGTCTCAAAAAAAAAAAAAAAAAGCTCTTCATTCTTCATTAAGTTTTTAGTGTATCATCAGATCACAGGACATTCTCACTTGAAAGGATGTAATTCAGGATGTCACACTCATACAACTTGTTTTAAGTTTTTCATACCTTAGATCAGGAAAGGTAGAACTGAAAATTGTACCTTAGTTAGTGTCAGGGAAATAGTGGTCAAGGAGATTACTAGGTTACAAGTTTCTATCTGTGGAGTACTTTTTAGTTTTCAATTCACATCTATATACATTACATATAATTTTGCCTTCATGGAAAAGCTATGATTTAGACAGGGCATTTATTCAGCCTTTCATTTATTCAACATTTATTGAGTACCTCCTGTGTGTCAGGTACTATTCCAGCAGTGGAAATACAGCAATGATGAAAAGAATATCCTTGGTCTTTGAAGAGACAGACAAAAAAAGAAAACACACACACACACACACACACACACACACACACAACAAATCCATGAAACAAGATAATACCAGATAATGGAAAGTGCTATAAAGAAAAGGTAGAGCAATATAATACAGATAGGGGGTTGAAAACTCCAAATGAGTGGTCTGAAAGGTCTCTCTAATAAGGTGATATTCAAGTTGAGATGTGAAAGACAAGAAGAAGCCAGTTATGTAAAGATTTAGGGGTAGAGAATTTACAGCAAAGAAGGAAAAGTGAATCCCACAGAAGTTAAATACCTTGCTGAAAGTTCCACCACAAAAGAACAGCACAGCTAGAGCAACATAGCTCTATCATTAACAGGCATATATTATTTCAGATAGTCTGGATTTCTACAGTTTTCAATTTACTTCTTATCTATTTGAAGAAGTTATTCTACATAATCCTCATTGGAAACAATGCTAGGAGAGCCATTCACAGAATGAAGTTCTCAGAGATGAAGCACTTGGTTTCACTGGGGACATTAGCAGTATTCATTGGTCATCACAGAAGACATTAAGGTCTTAATTCTCAAAAGAAGATATACAAAGGGCCAACAAACATATGAAAAACATGCTCAACATCACCAGTGATCAGGGAAATGTAAATCAAAACCACAATGTGATACTACCTTTCTCCTGCAAGAAAGGCCATAATCAAAAAAAAAAAAAAAAAAAAAAAAAAAGATGCTGGCATGGATGTGGTGAACAGGGAACACTTCTACACTGCTGGTGAGAATGTAAACAAGTACAACCACTATGGAAAATAGTGTGGAGACTCCTTAAAGAACTAGAACTAGAACTACCATTTGATCCAGCAATCCCACTACTGGGTATCTACCTGGAGGAAAATAAGTCATTATACAAAAAGGATACTTGCACACACATGTTTATAGCAGCACAATTTTCAATTGCAAAAATGTGGAACCAACCCAAATGCCCATCAATCAATGAGTGGATAAAGAAATTATGGTGTATATATATGATGGAATACTACTTAGCCATAAAAAGGAATGAATTAGTGGCATTTGTAGCAACCTGGATGGGACTGGAGAATATTATTCCAAGTGAAGTAACTCAGGAATAGACAACCAAACATTCTATGTTCTCACTCATAAGTGGGAGCTAAGCTATGAGGATGCAAAGGCATAAGAATGACACAGTAGACTTTGAGGACTCAGGAGAAAAGGGTGGGAGGGGGATGAGGGATAAAAGACTACAAACTGGGTTCAGTGTATACTGCTCAGGTGATTGGTGCACAAAAATCTCACAAATCACCACTCAAGAACTTACCTGTACAACCAAATACCACCTGTTCCCCAAAAACCTATGGAAATAAAAAACTTTTTTAAAGACTTCAAAATCTTTACAGGAGTTCTTCACTTTTAGCAAATATCAATTGTATTTTCATTTACTCTTTAATTCACTTTCTATTTAATAAAGAAAAATTAACACTAGGGTATAAATGTGTTGTAACAATAGACTAATGTTTATAATGATGTCCCAAGAAATGTAGAAATGTGGTAATACTCATTCATAGCAAAATAAAGCAGACTGTTAGGCTTAGTCGTTCTGTTTCTTTTTCTTTTGTTTACCTTCCAATCCTTTCCCTCTCTGTTTTTATGTACCTCTCTCTTCCACTTTGCTCTCTAATGGCATCCAGGAAGTAAATTTAAAGCAAAACTTTGAACACGTCTAAAACAGCTTACAATTGATAAATGAGTACAAAGAGTCTTTATTGGAACAGCTTAGTTTTTAAAAATCTGTATTATTTCATCTTTCAGATAATGAGGTTCTTTTGGTTCAATGTTAGCCACAAGAGAACTATGATTTGAATATATGGCATTTTTTTAAATGATGTAATTTTTTTCTTTTCTGCCATTTCTTCCTCTTATTGAAGGATCTCAAACTTGAACCACTGGAAGAAGAAATTATTGAAGGGAATACTAAATCTGTAAGTATTTTTATCAGGTAAAAATGTTATCAATATGTTCTTTAAAAACATAATTTAATTTCTTCAAAAATTAGTTATCTCAATGAAAAATTGAAAAACTAGTCATATTTTATTTTATATGGTTAAGTCGTGTTGTTTCTACATTATGATTTGTATAAACCTAATACCTACTTCACAGTTTTTGTGAAAGTACCTGGCATGTAATAGGTGCAAAATGAAAATTTTATACGTGTATTAATCAATGAGTTATTGAATAATTGAAGGAATATGACTGGCAGAGAAGGGCAACATTTAAGTTGCATCCTAAACACACTTTGTAAATCCTGCTGTGATGTACACTGGATATACCTGAGCTGAAACCTGGTTCTGTTCATTATTATATTTCCAGCATTCAGCCTAGGGCCAGGCACACTGAAAATGCTCAGAAATAATTTTTCAAAGAATAAATTGATGTTTAGAGAAAAGGGAGCATTTGTATCCCTAGGGATAAGATGTCCATCCAGAGTGGCAGCGCTTTTTGGAAACAGAAGAAAAATGGACAAAGGGATCCTAAAAAGTACATTAAGATGCAACAAAAAGAAGTTAGCAAATAATTAAAAGCAGTACCTACCAAGCTTTATTGTTTACCTTATGTTGAGGCAAACATGCATAGTACATTTTGTTTCAGGAAATTGGATGTTTACATTTACATTTAGTGAAAATTTGGATTTTAAAATCTTGGGTAACTAGGAGAAAAATCATTTTTTAATACCTTAGATGTATTATATACTTTGTAGAAGTCAAAGGATTGTTCACGCATTTATATGAAACCAAGATAGGAAATAACCTTTCATCTCTGAATTGTGCACAAGCACTGACTACAGATAGAAGAAGGTGAGACCCACCTGTGTGTAAGGCTCCTGCCCATCTGTTCAAACTCATAATCCAAAGGGATTCTTCAGAGGAAACTTTGTGGGAGTCTCAGAAAAGCTTAATCATGGCTGCTACTGTTAGAATCCTATAGTTATGAATACTTTCCCCCGATAACTTAGATCTGTCATTGCATGTCTAGTGCTTTTATCCCTCCAGAGACAGGGATGTAGTCTGTGTTAATTCATCAAGACCCCAACATTTTAAAATGGTAGGCTTTCATGGGAAAGTGAGAGGAGTGGGTCTTGAGCGTATATACATACCGAGAATAGCGGGTTTGCACAGTCCCGGAGGCTCAGGAATTGTTAACCTTGTGATCATGCATCTGTTATCTTCTCACAGGTGTGCATTAGAGGAAAAACTATACTCCAGACAAAGGAAAAACAAATATAACTTTTCTAATGTTGTGAGAGATAATTGTCTATTCTTAAATAATTTTCTAATGTGAGATTATTTTCTCTCTATAGCTATGAGGAAGAAAATTTGTCTAAGGATTGTTTGTGAAAGGAGGCAGCTATTCCATTTGCAGGTCCCTGAGCAGCCAAAGCCAAGGCCAATTTTAAAAGATCAACACACACAACATTACTAATTCAGTAGTGCATAGAAGTACTTTAAACAAATAAGACTTAAGAAGGTTGTTCAGCTCTCAATATTGTTTAAAAGCAGGAAAGGATATTCCCTATTTCCAGCCTTATATAGAGATGTAACAATCATGCTCTTTGGGAATATACATATAGTAAAGATTTGAATTGGTTTGTTTTTTCAGAAGGAACAATAAGATATTTGTCATTAAAAGTTGTATTTTTTTATTAATGGTAGTAAGTGCGTTACTATAAATTCCTGTAAAACCTCCTATATTCAGAATGATCAAAAGCATTTTTCACTGTTATTTCATAGCTAGTGCTCTAGTGCTCATAATTCTATCCTACCATGTGTTAAATGATTTATCCTGATGCCGAAAACCAGTTTTAGAATTCGTTGAGTAGTGAGGTATTTTTCCTTTTCCATTAGTGAATGCATGAGAACTTGGAAAAATAAATTCTACGACAGAAAGCAAAGAATAAATTTGTATTACACTTGGTTTTTGTAATGCTGATCTTTATTGATCCTTTGCTATGTGCCAAGTGTTGTGCTAAACACACACATAACTCAGTTAATCCTCACAATAGCCAAATAAGGTAGTACTATCCTCAGACTCATTTTATCAATGAAGAAATTAAGGTTTAAAGGAATTTACCTACCATAGCTGAACCCCTGCAGTTCAACCCCAGACCTATGCTCATCACCATGCTCTAACATTTTCAGCCCTAGTGTTTAGTGGATTTCTAGCCTGTAAAGTAGAACTGCTCTTTGCTAGCGAGGTTGTGGATGAATGGATTATTGTTTTATGAGATTCCCTACTGTGAGAGCAGAGCAGATTGTCTGGCAGGCTTGTTTAAGCACACAGCAAAAGTCCTGAACCCTAGCAACTGCCATCTCTAGTTTTCCGGGCAATGAGCCATTACATAATGAGGAGTCCAGGATGTGATTTCTTTTTTTAAGTCCATTTTTTTTCCTCAGCCTAGAGTAAGAGATGTAACACTTATTTAGTACCTGTCATGGAAAGGATCCTTATACACACTATTCTATTTAGTCCTCCCCAAATTTTGTGATATTAAGTACCACTATTCTAATTTTACGTATCAGAAGACAAACTGAGAAAGAATTAAGTAACTTGTTAAAGGCCACATAGAAAAGTGAAGCTAATTCTTTTTACTTTGTATGCCTGCTCTTGAAGGAGAAAGAAGAAAAGAAAAAGAGGACAGGATGGTGGAGACGGATGAAAGAGCACCTAACAATTGTGCAGTGCTGTTGAGTTTCCAGGGTCACCTCAAAGCCTTTCCTAGAATAAATAGTTTATTAAGGGAATTCTAAGATTAGTCAATGGCTAAAAGCAAAAGCATCTTTAATGTGTTTGTTCCACAAATAACTTGATCACCAACTATGTTCCAGGCCTGAAGAGAGGGTCTGGAAATAAAGTGGTGAATATTATAGGCTAGAAAACAAACTAGAAGGAAAGTATACAGAATCTACAATAAAATATGATGAGGATTATTATAGGAAGGTACAGATTTGCACAGTAAGGGGACACAACTCAATTTAGGAGACCAAGGAATACTTCCAAAATGACATAATATTTAAGATGAAATCATAAAAACTAAATAGAAGTTTTTAAAAAATAATACTGATATATCTCTTACTATATTGAATGATTCTAACACTGTACTGAAAGAACACTAAAGTGCTAGATAAAAATATTTAAATGTTCCAAATGATTGATAACAAGCATATTATAAAGATGTGCCTATATGGCACTTCTTACCAAAAGAGTACTGAGTAAGATGATCATTTTCCAGATATTTTCTTAATTCAAAGGTTTTTAAAAATCATGATAATTTTAAACATTTGAGCACATTCATGTGCTTTTCAAAAACTCAGATTTTTCTTCAGCACATTGTTGTTGTAATACACTAAAATAGCTTATCATACAATGAGTCCACAAACCTAGTATCTTTTTCTGCCTCTCTACACTCATATAAAACTGATGGATAACGTCTTGTGAAGTCATTCCATTCTGCCATTCCTAAGGGTTCAGGGGCTATTGTCAAGTAATATAACAGGGACTATCAAAATATAAGTCTTTTTTTACAATGGCTGTTAAGAGTCAGTGAGAGCGTACAAGAAAGGCTATGGTTATCTCTGAAGACATATTTGAAACACAACTGTAAATGTAGTAAATAGAACCAAGTAACCTGAAAAAATAAGTTGTACTTAAAACATGTCTCTGTGTCCCAAGACTAAAAAAGATGACATTTCTTGAAATGTTCCAAGAAATCAAAGGCTGATGCAACATAATCTAATGTCACTGGCAAATACTATCCTATGAACTGAGACTGGCCTTTCATACTTACACAGCACTATTTAGTCCAAGACATTCCAAATATCCAGCCATACTTTCACTGTAACAAAATTCCTATAAGGTAAATGATATACCACTACTCCTATAATAGAGAAACAAAAATGTAGCACCATGAAAGAATATTCAGCCATGACGGAGTGCTCTGAGCTAACTATATCTTGGGATCCCACAGTTTAGTAAGCTTTCAGGTTGTGTATTTGACACAAGAGACACATAGATATATTAACAAGATAGTAGGACTCCTGTTCCACCTCTCCCAAACCCCACATCCTACAATTTGTCTCGGCCTAGCCAGAACAGAAAATTTAAGTGTTTTCTTTGGATTTCAGAAAATCTACTTTAAATAACTACTATTTAAAATGCTCCACTTGTCAGAATAGTCATCAAACTATCAAACTTAGACAGATTATATGGGGCTCTTTAAATGGATTTCTTTGTATAACTATCTTAGGAAAGGAGGGGGAAAAGATGCCTCTGGTTTGGGTTGCAAAGTTGGACATTACAACCCAATCTAGGAAGCCAAGAGCTCAATTTTTCCAACTCATACATCAATGTACATAAGTGAATGAATCAGTTAGCTATTGCTACATAATAATGCACCCCAAAACTCAGTGGCTTAACACAATAACCACAATTTTGCACGTAGGCAATTTAGGCTGTGTCTTATGGTCTCACATGGGCTCCTTGTATCTGTAGTAAGCTGTATGTTAGCTTCGCTGATCTTGGCTGAGTTTCCTCATATGTCTAGGAGCTCAGCTGTGCTCTATTATGTGGCCTTTACTCCTCTAATATAGAGGTTGGCACACTACAGCATACCTCTTGTTTTTGGTCATAAAGTTTTATTGTAACACAGCCACACGCATTGGTTATGTGTGGGCTGTGGCTGCTTTCACATGACAATAACAGAGTTGACTAGCTGCAAAAGGAGCCATGTGGCACAGAAAGCCTAAAATACTTACTACCCATCCATTTACAGAAAATATTTGCTGGCCTCTGCTGTAGCAGGTCTTGTTCACATGGTAATCTCAGAGATCCAAGAGAAAGAGTGGAAATCCACGGGCCTCTTAGGGCCTGAATTTGAAACTGGTTCACTGTCAGTTCTGCCACGTTTATTGGCCAGAGCAAGTTAGAAAGTCAACCCAGATCCAAGGGGAGGGAAAATAGAATCCACGTCTTGATGAGAGGAGCTAAAAAGTCAAATTAGTCAAAGGGCATGAGTTCATGGGGATAATGAAGGATTCTGGTTATTTTTACAATCCATCCCACTTGATCACGTAAAAATTGCCTTTAGATGAAAAGAATTATGATGGAATAGGTAGATATATTTATATATCTCATTAGGAAAGCCCATGAGCTTTCCTAATTATCTGAGTCAGTAATCACAAATGTCCAACCAAGAGGTCCCTGCAAATTTTTGTGAAAATGATATATCCATCATTATTTTAGTGGAAATTAACTCTACTTAGTCATTAATATTAAAACCACGTGCTTTGATTAGTACAACGAAGTAGGAATATTTGTTGAATATACTGAATACCTAACAGTCTCTACAATATCATTGGTATTCAACAAATAGTAGCTACTGACATGAAATGAGAAACCCATTGGAATAGGAAACAGTAGACCAGGGGTTTAATTCTAGCTCTCATGCTACATAGCTGGTATTTTTGTGGAAGTTATTTTTCTCATATTCTAGATCATCCTTACATTGTGTTTTGTTTTTGTTTATGCACTTTTATGATTCATGCCAATCCTTACTTTGATTTGCACTTTTATACTTTCACTACCAATTCTTGAAAAGAACTAATGTTGGTATCTAAAATTCCATAAGAAGACCACAGGCAGATCTTGAGGGAAGCCTTGAAACTACAATTGCTATAATGCTAATAGGATTTGTTACAGGAAACAGTTGCCATCCAATCCAGTGTGATCCATTAAAAACAAGCACATCTGATGCCATTACCTTTTGAACAGGGCCTGTTGTAAGTAGTTAATGTGTTTGACAACCCTGTAATATTTGATGTACCTTTGGAAATGCATAAGTTACTCATTTTTTTGAAATCTGGTTGTTTGTAATGATTGTCACTTATGTCTAGTATCACAAAATATCCAAGAAATTGAAGCTGTGCAATGAACAATAGGACTTCTCTTTAAAAATTGGTAAGTGGTTATAGGGAAGTGATCCCAGCTCTGCCTGCACCATAGAGACACTTAGGGAGATTTTAAAAATAGCAGTGCCTGGGCCCCACTCCCAGAGATTTTGATATAAATATAATTTTGAAACTTCTCGAGTCATTGAGAATCACTGCTTTTAAAGGGAAACACGTCATTGTAAAGAACACTTTGTTCAGCTTCTGGGACTAGAGGCAAGGAAAATATCTTGCCTAGATTACAGCCTTTATGCAGTTTTATACTTGGAATACTCATGGCCTTCCTTGGTCATATTTTTGGAAGAGAATCATTTGTTTTTGTGAGGAGGAATGGGATGGGCAGTAGGAGTCAGCTGAAATCGGGCTCTGTGACAGCCAACGCAGTGACCCTCACCCCTTCCTTGGCAGCACATCATGCTTGTGCAGCGGCAGATGTCTGTGATAGAAGAGGACCTGGAAGAATTCCAACTTGCTCTGAAACACTACGTGGAGAGTGCTTCCTCCCAAAGTGGATGCTTGCGGTAAGTGCTCCTACTCCTGCACCTTAGACCTTTGGCAGCCCAGGAATGCAGTGAAGGCATTTCTCACTTTAGACAAGGCTGGGGGTCTAGAAGACAGATATTTGAGAATCCTCACATTAAGTTATACAGAGCATTCCACCTGGGTGATGTCATTTGCTGCCTTTAACTGGATGTTTTATCATTAATCTTTAAACCCCGTGTCGTTTGATCATTAGGGGCACCAAGTAAAATGAAATGGAGAGAACAACTTGAATGAAGAGACTGAATTTCAAATAAGTTGAAATTCCCTTTTGCATCCAGGCAGCCCACACTCTGATTTAAAATCATCTCTGGTAGATGAGGCGCCAACTCTAGGACACCTAGCTGTGATTGCTCCCTTGGCAGCATGCCCTGTGGCCTAATGACCATTTCAGCCATTAGGAAATTGCAGGCGTCCCTGAAGTCATGATTTCAGTCCTTGGTCATTAAAAGAAAATGAAGCAGCAGCAGATCTTTTCTTTCCTCTTTCCATGGGTACCACCCAGCTCAGGCTTTGGATATCTCAAGCTACTAAAATATACTATTCCTCATCTTCAGTTTTTTCACTCCAACTGGTTCAATAAACAGTTACTATAATAATTTTCTGGAAACAGTTATCATAGAATTCCCTTAACTGGAACCTACAGTAACTCTCTAATGAGTATCTTATCAAAGGCTAGACGTTTGTCCTGACTCTATATTTAATCCTACTGACAGACCCAGAATCCATATCACTACTATTATTTGTTCTCCCTCATCTAAACACTCTGCCTTGGTGATGCACAGCTAGAATTTCTGATATAATCTGTTTGTTCCCCACTGTGCCTCAGACCTGGCTACTCTTCCTCTCAGAAATGTGCACCCAGCTGCAAGTCTCTGCCAGACCATGCACTGCCTCAAGTTCAGACTCCCGGTCCAAATTCATCTGCTTTTAGAAAACTTCTACAACCAAGTCTAACCCTACCTTATGAGTTTGCTTAAACTAGATTTCATAATGCTCTTCAAATATTGCTTTGGGAAGGTTTTTATGTGTGTATGTGTGTGTATGTGTGTGCATAAACAGATACTTCATGTCTCTGGGTGTTTTGCTTTTCCTCTCAGTGTTTAATTAATTTTATTCATACCCCAGCAGAATATTTCTCTAGCTAAGGAGTCTGGCTCTGGAAATAAACATTTTACTAGCTTTGTGGTTTTGAGAAAGACCCTCACTGGCTCTAAGCCTGAGTTTCCTCCTCAAGAGCCTCATGAGATGGTTGGGAAGATTGAGACAGTCCGTATGCAGTGCTCAGCACAATGCTTCCCATCCACTGAACATGTGAGCTGAAGTCACTATTGCGTTTACTATTGTTTCCTGGTTGTCTGGGTGACTGACCTCCTCTCTAGAGTATGAGTGCAGTACCTCCTCAGTGCCACTAACAGCTCATCATCTTCCAGTAGTGTCTTTGTAACAAGAACACAGGAAATGCTGTGCTTCCATGATTATTTTTATTATTCTATGTCACACCAGACTCAGAGGGCACAAATAAAAACCCCATTTTCGTCCTTTTTACTTCAGTGACTCAAGACTTGCAAAGGTGGGAATATGTGTCGTTTTTAGAGCCCACTCATTTGAAAATAAAATTGAATATTTAAAAATGCAAAGAGGGCTGGGCGCAGTGGCTCACGCCTATAATCCCAGCACTTTGGGAGGCTGAGGCGGGCAGATCATGAAGTCAGGAGTTCAAGACCAGACTGACCATGGTGAAACCCTGTCTCTAGTAAAAATAGAAAAATTAGCTGGACATGGTGGCATGTGCCTCAGGAGGCTGAGGCTGGAGAATTGCTTGAACCCGGGAGGCGGAGGTTACAGTGAGCTGAGATGGTGCTACTGCACCCCAGCCTGGACAACAGAGCGAGACTCCATTTCAAAAAAAAAAAGAAAAGAAAAGAAAAGAAAATACAAAGTGAACCTGTATATACACTGTTCACAGTGTAAACTTCCCAAAATAGAGCTCAGTAAACTCTTTTTAATGAGGATATAGAGAAGATAAAGTCTATTTCAGTGTATTACATCTCCAGGGATTGATGGCATGTTTTATATTTATAAAAAAGGCACACAAGTTTATTTTTTAGGTTCAGAAACACTACTTTAATGGGTGTTGGGAAAATGACCTCAAGCTACTAGAACAGTCCCAGGGAAAGGGAAACTAGCTGTGGCGGAGTGAGAGAGTAGATAGATTTGTGCTGTCTGCTGCAAATTCTATTCTCTCAATAACCACAATAAATTGCTCCATCAGCTCCTGCTGTGAAGTGGAGGGAAGGAGAGCATCTTTTTCCTGTAAGATAGATTCTCAGCCTCTCTGTTTCCTTTGCAAGACTGGTTTGTTTCATACAGTTCTTTGTTCACTTCTTATTGTTGATTTTTCAGCTAATTTCTTTCTTTTACTGGAATTATCGAAATGTAGACTGTATCAGGTGGAATGAGCATCAGGGAATCACACCCATATGGAATATATATGGCATAGATGTTACGCCAGTGTGCCTGTCTACATGCAATTTTTCAGTTGTACCAGTTAATCAAATTCAATTTTCTACCTGTATCAATTGATAATCAAATGCCACTGATGCCATCAGTCATGCTCCAGTGTGCCCAGCACAATTGCCTAGTGCTTGGCTGAGAAAATAAAGCTCTGTGAATGTCAGAGGTTCTGTTCTCCCATGATGTTTAGCTCAGTCTCACCATGATTAGGCACAAAATACTACCATAAAATAAAATAGATATTATTAAGGACTAAAAAGATTAGACATTTGGCACCTATTTTCTTATTTATTTATTTATTTATTTATTTTTGAGACAGGATCTCGCTCTGTTGCCCAGGCTGGAGTACAGTGGCACAATCATGGCTCACTGCAGCCTCAACTTCTTGGGCTCAAGCGACCCTTCCACCTCAGCTACCAGAGTAGCTGGGGCCACAGGCACGCGCCACTATGCCTGCCTACTTTTAAAAAATTTTGTACAGATGGAATTTTGCCATGTTGCCCTGGCTGCTTTTGAACCCCCAGGCTCAAGCGATCCTCTTGCCTTGGCCTCCAAAAGTGCGGGATTACAGGCTTGAGCCACTGTGCCTGTCCTCTTATCTTCACAGCAATAATCAAGAGGCACATATTACATCCAGCTGAGAAGGAATAGTCTCAGATGGGTTAAAAAAAAAAACTTATTAAAATTTGTCTGACACTAAAACCAGTGTTTAATCCTTCTTGTCAATATTTGGTCATCCTTAGAGTTTCCTGGATTTTCTGTGGTTAACCAGGGGTAGAATAGACAAGTCCTCTCCTGTTCCAATTACAACAAGGTCTTGCTTTCTTAAATTCAGGCCACTGAATTAGAGGTTTTGCCCTATAAGTTTTTGATTAGGAGACTCCTAAATATGGGGAGTGACAGAGGTTTTGTTTTAGTAGTCAAAAGAGTTTTTAAAAAGTTAAGTTGGTGAAAAACTCAAGCAGATTATGTGGACTCATGTTTATAACATACACACACACATTGATACAACACATACACACGCTATTCTTCACTTATTTTGTAATCATGAAGGCTCATTAATCCCTGTTTTTGTCATAGGGAGGTACCAATTGAATATAAGTGGTATACATGGTATGTTCTCAGAACCATTCTTGACACCAGAGAACAAGAGAATAGTTTGCTTTCAAGGATCTTAGACTCCAGTTGGGAAAATAGGATGCTCATTTATGAGGGTAGGTAGAGCACAATTAAAATCATGTTCATGGTCTAAAATTTCATAGTCATTAAATAGAACAAAATGATTTCTAAAGTCACTCAGTTACGAAATTCGAGAATTTGAATGTATTCAAAACTCCATGTCAAGGGCCTAAGGAATATGAATGTAGGATTACATTGTAAGAATCAACCCTGAGGCATCCTTAAGAAATAATGGTGGCACATTGAATCATTAATCATTTATCAGTATTTATTTATTTTTGAGACAGTGTCTCACACTGTTGCCCAGGCTGAAGTGCAGTGGTGCAATCTAGGCTCACTGCAGCTTCAAACTCCCAGGCTCAAGTGATCCTCTCACCAGAGCCTCCCAAGTAGCTGGGAGTACAGGTGCATGCCACTATGCCTGGCTAATTTTTTCTTTTTTGAGATGGAGACTTGCTCTGTTGCCCAGACTGGAGTGAAGTGGCATAATCTTGGTTCACTGCAACCTCCACCTCCCAGGTTCAAGCAGTTCTCCTGCCTCAGCCTCCCAAGTAGCTGGGACTACAGGCACATGCTGCCACACCCAGCCATTTTTTCGTGTTTTAGTAGAGACGGAGTTTCACCCTGTTGCCCAAGCTGGTCGCGAACTCCTGACTTCATGATCCGCCCGCCTCAGTCTCCCAAAGTGCTGGAATTACAGGCGTGAGCCACTATGCTGGGCCATTTTTGTATTGCTTATAGAGACAGGGTTTCATCATGTTGCCCTGGCTGGTCTTGAACTCCTGAACTCAAGCGATCTGCCCACCTCGGACTCCCAAAGTATTGGGATAACAGAAGTGAGTCACCATGCCCAGCCTCATTAATCAGTAATTATATAGATGAAATAAATTGGTGACCCACAGCTTGGTATGGAGAAATGTGAGGACTGGCCCTCTTGCCATGTCTTTTCTTCATTGGTTAGGCCTTGCTTGTGATTTAAGGTAGGACATGCACATGGGGAAGGAAGAAGCCAAGAGGGAGAGTCCGGACCATTATGGGGAGTTTCCTCATTTAAAATCTTTAATCTCACCTGTTCCTGAGCCACATCCATTTCCCCTAGAAGCCATTTCACTGACACATTTTCCAGCATCCAGGAATATTCAAGATCTCCCAAAGCTCAAGGTTGAAGCTTTTAGGGCCTGCATCCAAAGACAGCTTAGCCAAAGAACTCTTGCTTTAGCCAATGAGTGTTAAGTGTCACAGGAAGTATGAAGATTTTAAGGAGAACGACACAGGTTGTTTCGGGGGAGTAGAATCACACAAGTAACAAATCACACGTGTGTTGTTGTGCAGTTTTACATTTACAAATAATTGAAAGCTAATCATTCAAGCCCTAAGCCTTTAACAATTGCTGACAAATCTTTCTAAAAATTATTTCGCAATTGGACTTTTCTTGCTGTCTCACTGTGATCATTGTGTGTCATTATCTATATGGTATAGTCTCAAATATCAATGTCCTTAAATATCATTGCCCCGTATTGGTCTTTTTGGCCCTTAACTGAAAGTACCCATTCTGTACAGCAATTCTGGTTAGCACTTTCACCCATGTGCCTTTGAGACAGAATCTGCACTTTCATCACTGCATCTGCTTCTTGTCAGTCACCTTTATTAGGTTTCCTAACTCTTTGTCAGAATGCAGGTTTTGAAGGCAAAAATGCCTAAGTTCAAAGTCTGGTTTACTCACTAGCAGCTGTGACGACCATGGACAAGACATTTCATCTCTCCATTCCTCAGTTTCCTTATCTGTAAACAATGGAGAATTAAATACACGAAGACAACACCACCTTCCGGTATCAAATAAGAATGCTTGCAACTGCAATCTAGAGTAAGCACAGTAACAGTCACTTATATTATAAGTACATTTATTATTCTCAAAAGGAATACTGGAGGTAAAAATCTCAAGGTTCTTATACAGCTTAATGTTGTCATCAAAGATCCCAGATCTGTCTTTCAGATGTGCCTTCTGGCTCTTCACCAGATGGCCTACAGTGAGGAAGAAAAAGGGAGAAATACCAACAAGCTCTCCTCTCATGTCTGATCCTGAAGACGCAAATGTTTTCCCAGAGTCTCTGCTTCCTAGCGTACTTCCCCTTGCATCTCACTGGCCAGAATTCAAGTCGCATGGTCATTGTTGGCCACTGGAAAGGTTAGGAAACCAAGTGTCCAGCAGAGAGGAGTAAGGTTATCAGGATATTCTCAGTCCAACACTGATTAGTACATTGCGTGTATTGCAAACTGAACAGTGGCAGAGTATGTTAGTAAGAGGAGAGTAATATTTGGGGAGGCAATGGACAGTGTAGCCACATGACTCCCAAAGTAACTGTGAAGGTTAAATGGCTTATCCATGGAAAATGCTTAAATTAGAGCCTGGAACAGAGCAATACATGTAGAAATCATCACCACCACCACTATTAATACTTATATTATTAGCTTGCTGCTTCTCATTGCTTTGATATGTACATTTTCCCTCCATTTCTTTTCTGGTTTTCCTCCCACCCCATTCCTTTTGTTTCTGTCATGCTTCTTAGCTTTGATACCATTAAGGCTTAGCTTTCATAGCTACTCACCGAATGAAAGCGATACTTTCCTTTTAGCTATTGGGCTAACAACACACACACACACACACACACACACACACACACACACACACACACACACACACACACACAAAGCCAAGTACTGAGTTAAGAATTCTACATGTAACTTTTTTTTCTTTATTTTCAGACAGAGTCTCGCTCTGTCGCCCAGGCTGGAGACAGTGGCTTGATCTTGGCTCACTGCAACCTTCACCTCCCAGGTTCAAGCGATTCTCCTGCCTCAGCCTCCCGAGTAGCTAAGATTGCAGGCATGTGCCACTGTGCTCAGCTAATTTTTGTAGTTTTAGTAGAGACAGGGTTTCACCATGTTGGCCAGGCTGATCTTGAACTCCTGACCTCAAGTGATCCACCCACCCTGGCCTCCCAAAGTGCTGGGATTACAGGTGTGAGTCACTGTGCCCGGCCTTACATGTAACACTTTAATTCTCATAGTATTGTTATCACTATTATACAGATAAGGAAACCAATGTTGGGTATTGGGATCAAGGTGGCACAGCTAATAAATGGTGGATGGTGGAAGGTCTGTTGGGCTATACTTTAAATCACTGCCATTTCATACTCCTTTTTACTCCTTCAAAAACTTTAGCATTATGCTAAAATTTTATGAATTTCTTATCTTACGGTCTTATGGCTAGTCTGGAAAGTGAAATGTTCAAATAGCAGGATAAGTGGGCTTTTAATGTAATAAGTATACAAATGAATCAGTTTTCAGGAAGCAGTTGATGAAGAGCTTGAAATACAAGGCTGAGTATTTTAAACTTTATCCTAAAGAAAATAGAGATGGATTGCAATTTGTCCAGTGTACTGCTGAAGGTTATGCTTGGGGATTACATCCCTTTGAGACTATGATGAAAGCTATAGATTCTCTTCCTAGAAAAACATATATATGCATATTAATTTGCAGATCATTTCTGGGATTTTAGTGAACCCCCAAAGAGCACATTCATGAACTCCTGGGATTAGAAAATCACAAATTCCACCTTCTATTCAATTCTTATGATTCCAGAGTAAACCTTTCTCCAGAAAATCTGAAGTTGAGCTAAAAACAATATTTGCTGCATCATACCTTAATGAACCAAACTAAATAAACAACTGAAAAAAACACAAGCAGAACGAAAGAAAAAAAATTAAAATTTCTGTGTGTAGTTACTGCCACCTGCTGGTCACACTTAGGTAATTCCTAAATCTACATTAATCAACTATTTTACTGCTGTTATTTGTTCTCTTACTGGTAAGTTTACTAGTAAATTCTTTGTTAACCCAAAAGCTTTATTGTTTTTATAACTCCCCGTTTTGCTTTCTAATATGAATATATTGTGAACCATCAGGCTGAACAGTCTGTACTTTTGTAATTCAGTTTTTAAAGTTATCTTTATTTTTGTCTCCCACTCTTAAGTTTATGAATCTCTCTATTCTTTTGTTTCAAAATTAATTTGGGTCTTCATCATTTCTCACCTATGCTATTTCACTATCTTTCCAGCTGTTTTTTCTACTTTACAATACCCTTCATACAATACCCACTGGGCCATCGGAAGGATCTTTTAATACATAGCTATAGCCACGTCACTCTCCCTGCTTTATATCCTTCGGTGGCTCCTCATTGCTACAGAATCAAATTTGCAGTCACCTCAACCTATGTTTTCAGCCAGCCTACTTTCTTCACTCCTTCAAAACATATTATGTAGACTTTTTCCTCCTTTGGGCTAGCCAAAGGACTGGAAGGAATAAATTTGTCTCACCCAAATTGGAAAAGAAATTTAAAAGGAAAACAAATTGGAAAAGAAATTTAAAAGGAAAACAAAAAACCCTTGCAATTATGGCCAGAATGTGGACTCTTAAACTTCATCCAGAGACAGTGTTGAGCAGTGTGTGTGTGCGCGTGTGTGCGCGCGCGCGCGTCAGAGGGAGAGACAGTTTGAGAGACAGGGAGAAAGGGAAAAAAGAGAAAGGGGAAGAGAGCCATTAGGTATTGGCGAACTAGGAGTCAGTTGTATAACAGTAGTGTGGTCCAAGTGACTCAAATGGCATAGAGCAGGACCCACACAAAAACTGTCAATACAGGAATGTTGTAAGGCTAAGAATTTGGCAGAGGTACAGCGGTTGATAGGGCCAATCCTAACAGCTACATTTGAGGGCAAAGGCAGGTAGCATGCACTCACATTTTTCTGGGCCTAGCACAACAGATGCTCAATAAACCTTTTTGAATGAATGAATACAATTTTGCAAAAGTTACATTCGTGATGTCTGCAATATATTGAGACTGTTTTCATGATGCAAAACCAGAAAACTAAAAAATCAAAACAAAACAAAAAACAAAAAACAAAAAAAACACTTATGCCAAACAGACATATTGAACAAATAAATTCTTGACAAATCTGTTTGATTTTCATGCAGGCACCTTAGATTGTTTCCTCTATTAATGGATAAGATTGTTTCATACTACATATAGATATTAGAAAAGTTAGCTTGTATCTTTAATTCCCAGTAGCTAATTATGCCTTTTATTTTCCATTTCAGTATTTCTATACAGAAGCTTTCAAATGAATCTCGCTACATAATCTATGAGTTCTGGGAAAATAGTAGTGTATGGAATAGGTAAGTTGTGAGCAAGCCTGATTTTATGTGAAGCCAGGAAGGTGGCAATATGTATGCATGATGTAATTTTAGGATTTGTAGGAAAGCTCCGTTCTCTTTTACCTTACCTTAAAACCTGTCCCATTTGCCCATTACCCTGAATTCTACGCACTTTAAAAAATGTATTTAATGGCTTAGAAACCACTTGTCTTGAAGTACAAATACTTTTGATAATGATCCCACTTTGAGTCTTACCATTTTACTGATGTTTTCAGATAAGAAGATATAAATGGGGGTATGTGTGTCTAAAGCTGGTGAGGGTAGTGGTGGGAGACAAAGGATGGACAAAAATGAGGTGGAGAAAAGAGCTTTACCTAATTTTTCATAGGATAGTCTGTGCAGCTATTTTATTTTATAACAAAACTACATACAATTTTTAGAGTCATTGCAGCCCAACACCTTCTAAATGTCTTTAAAGACTAAAAATAAACTGGAAATTCAAGACGTTGATTGTCAAAAATTCAAAACAAATCAACTTCTTTAAAACTAAAATAATTACTAATAGAAAACAAACATATAATTTTAAAATGGAATGAAAGAAATGTTTGCTCTTCTGAGAGTATATAACAATTCCTGACCATTTAAAATGGTACAGAGAATATAGCTCTCTAAGTCCATGTTTAGGGTGTTAAATATGGCGATGGAAGTAATAGAATACCTGGAAATTCAGTTGATCCGTATTTCACCTAAAAGTTTTATTTTTGTGGCAATTTTGAAGGCACTTTGTGCTATAAGGAAGGCAAAATGATAGCAACAGTATTTCAGCCATAGAAGGAAACAAGGTAACTTACTCAACTCTGTGCTTCCAGGCCAACACTTTCAGATAGTCTTTCAGATTTATTTTTATTATCTAGAAATGTAAAATATACGGTCTGTCTTATTATCTATTCTGTTTTTTAAACTCTCCAACAGCTATAATATTCTTTTCTATTTAAATTTGCTGCAGTAAAGTCTACTTCCTATTTTATCCTCTAAAAAAGTAATGTTCTCCTGGTTTAAAACCTTTTTAAAAAAGTTTCTGATAACAATTATTAAATTACTCCTGAGTCATTTTTGAAAGCTGAACAACCACTAAAAGAAGCTTGTATCCAGGAGCTTACTTAATCCACATCATCCTGAACTTTGCCATCTTGATCAAATTTGATCTCTGCTGTACTCGGGAAGATTGTAAATAAAAATGCACAGCCTTAACCTGTAATTATTTACACAGCCACCTTCAGACAAATTATAGCAAGACATTCCAAAGAAGTAATGTGGATTTCTTGGAAACTCCAGAACTCACATCTACAATGCTAGTTCCTGGTAATTATCCTGGGTTTACAATGCTTCTATATCCTTTTGTATTTTTTGTTTGTTTCTTAAAAGACAGTATGCTCTTCCCTTCTATATTTTATCAATGGTATTCTCTTATTTATTTCTTTATATATCTTATGGTTTGAGAGTGGGGGGGAAGAAATAAAAGATCTATATATTTGTTCTATTTTGTCCTTAGTGAACCCTATTTGTATTCCCAGCTATATTGAACCTACTATTAGTCATTTGCTAATCATATTAACAAACTTGAAGTACTACCAAATCATGATATTTCAAAAAATTATTCAAATATTTTACCATATTGTAATTTAGTGTATTGGACACAATTTGTTCATCTACCCATCCAATTACTGATTCAACATATATTTACTGAGTATTAATATGTGCTAGGCACCAGGGTGTTTAGCCTATTTACTGGTACTGATTAAGCTCCATTTCTGAACAAGCATTGTGTTGGGAGCTACAGAGGGTACAAACTAAAAGCAAAATCCCTACCCATAAATTAGCCAGGCATGGTGGTGCATACCTGTAATCCCAGCTACTTGGGAGGCTGATGCAAGAGAATCACTTGAACCTGGTAGGCTCACGCCTGTAATCCCAGCACTTTGTGAGGCTGAGGTGGACGGATTACAAGGCCAGGAGCTCGAAACCAGCCTGACCAACACGGTGAAACCCCACCTCAACTAAAAATACAAAAAGTAGCTGGGCATGGTGGGGCATGCCTGTAATCCTAGCTACTCAGGAGGCTGAGGCAGGAGAATTGCTTGAAGCCAGGAGGCGGAGGGTTGCAGTGAGCCAAGGCACTTCACTCCAGACTGGGTGACAGAGCGAGACTCCATCTCAAAAAACAATAATAGTAAAATAAAATAAAATAAAATAGGGGGAAAATCTTAGAATACAACTTCTGTAAATATGACTGCTGCAGGCTTTGTACACAGAATGCAGGAAAGTGAGATCCACATTTTATTTATCTTCACATTCCCTACCCTATTACAGTATTACTATAGGACAGTATGTGGCAAAAAGAAATTATTTCCTAGATGAAAGAATGAATAGGACTTTGGCATCATCATAAATATATTGGTCTTCAGTCAAAATTTCCATGAAGTCCTGACACGTAATTTTTGTGTCGCCATCACACCCATTTCCGTTTCTCCCAAACCAATGTGGAAGGAAAGGAACAAAGCTTGTTCTTATTGGTGCCTTGAGTCTTTCCAGGACAGAAACACCTGAACAAAAATAGAGTAGGAAAAGAGGACAGAATAGGAGGCTACTGAGTTATCAGTAAGGGGAAAAATGCTATAGCAAGAATTGAAAATGTGGAATAATCTGATAGTTTTCTGACCCAACGCTATCATTATCTTGAATTATTTTCTATACACTACTAGTGTCATTGGCACATGCATTATATTACTCTTTCTGTCTCAGAGCATTTCCTAATTTAGAAAGAAAAACTGACTACAGATAAAACTGGATCAATTCTTGTTCTGTGAATCCAGCCAGGTTCAACACAATTTAATGCCTTTTAATTGCTGCCCTATTTTGTATTAATCTCATATTACATTTAATTTCAACAATGATTACTGGAATTTCGTAGAACAAGAGGAAAAGGTAGGCATGATTTCTGACACAATTTTAAAACCTACAACATTTTAACATTTATTGGGACATCCTACCCTATTTTAAAGTTTTATCACTGTGACAGCAGGCCTATTCCAGTAAGTTGAAGTTAGCATATAAATATTATTTGTGGGTTTTAATGGCCATATAACTTATAATACTATTTTTAAAAACCAGTTTTGTGCATTTTGTGTTATAATGGTTATGAAGATTAAAAAATAATAATAATTAGCTGGGTGCTGTGGCTCATGCCTGTAATCCCAGCACTTTGGGAGGTGAAGGTGGACAGATCACCAGAGGACAGGAGATCGAGACTAGTGGCCAATATGGTGAAATCTTGTCTCTACTAAAAAATACAAAAAATTAGCCAGGCGTGGTGGTGCATACCTGTAATCCCAGCTACTTGGGAGGCTTAATCAGGAGAATCACTTGAACCTGGGAGGCAAAATTTGCAGTGAACTGAGTTCGTGCCAGTGCACTCCGGCCTGGGTGACAGAGCAAGACTCTGTCTCAAAATAAATAAATAATTAAAAATGTATTAGCTGCACATATTTATACCTAAAATTAAAATCTGAAAGAAAAAAGGCAGATATTACATTTAAAAACGCAGTATGAGTAGGTTTGTATTTCTAATTTAACTTACAAATTATGATTTCTGGTAAGATTGCTTTTTATGGTTAAGACTACTAAGTGGTTTACCTAAGATACATCTAAAGAAATTAAGCAACTAAGACAGACTGCATCCAGATATGAAAATATACACTATAATACATTCCAATGACCTCTCAAATATAAAATCCTTCAAATGAAGCATACTGGAATATGGCAGCCCAGATCCGTTAGCCATCATAAACCACCCAGACAAAAACAGTATATCAACTTGGTCTGTGGAGCAGAATGTCCCTTGGCAATAAGAGAAAAGCCTATGGCTATGAGAAAACAGGATACAAAAAAAAGATCCTATTTCCAGCAAATTACTTGAAAAGCTTTGAAAGCAAATTTCAATCCCTTCCATTTATCTGTTTCTCATAGCGTTCCACCAATCATACATCTTTGCCATTGGTTTGTTTTCGGGATATCTATATTCACTGGGATAAACATTTATAATTTTAACATACAGATATACTAAAATATTATTTATAACCTATCTACTTGCTTATACCCAATATTTATGAGATCCTATATGTATAAATATATGGTATTTATAAATATCACATATGTATATATGTATAATCACACATGTATTTATATGTATATTATACATATGATACATATTTATAAATACATATATGTATATTATATATGTGTACATATATGTATATTGTTATAGATGTACATATCACATATTATATGTATATATTATAGTATATGTATATACATATGTATACATATTATATGTATGTATATGTATATTTATGTATATACATACAATATATAAATACATGTACATATATGTATACTATATGTATAAATACATGGTATTTCTACATATAGGATTTCATACTGGGTATAAATACCATATATATATATATATATATATATATATATATATATATATATATATATATATGGCCTAACTACTACCAGTGTTGGGCAGATTCTAATAAGAACAATAGCATGATTTTAGCTTCACGGCATTTATAATTTTGCTGCCAAAACAAGTTCTATTCACCTAGAACAAAAAATTTTAGACTGCAACAAAGTGCCAAAAGATATGGTACAAATAAGTGCATAAGAAGAGTTCAATCTTGCCTCAAACAGTCAGGAAATGGTGACTAGAAAGATAAGTTATTATGCAGACTAAAGGTAAGGGGAATGGTCTCTTTAGATATAATTTGCACCTTGAACGTTCTTTGCCCTGTAAGTTATTTTCATTATTTTAGAAAATGTTTTTCTCTTTTCAGCTTCATGGTGGATCCTGAACAACAACTAGATGTTCCTAGACATTTTCCTTATGGTTCCAAGTGCAAAACAGGTGTTCTTATCTAAAATGTCAATTAGAAAATTATCTGTGGTTGTTAATCTACTGTATATTTTTGTTTGGTATATTTACTAAGTGCACTCTTTTAAAACTTATTCTATAATTTTATGATTCATGTGAATTTTAGCTCAATTTTCAAAGTTCACTAATATTCTCAGTAT